>NC_079189.1:534756187-535072831 GCF_029499605.1 Hyla sarda
TTGGACTTGATGGACTCTTGTCTTTTTTCAACCTTATAAACTATAATGAACTTAGTATTAAAGGGGCCCCACATTTTAACCAAATGGTGCAACTAAAGGTGGAATCAGGATGTTGTGCACCTTTCTAATATACTCGTCATCCGGATTGAGCCACCTTGCACCAAACAGGCAGATAACTGTGTAGCACCACATCATGGGTTTCATGTCAAAGATGTGCTCTACTATATGCAGAATGGCCTATGCCACTATATAAAATAAGGGTGTAAAAGTCAGAATCTTATTGGGGGAGATTTATCATTGCATTTATCTGCTGTTTTTTTTTTGTTTACACCAGACGTACTAAATGTTGAATGTGTGCCTAAGCAGTTTTTTTTTTTGCAACCTTTTTGGTAACGTAGAAAGTACGAAACAGCCTTACCTAAGCAACTTTCAGTTTTCACTTTGCATTGGTCACGAATTTATAAATTGAGAATGTTACTCAAAGATAGAATGTGGCATAAAAAAAAGTCGTAAACCCCTCCAAAAAGTCGTAAACCTAACTGCCTTTGGAGGGCACTTTTAAAAAAGTCAAAAAAATAAAATAAAAAGCGACAGCATGAAGAGAACATATAGTGGCTGACTAACACAGCCCGGAGTTGATGGCAGCATGAGGAGACCACATAGTGGTTGAATGACACAGCCTGGAGTTGGCGGCAGCATATAGTGGCTGAATCACACAGACTGGAGTTTGCGGCAGCATAAGGAGAACATATAGTGGCTGAATGACACAGCCTGGAGTTGGCGGTAGCATATAGTGGCTGAATGAAACAGCTTGGAGTTTGTGGCAGCATGAGGAGAACATATAGTGGCTGAATGACACAGCCTGCAGGTGGCGGAAGCATGTGGAGACCATGTAGTGGCTGAATGACACAGCCTGGAGTAGGCGGCAGCATGAGGACCCCACAGTGGCTTAATGACACAGCCTGGAGGTGGTAGCAGCATGAGGAAAACATATAGTGGCTGAATGACACAGCCTGGAGTTGGCGGCAGCATGAGGAGAACATGTAGTGGCAGAATGACACAGCCTGGAGATGGCAGAAGCATGAGAAGAATGTATAGTGGCTGAATGACACAGCCTGGAGGTGGCAGAAGCATGAGGAGACCATATAGTGGCTGAATGACACAGCATGGAGGTGGCAGCAGCATGAGGAGAACATATAGTTGTCACGATGCCGGCTGGCAGGTAGTGGATCCTCTGTGCCAGAGAGGGATTGGCGTGGACCGTGCTAGAGGATCGGTTCTAAGTCACTACTGGTTTTCACCAGAGCCCGCCGCAAAGCGGGATGGTCTTGCTGCGGCGGTAGTGACCAGGTCGTATCCCCTAGCAACGGCTCAACCTCTCTGGCTGCTGAAGATAGGCGCGGTACAAGGGAGTAGACAGAAGCAAGGTCGGACGTAGCAGAAGGTCGGGGCAGGCAGCAAGGATCGTAGTCAGGGGCAACGGCAGGAGGTCTGGAACACAGGCTAGGAACACACAAGGAAACGCTTTCACTGGCACTAAGGCAACAAGATCCGGCGAGGGAGTGAAGGGGAAGTGAGGTGATATAGGGAAGTGCACAGGTGTAAACACTAATTGGAACCACTGCGCCAATCAGCGGCGCAGTGGCCCTTTAAATCGCAAAGACCCGGCGCGCGCGCGCCCTAGGGAGCGGGGCCGCGCGCGCCGGGACAGAACTGACGGAGAGCGAGTCAGGTACGGGAGCCGGGGTGCGCATCGCGAGCGGGCGCTACCCGCATCGCGAATCGCATCCCGGCCAGAGGCGGTATCGCAGCGCCCCGGGTCCGTGGAACCGACCGGAGCGCTGCAGTGAGAGGAGTGTAGCGAGCGCTCCGGGGAGGAGCGGGGACCCGGAGCGCTCGGCGTAACAGTACCCCCCCCCTTGGGTCTCCCCCTCTTCTTGGAGCCTGAGAACCTGAGGACCAGACTTTTGTCCAGGATATTGTCCTCAGGTTCCCAGGACCTCTCTTCTGGACCACAACCCTCCCAATCCACTAAAAAGAAGGTTTTCCCTCTGACCTTTTTAGAAGCTAAAATTTCTTTGACGGAGAAGATGTCCGAGGAGCCGGAGACAGGAGTAGGGGGAACAGATTTGGGAGAGAAACGGTTAATGATAAGTGGTTTAAGAAGAGAAACATGAAAGGCATTAGGAATACGAAGAGAAGGAGGAAGAAGAAGTTTGTAAGAGACAGGATTAATCTGGCGCAAAATCTTGAAAGGACCAAGATAGCGTGGTCCCAACTTATAGCTAGGGACACGGAAGCGGACATATTTGGCGGAGAGCCATACCTTGTCTCCAGGGGAAAAAATGGGAGGAGCTCTTCTTTTCTTATCCGCGAATCTCTTCATGCGTGAAGAAGCCTGTAAGAGAGAATTTTGGGTCTCTCTCCATATGATGGAAAGATCACGAGAAATTTCATCCACAGCGGGCAGACCAGAGGGCAAGGGGGTAGGGAGGGGGGGAAGAGGGTGACGGCCGTACACCACGAAAAACGGGGATTTGGAGGAAGATTCAGAGATTCTGAAATTATACGAGAATTCGGCCCAAGGTAGAAGATCTGCCCAGTCATCCTGGCGGGAGGAAACAAAATGTCGTAAATAGTCACCCAAGATCTGGTTAATTCTTTCTACTTGTCCATTGGATTGAGGATGGTATGCAGAAGAAAAATTTAATTTAATCTTGAGTTGTTTACAGAGAGCCCTCCAGAATTTAGACACAAATTGGACGCCTCTATCCGAGACGATCTGCGTAGGCAACCCGTGAAGACGAAAAATGTGTACAAAAAATTGTTTAGCCAACTGAGGCGCTGAAGGAAGACCAGGAAGAGGGATGAAATGTGCCATTTTGGAGAATCGATCAACGACCACCCAAATAACAGTGTTGCCATGGGATGGGGGTAAGTCAGTAATAAAATCCATACCAATCAGGGACCAAGGTTGTTCGGGAACAGGCAGAGGAAGAAGAAAACCAGCGGGCTTCTGGCGAGGAGTCTTATCCCGGGCACAGATAGTGCAGGCTCGCACAAAGTCCACCACATCAGTCTCTAGAGTCGGCCACCAATAGAAGCGAGAGATGAGTTGCACAGATTTCTTGATGCCCGCATGACCTGCGAGATGGGAGGAGTGACCCCATTTGAGGATTCCGAGGCGTTGGCGTGGAGAAACAAAGGTCTTTCCTGGAGGAGTTTGCCTGATGGAGGCTGGAGAAGTGGAAATCAGGCAGTCAGGAGGAATGATGTGTTGAGGAGAGAGTTCAATTTCAGAAGCATCTGAGGAACGAGAGAGAGCATCGGCCCTAATGTTCTTATCAGCAGGCCGAAAGTGAATTTCAAAATTAAATCGGGCAAAGAACAGAGACCACCTGGCCTGACGAGGATTCAGCCGTTGGGCAGACTCGAGGTATGAGAGGTTCTTGTGATCGGTGTAAATAATAACTGGAAATCTTGATCCCTCCAGCAGATGCCTCCATTCCTCAAGTGCTAATTTAATGGCTAGAAGCTCTCGATCCCCGATGGAGTAGTTCCTCTCCGCCGGAGAGAAGGTCCTAGAAAAAAACCCACAAGTAACAGCATGCCCGGAAGAGTTTTTTTGTAGAAGGACAGCTCCAGCTCCTACTGAGGAGGCATCAACCTCCAATAGGAAGGGTTTAGATGGGTCAGGTCTGGAGAGCACGGGAGCCGAAGAGAAGGCAGACTTGAGTCGTTTAAAGGCGTCTTCCGCTTGAGGAGGCCAAGACTTGGGATCGGCATTTTTTTTGGTTAAAGCCACAATAGGAGCCACAATGGTAGAAAAATGTGGAATAAATTGCCTGTAATAATTGGCGAACCCCAAAAAACGTTGGATGGCACGGAGTCCGGAGGGGCGTGGCCAATCTAAGACGGCAGAGAGTTTATCTGGATCCATTTGTAGTCCCTGGCCAGAGACCAAGTATCCTAGAAAAGGAAGAGATTGGCATTCAAACAGACATTTCTCAATTTTAGCATAGAGTTGATTGTCACGAAGTCTCTGAAGAACCATACGGACATGCTGGCGGTGTTCTTCTAGATTGGCCGAAAAAATTAGGATATCATCAAGATATACAACAACACAGGAGTATAACAGATCACGAAAAATTTCATTAACGAAGTCTTGGAAGACAGCAGGGGCGTTGCACAGGCCAAAGGGCATGACCAGATACTCAAAGTGTCCATCTCTGGTGTTAAATGCTGTTTTCCACTCATCCCCCTCTCTGATGCGGATGAGGTTATAGGCGCCTCTTAAGTCCAATTTAGTAAAGATGTGGGCACCTTGGAGGCGATCAAAGAGTTCAGAGATGAGGGGTAAGGGGTAGCGGTTCTTAACCGTGATTTTATTAAGTCCGCGGTAGTCAATGCAAGGACGTAGAGAGCCATCTTTTTTGGACACAAAGAAAAATCCGGCTCCGGCAGGAGAGGAGGATTTACGGATAAAGCCCTTTTTTAGATTCTCCTGGACGTATTCAGACATGGCAAGAGTCTCTGGGGCAGAGAGAGGATAAATTCTGCCCCGGGGTGGAGTAGTGCCCGGGAGGAGGTCGATAGGACAATCATAAGGCCTGTGAGGAGGTAGAGTCTCCGCTTGTTTTTTGCAGAAAACATCCGCGAAGTCCATATAGGCCTTAGGGAGACCGGTTACTGGAGGAAGCAAAGAGTTACGGCAAGGGTTACTGGGAACCGGTTTTAGACAGTCCTTGGAACAAGAGGGCCCCCAACTCTTGATCTCCCCAGTGGACCAATCCAGGGTTGGGGAATGAAGTTGAAGCCAGGGAAGTCCAAGGAGAATTTCCGAGGTGCAATTGGGGAGGACCAAAAGTTCAATCCTCTCGTGATGAGATCCGATGCTCATTAGAAGGGGCTCCGTGCGGAAACGTATGGAACAGTCCAATCTTTCATTGTTTATACAATTGATGTAAAGGGGTCTGGTGAGACTGGTCACTGGGATGTTGAACCTGTTGACGAGAGAGGCCAAAATAAAATTTCCTGCAGATCCAGAGTCCAAGAAGGCCACAGAAGAGAAGGAGAAGGCAGAGGCAGACATCCGCACAGGCACAGTAAGACGTGGAGAAGCAGAGTGGACATCAAGGATTGTCTCACCTTTGTGCGGAGTCAGGGTACGTCTTTCCAGGCGGGGAGGGCGGATAGGACAATCCCTCAGGAAGTGTTCGGTACTAGCACAGTACAGGCAGAGGTTCTCCATGCGGCGTCGTGTCCTCTCTTGAGATGTCAGGCGAGACCGGTCGACCTGCATAGCCTCCACGGCGGGAGGCACAGGAACAGATTGCAGGGAACCAGAGGAGAGAGGAGCCGAGGAGAAGAAACGCCTCGTGCGAACAGAGTCCATATCTTGGCGGAGCTCCTGACGCCTTTCGGAAAAACGCATGTCAATGCGAGTGGCCAGGTGAATAAGTTCATGAAGATTAGCAGGCATTTCTCGTGCGGCCAGAACATCTTTAATGTTGCTGGATAGGCCTTTTTTAAAGGTCGCGCAGAGGGCCTCATTGTTCCAGGATAATTCAGAAGCAAGAGTACGGAATTGTACGGCATACTCGCCAACGGAAGAATTACCCTGGACCAGGTTCAACAGGGCAGTCTCAGCAGAAGAGGCTCGGGCAGGTTCCTCAAAGACACTTCGAATTTCCGAGAAGAAGGAGTGTACAGAGGCAGTGACGGGGTCATTGCGGTCCCAGAGCGGTGTGGCCCAAGCCAGGGCTTTTCCAGACAGCAGGCTGACTACGAAAGCCACCTTAGACCTTTCAGTGGGGAACTGGTCCGACATCATCTCCAAGTGTAATGAACATTGGGAAAGGAAGCCACGGCAAAGCTTAGAGTCCCCATCAAATTTATCCGGCAAGGATAGTCGTAGTCCAGAAGCGGCCACTCGCTGCGGAGGAGGTACAGGAGCTGGCGGAGGAGATGGTTGCTGGAGCTGTGGTAGTAACTGTTGTAGCATAACAGTCAGTTGAGACAGCTGTTGGCCTTGTTGCGCAATCTGTTGTGACTGCTGGGCGACCACCGTGGTGAGGTCAGCGACAACTGGCAGAGGAACTTCAGCGGGATCCATGGCCGGATCTTCTGTCACGATGCCGGCTGGCAGGTAGTGGATCCTCTGTGCCAGAGAGGGATTGGCGTGGACCGTGCTAGAGGATCGGTTCTAAGTCACTACTGGTTTTCACCAGAGCCCGCCGCAAAGCGGGATGGTCTTGCTGCGGCGGTAGTGACCAGGTCGTATCCCCTAGCAACGGCTCAACCTCTCTGGCTGCTGAAGATAGGCGCGGTACAAGGGAGTAGACAGAAGCAAGGTCGGACGTAGCAGAAGGTCGGGGCAGGCAGCAAGGATCGTAGTCAGGGGCAACGGCAGGAGGTCTGGAACACAGGCTAGGAACACACAAGGAAACGCTTTCACTGGCACTAAGGCAACAAGATCCGGCGAGGGAGTGAAGGGGAAGTGAGGTGATATAGGGAAGTGCACAGGTGTAAACACTAATTGGAACCACTGCGCCAATCAGCGGCGCAGTGGCCCTTTAAATCGCAAAGACCCGGCGCGCGCGCGCCCTAGGGAGCGGGGCCGCGCGCGCCGGGACAGAACTGACGGAGAGCGAGTCAGGTACGGGAGCCGGGGTGCGCATCGCGAGCGGGCGCTACCCGCATCGCGAATCGCATCCCGGCCAGAGGCGGTATCGCAGCGCCCCGGGTCCGTGGAACCGACCGGAGCGCTGCAGTGAGAGGAGTGTAGCGAGCGCTCCGGGGAGGAGCGGGGACCCGGAGCGCTCGGCGTAACAATAGTAACTGAATGACACAGCCTGGAGGTGGTAGCAGCATGAGGAAAACATATGGTGGCAGTATGAGAGAGCTTGGAGCTGGCATCAGCATGAGGAGAACATATTGTGGCAGAATGAGACAGCCTAGAAGTGGCATCAGCATGAGGAGAATATATGGTGGCAGAATGAGACAGCCTAGAGGTGGCATCTTCATGAGGAGAACATATGGGGAAAGAATGAGACAGCCTGGAGGTGGCAGCATCAGGAGTCTTGAAAGTGACCCAGTGACAGAGTGGTGCGCTGGGTGGCAGTACCAGGACCCAGTGACGAAGGTGGGTGAAAAAAGGAGAATTTGGCATTAGGTGACATTTGGTGGGTGGCTGGATCAGAATAGTAGCTGAGGTAGGTAGGAAGAAGAAAACGGTCTCTTTTGTAAAATTGTTAATGTGCACAAGTAAGTATTGAGGATATGCGTTACCTAAAACTTAAGTTTTAATAATATGCTTATGATAAAATATATGGACCGCAAATTTTTTTTAATCAAAACAAAAGGAAAGGTGTGCAAAAAACACCATGTGCCACCTACACTACCAAGTAGTGTTGCTCGCGAATATTCGCAGTGAGAATTTTATCCGTGAATATCGCATATTCGCGAATTCGCGAATATTTGCGAATATAGCACTATATATTCGTAATTATGAATATTCGTTTTTTGTTTTTTTTTGTTTTTTTTTCTCACAGTACACATCACAGTGATACTTCCAGCTTGTGTGGTGTAAAGAAGGCTCTAATACTACTGTGTGAGACTGGCGTGCGAATTTTCGCTTATGCTAATTTTTGTATATGCGAATTTTCGCATATGCAGATTTTCCCATACGTGAATTTTCACATATGCGAAAATAAAACACGAATATTACGAATATGCGAATATAGCGAATATATGACGAATATTCGTCCATATATTCGCGAAATATCGCGAATTCGAATATGGCATATGCCGCTCAACACTACTACCAAGTATTGATGTGATGCAAAGACCTCCAAAAGGTGGAAGGGAACAACGAATAGTCCATTGTAACCAATGAGGGTAAACACTTCCCTTGTAAGGTCCTACTGGAACCTCTCCTTATTTCCACCTACAAACACTGCTATTTCCCAAAGTTTTTAAGTGGAAATAGGGATCGGTTCCTGTGTGGAGCCGCCCTTTTTAAGACGAGTAGCACTTTCCTCGAAAAGGTGCAAGAAAACAACATATTGTCCATTGTAGCAGGTGGGGGTAAAAACTTCTCCTGTGAGGCCCTACTCTCGTCCTATTAATTCCCTTCTTGGCAAGTGTTACCCACCCTAAAAAGTGCAGCCCCACACAGGAAACTCTCTCTTTTCCCACCTAAATACCCAGGGAAATGACATTGTTTCTAGGGGGAAATAGGGAGGTGGTGTAGGTGGCACATGGTGTTTTTGCACACATATCCTTTTGTTTGATTTAAAAAAATTTGGGGTACATATATTTTATCGTAAAAAAAGTTACGTTTTAGCCAATATCCTCAATGCTTGTGGTCTGATGACAAGGAATGTCTGTAACTGGGGAGCAGCACCTTAAATACATTTAGCACTATCCATATTTGTGAAGTGTTGGTGTGGCACCATGGTCAATCTAGTCTGATACATCAGGCATTGGTGGGTGGAAATCCTGCTTGATCCATGCCTTCATTACAAAGGTCAGCCTCTCCACATTTTTCGTGGACAGATGAGTTCTCCTTGGGGTTACTATGGCCCCCGCCACAATAAACATCCACTCTTGTGGCACAGTACTGGCTGGGCAGGACAGCTTATCCAGGGAAAACTCTGCTAGTTGCGGCCACAAATCATGTTTGGCTGCCCAGAAGTCCAGCTGGTCTTCAAGGTATGTTGGCATGGTCATGTCAAGGTATGCCATAACCTGCTGGTCCAGGTCTACTTGCTGCTGATGAGTTTCTTCACTATTCGGGTACAGAATGCTACTCATCAGCGACTGTAGGCTCAGGCTTCTGCTGATGGAGCTGGTACTGGTCCTGCCTCCCCACCCCTCCCCAGCAGCCATGGCAGTGGAAAGTGAGCGCAGAGGGCCCCCCAAGTCAGACCTGCGAGAGGATAGACGATGGCGCAGATAGGCATCGGCCAACTGACTACTTAGGATGTCTCTGTAGTAGGTCAGTTTGTCCTCCATCTCAGTGGGTGTAAAAAAAAGCCCCCATTTTGTGCCGGTAGCAAGGGTCCAATAAGGTGGAGAGCATTCCGCTGCCGAATGGTGACAATTCGGCGTTCACTACGCAAGCAAGTGAGCATGCATCTTGCCATTTGTGCAAGTGACTCGGAGGGACTCCCTGCCTCCTTCTCCACTGCATATTGCCACGGTGTGTCTGGGTCCTCTGTCTCACCTTCCTCATAACCCTCTAGCTCCTCTAGCTGCTCCTGCTCCTCATCTCCTGTCAAATGACTAGAAAAACCTCCCATCTCGCAAAACCTAAACTTTGCTCCACTGTGCCCATCCCCCTCCTCCTCCAGTTCAGCCCCCACAAGACTCATGTTACTGTGAGATGTAGGCGCCATGTCTCCAGTGCCTTGATCAGCCATCGTTTCCAACACGTGTTGTAGTAGATGAAGCAGTGGAATGACATTGTTCATCCCATAATCCTGGCAACTGACTAATAATGTGGCTTCCTCAGAGGGCCTAAGCAAACAGCAGGTGTCACGTATGAGCTGCCACTGGTTAACAATGAAGTTACACAGGGGACTTCCCCTATCCGCTTGGATCATCAAGAAATCGCTGATGGCTTTTCTCTGTTCTTATAGTCGGTCCAACCTATGGAGGGTGGAATTCCAACGTGTGGAAACGTTGAAAATCAGACTATGTTGGGGGATGCAGTGCTGATGCTGCAGCTCAAGGAGGATGTGCTTTGCGGTGTACGAGTGGCTGAAGTGCATGCAAAGTTTCCTCCCCATTGTTAGGATGTCTTGCATATGGGAAGAACACTTCAGGATCCGCTTGACAACCAGATTGAACACGTGTGCCATGCTGGGCGCATGGCTCAAGCTTCCTTGTTGCAGCGCAGACAAGATGTTCTTCCCGTTGTCAGTCACCATGGTTCCCATTTCCAGTTTTCGTGAAGTAAGCCATTTCTTGATTAATGACTTTTAGCAGTTCCTCCCCTGTGTGACTCCGTTCGCCAAGGCAAACCATGTGTAGAGCAGTGTGACACTGCCGTGCCCTGCACACATGGTATGCTGGAGGAACACTGAGACTTGTCCATGCAGTGGAGGCTGAGGACATGGTGGAGGGTGAGGAGGCGGAGTCGCACACTGTCAAAGGACCAACGGCCTGAGAGAATGGAGGCGGAAGCAGCGTGACCTGTCCAAGATGCTGTTGTGGCTGTGCAGGAACCACATTTACCCAGTGGGCCGTAAAGGACATGTATGGTCCCTAACCGTAGTTACAGCTCCACACTTTGGTGCTGCCATGCACTTTGGTACACACCAACAGGCCCAAGGACTGGCCAACCTTTTTTTCCACAAAATTGTGCAGGGCTTGACCTGCCTTCTTTGCAAAGAAATGATGGCTTGGGACTCTCCACCTCGGCTCGGCACAAGCCATCAGTTCTCTGAAAGGTGCAGAGTCCACCACTTGAAAAAGGAGGGACTGAAGCACCAGAAACTTGGACAGGAGCACATTCAGTTTTTGCGCCGTTGGATGAGTTGGCGCATACTGTTGTCTCTTGAAAATGGCTTCACTGATGGATTGCTGGCGGAATGACTACTTTGAAGTAGGAGGAGCAGGAGCATCTGGAGCGACATAAGATGGGTATGACACACAGCTCCCTTCGGCTGAGGTGGTAGAGCCGAAACAGAGCTGGCTGAAACAGAGAGCAGCATGCCACTGGGTGATGCAGCAGGCTGGACCACCACATCGGAGAAGCGGTTCTCCCAGGCTGCTTTATGGTGACGCTGCATATGTTGACGCAGGGCCGTGGTGCCAACATTGGGACCCTGGCTACGCTTCACCTTCTGCCGACACATCTTGCACGTGGCCATGTTATCCTCCTTCTGATGGTTGATGAAGTAGCTGATTTTCCCACCAACAGTAAGCACTGATTGACTGCTACTGCCGCTTACTCCAGGAACTCCCGTTTCACTACCTCCCAGGAAGGTAGGCTGCCGCGAAGCAGGTGGTCTAAGCCAGGCACGTTTGGCTCCAGACTTTCCACTTCTGCCACCGTGCTGACTGCCAACCATGCTACCACCTTGCTTGCTCAGCTGCTGCCTCACAGGCAACCTGAAACCCTCTTTTCCTGATGATGATGAAGCCCCTTCTGCACCCAGCTCCCAAGTGCGATTGGCTGCTTCATCATTGAGTTGTGTCTGCACATCATTGATATCCTCCTCAGGTTCCTCAACAAGGTCTGCTTAACCCCTTAAGGACCCAGCCAATTTTCACTGTAGGACACGGCCATTTTTTGCACATCTGACCACTGTCACTTTAAACATAAATAACTCTGGGATGCTTTTACCTTTCATTCTGATTCTGAGATAGTTTTTTCGTGATATATTCTACTTTATGTTAGTGGTAAAATTTTGTCGATACTTGCATCATTTCTTGGTGAAAAATTCCAAAATTTGATGAAAAAATTGAAAATTTTGCATTTTTTTTTACTTTGAAGCTCTCTGCTTATAAGGAAAATGAAAATTCCAAACAAATGATATATTGATTCACATATACAATATGCCTACTTTATGTTTCCATCATAAAGTTGACATGTTTTTACTTTTGGAAGACATCAGAGGGCTTCAAAGTATAGCAGCAATTTTCCAATTTTTTACAAAATTTTCAAAATTGAAAATTTTCAGGGACCAGTTCTGTTTTGAAGTGGATTTGAAGGGCCTTCTTATTAGAAATACCCCACAAATGACCCCATTATAAAAACTGCACCCCTCAAAGTATTCAAAATGACATTCAAAAGATTTGTTAACCCTCTAGGTGTTTCACAGGAATAGCAGCAAATTGAAGGAGAAAATTCAAAATCTTCATTTTTTACACTCTCATGTTCTTGTAGACCAGGTTATTGAATTTTTACAAGGGGTAAAAGAAGAGAAATCCTCCTAAAATGTGTAACCCAATTTCTCTCGAGTAAGAAAATACCTCATATGTGTATGTCAAGTGTTCGGCGGGTGCAGTGGAGAGCTCAAAAGGGAAGGAGCGACAGTGGGATTTTGGAGAGTGAGTTTTTCTGAAATGGTTTTTGGGGGGCATGTCACATTTCGGAAGCCCCTATGGTGCCAGAACAGCAAAAAAAAAAAAAAAACACATGGCATACTATTTTGGAAACTGCACCCCTCAACGCACGTAACAAGGGGTCCAGTGAGCCTTAACACCCCACAGGTGTTTGATGACTTTTCGTCAAAGTTGGATGTGAAAATGATTTATTTTTTTCACTAAAATGCTAGTTTTCCCTCAAATTTTACATTTTTACAAGGGGTAATAGGACAAAATGCCCCCCAAAATTTGAAACCCCATTTCTTCTGAGTATGGAAATACCCCATGTGTGGACGTCAAGTGCTCTGCTGGCGCACTACAATGCTCAGAAGAGAAGGAGCGCCATTGAGCTTTTGGGAAAAAAATTGTTTGGAATGGGACCATGTGCGTTTACAAAGCCTCCCGTGGTGCCAGAACAGTGGACCCCCCATATGTGACCCTATTTTGGAAACTACACCCCTCACAGAATTTAATAAGGGGTGCAGTGAGTATTTACACCCCACTGGCATTTGACAGATCTTTGGAACAGTGGGCAATGCAAATTAAAAATTACATTGTTCATTTTCAAGGACCACTGTTCCAAAAATCTGCCAGACCCCTGTGGGGCGTAAATGCTCACTGTACCCCTTATTACATTACGTGAGGGGTGTAGTTTCCAAAATGGGGTCACATGTGGGTATTTATTTTTTTTGCGTTTATGTGAGAACCGCTGTAAAATCGGCCACCCCTGTGCAAATCACCAATTTAGGCCTCAAATGTACATGGTGCGCTCTCACTCCTGAGCCTTGTTGTGCGCCCACAGAGCATTTTACGCCCACATATGGGGTATTTCTGTACTCAGAAATACCCCATATTTCCTTTTAACGCTTGTGATAAATAAAAAGTATGGGGCAACACCAGCATGTTAGTGTAAATTTTTTTAATTTTTTTACACTAACAAGCTGGTGTAGACCCCAACTTTTCCTTTTCATAAGTGGTAAAAGGAGAAAAATCCCCCCAAAATTTGTAGAGCAATTTCTCCCGAGTACGGAGATACCCCATATGTGGCCCTAAACTGTTTCCTTGAAATACGACAGGGCTCCGAAGTGAGAGAGCTCCATGCGGATTTGAGGACTAAATTAGGGATTGCATAGGGGTGGACATAGGGGTATTCTATGCCAGTGATTCCCAAACAGGGTGCCTCCAGCTGTTGCTAAATTCCCAGCATGCCTGGACAGTCAGTGGCTGTCCGGAAATGCTGGGAGTTGTTGTTTTGCAACAGCTGGAGGCTCCGTTTTGGAAACACTACCATACAATACGTTTTTCTTTTTTATTGGGGGGGACAGTGTAAGGGGTGTATATGTAGTGTAGTGTAGTGTTTTTAGGGTACATTCGCACTGGCGTGTTACGGTGAGTTTCCCGCTAGGAGTTTGCGCTGTAGTGAAAAATTTGCCACAGCCCAAACTTGAAGCAGGAAACTTACTGTAAGCCTGCCCATGTGAATGTACCCTGTACGTTCACATGGGGTAGCAAACCTCCAGCTGTTTCAAAACTACAACTCCCAGCATGTACTGACAGACCGTACATGCTGGGAGTTGTACTTTTGCAACAGCTGGAGACACACTGGTTGGAAAACCTTCAGTTAGGTTCTGTTACCTAACTCAGTATTTTCCAACCAGTGTGCCTCCAGCTGTTGCAAAACTACAACTCCCAGCATGTACTGATCGCCGAAGGGCATGCTGGGAGATGTAGTTATGCAATAGCTGGAGGTACGCAACTACAACTCCCAGCATGCCGAGACAGCTGATTGCTGTTTGAACATACTGGGATTTGCAGTTTTGCAACATCTGGAGTGCTACAGTTTTAGAGAACACTGCAAGGTGATCTCCAAACTGTGGTCCTCCAGCTGTTGCAAAACTACAAATTCCAGGATGCCCTGACAGCAAACAGTTGTTTGGGCATGCTAGGAGTTGCAAGATCTGGAGGGCTACAGTTTAGGGACCACTATATAGTGGTCTCAAACTGTAGCCCTCCAGCTGTTGCAAAACTACAATTCCCAGCATGCCCAAACAGCTGTCTGGGCATGCTGGGAGTTGTAGTTTTGCAACATCTGGAGGGCTGCAGTTAGAGACCACTGTATAAGGGTCTCAAACTGTACCCTCCAGATGTTGCAAGGCAACTCACTGGCTTCCGTCGGATCCAGCCGCACGTCATCGCCGCCCGCCGATCTCCGTCGCCCGCAGCCTCCGTCGCCCGCCCGGATCGGTAAGTGGATCTTTGGCGCCGGTCCCCGTCATTTCCGCTTCCTGCCCCGCCTATTGTGGGTTGTCAGGACGGGGAAAACTAAAGTTAAGCCCCCCTCCCCCGATCTGCTATTGGTGGTCGCGTCTAGACCACCAATAGCAGGGATAGAAGGGGTGGCACCCCTGCCACCTCACTCCTATGCTTTCAGGAGGATCGTGGGTGTCTTAGACAACCGCGGTCCCCCTTATATTCTGGGTCACCGGGTCACTATAGACCCGGAATGACCCAGAATCGCGCAAATCGCAAGTGTCAATTCACTTGCGATTTGCCGCGATCGCCGACATGGGGGGTCTGATGACCCCCCTGGGCGTTTGCACGGGATGCCTGCTCAATGATTTCAGCAGGCCTCCCGGTTCGATCCCCGCCCGGTGCGCGGCGGGGGCCGGAATTCTCCATGACGTACGCGTACGTCATGGGCCCTAAAGTACCAGGGTGTCATGATGTACGCGTACGTCAAGGGTCTTTAAGGGGATAAGGAGCCTGAACGCTCGCAACACCACCTCCTACGCCACTCTCCTCATCACTTCTTCCCCGCCTAGTGGAGGAAGCGGTGGATGTCTTCTCCACTTCTTGGCTGGGCAGTAGCTGCTGACTGTCCTCTAGATCGTCCTCACTAAATAGTGGAGCTGAACCCACAGCATAAGATACTTCTGTGGGGGAAGGAACAGCATAGGACAGAGGCAATGGGAGGACAGAGACTGCTCCATACCAACTGAGGGTTGTGTCTGAAGACTTTTGATTCGGGTTGTCAGATGCAACTTGTAATGAAGTAGATGACCATGTTAACCAATCGATGACAGCAGATGGGTTGCTGGTCGAGACACGACCACTAGCTGATCCCGGGAGCTCAGGCCTCTCGCTGCTACTCCTGCTTCCAATCGCCCCTAGTCTGCTGCGACCTCTTCCTGATGTATTTAGGCCTCTGCCACTCCTCAGTGCATATCCTGGCACTTCTCTCCCTGACATACTTAGTATGAGGGGAGTACAATACGCTCCACTACGCTTAAAACAGTATTTGTGTACAACACCAGCAGGTGTGTACTTTTGGCTGTCCTTTTACAGTATCTAGGCCCTTAAGACTTTAACAGGAACAAAATAGTACACCACTTAGATGTACTTATGTGGTTTGCGCTTATGAGGGGAGGACAATGCGCTCCACTGCGCTTAAAACAGTATTTGTGTACACCAGCAGTACACACCAGTGCTGCAGCACACAGTCCCTGTGTATTACACCCAAAATTACACTTTCTCTCTCAATCTCACTCCCTTCCCTATCAGTGCCTCGGATTTAGGCTTGAGGTGAATTGCTGCTTTAAAAAAGCTTTTCTGTGCAACACACTGCTCTATATCCCTCTCTGTAATAGAATTCTGATGTGACTGGGAGGTGAATAGCTGCTGTAAAAATGCTTTCCTGTGCAATACACACTGCTCTCTCTGTCCCTCTCTCTGTGCAACAGTACGCTGATGTGACTGGGAGGTGAATTGCTGCAGCAAAAATGCTTTTCTGTGCAGCACACACTGCTCTCTGTCCCTCTCTCTCTCTCTCTCTCTCTCTGCAATAAAAAGCTTAAGTGACTGGCCGCATGTTGGCATCTGATTATATAGGACTGTAACATCACAGGGTTGGCTGGCTGCTGATAGGCTGCATCCTGCATGTGATTCAGGGTCATCCCGCCTACCCTTGTTCCCACCTTCCCAGGATTCCGTGCCCAATGTCCTCACATGTGGATCCACCATTTTAGATGCCCTGGAGTCTGGACTGGACTAAATGGAGTTTAATGAAGTGATTTGTGCGATCGAATTGCAGCGATATTCACATTCATTGCGAATCATATTTTTCCTGAAATTTGTAATGAATTCGGATTCCTCAGGTTCATCCCTAATTACAATGCTTTAAACATTGTATTGTATTGCAAGGACCAGATAACCAGGGGTTAGGCGTAACGAGCTACATTTTTTGCTCATCTCTAGCTGTGAGATGCTATAGAACATATTTGCCATTTTTGGCTTCACAAGTTTTTCTCCCATAATACTTTTCATCTTTGACACTAGACTGACATGTAGAAATGTAAATTGTAGTTATAGCATGGGAGAGGTTCGCCGGTCAATATCAGTGTCTGGAAAAAATATATTTGACATTACTATATAGTAAATGGATAAAGCATTGGATAACAATAGAGATGGAATCCCCTCATGTTTATTCACATCCCTAACTACTGAGTAAAACACCTGCTAGCATACGGACATCTAGTTTGGATATGGTGGGCATAGCCATTAGACACCATACATCAGATAACCTATACAGGAAATAAACCTCGAACTGTGGCACAGTAACGCAATGGGTGAACGCAGCCTTATGGAGCGTTCACACGGAGTAATACAAGAGGAATTTACTCAAGTAATTCCTCTTGAATTCTCCCCTCCAAATTAATTCACATCTCCTCTGCCCATTGACTTTAATGTTTTTTCCGCTGTCCTGTTCACACTGCGGAAATTCTGCTAGCAGAATTCCGACGCTGATTTCCGTTCCACTTGAAGAAAGAGCATGTTCATTCTTCAAGCGGAATCCGCTAGCAGAAATCAATAGAAGTCAATGGTAAAAAAAAATTCCGCCCGACATCGTTTTCGTGCGGAATTTGCGCGGAAATGGCTTAGGGATCTTTCACACGTAAACTTTTTTTGAATAAACACCACAGAAGTTTTTGATGCAAAATCAGAAGTGGATCCAAAAGGAATAAAAAAAATATACAGAAAAAAGGACTTAGGCTATGTTCACATCAACGTTGTTCAAATCCATTATGCAATGTCCAATATTAACACATAAAGGAAGTCACTCATAACGGATATGAAACTGATGTTAAAGGGGTATTCCAGGATTTTTTTTTATTTGACTATGCTGCAGGGGCTGTAAAGTAAGTGTAGTTCATAATATAGGGTATGTACTTGTGTGTGACGGTTTTCTCACAATTCTTCAGTGATTTTCACCTCAATATTTATTTTTAATAGCATACAAAATGACTGTTGTTTCAGATTTTTCCCTGGTTGCAATGCGGCCGAGACCTGACATCACTAGTCAGCTGATGACAGAGAGCCTATCTGCTTCAATGGGTGGAGCGATCGCTTGGTGGAAAAGATCAATCTGCAACTAATACAACAGCTGTAGGCACCCTGATTGAAAACCACAGGTCTTTTGAATGGATGCAGCTCATTTTTGTTTCATTGGGTGGGGTGGCTGATGTGTGGGAGGGAAGAAAATGGAATTATGGGATTTGTAGGCAAAAGAAGAAAACTCAAACAGGAAATACCAGTTAGCCACAGTTATGGTAATCACACAACATTTAGCCATTTAGACAAGCGCATATCCTTCCTAAGCATGTCCATTACTGTCTGGCAGGTATGTACTAAAATCACCTTATGGTGGAGAACCCCTTTAATGGAAGTAAAAATGTAAAAGATTTTGTAAAATTTGCATATAAAGTAACAGACCATTAACATCCATTATTAGCCATTAAAAAATCTGTTTATGTCCGTTACTGTTATTTTATAACCATTTCCATTTTGTTTCTGAGCATGCTCACTAGCAATAACGGAGGAAATAACGGCTACAAGTAACAGAGTTTAACGGGCTTACTTGCATCATCAGTTTTTTATGACGGAAAATAAATCCTGCTGGTCTAGCTAAAAAACTAAACTAATTTAACAGAACAGACAGTGTACAGTGGAGATTAAAAAAACTAAACTATTTACGTGAATGGGATCCGTTATCTTCCTTTTTCATTTCCGTTGCTTATTTCTATAAAGGAAATGAAAAATTCTGATGTTAACCCAGCCTTACACATCTCCTTGCTGGATCTACATAAAATAAAACTTTCTTTGGAAAAAAAACAGCAATGCAATGCAGGGAGTGTTTGGACATTCCGGTTTTTAATTGTTTTGGTTCAAAGAACTGCATTAGAAACTGCAGTGGTGTATTAAAAAAATGCTGTGTGAAAGTACCCATATGATACAGTGGGGGAAAAAAGTATTTAGTCAGCCACCAATTGTGCAAGTTCTCCCACTTAAAAAGATGAGAGGCCTGTAATTTTCATCATAGGTATACCTCAACTATGAGAGGAAGAATGGGGGGAAAGAATACAGGAAATCACATTGTAGGATTTCTAATGAATTAATTGGTAAATTCCTAGGTAAAATAAGTATTTGTCCACCTACAAACAATCAAGATTTCTGCCTCTCATAGACCTGTAACTTCTTCTTTAACCCCTTCCTGACCCATGACATACATGTACATAATGACTGGGAAGGTTTTCCCGACCTATGACGTACATGTACGTCATGCAGATACTGGCCACTACTCACGGCATCCCGCTGCGCCCGGTAAGATGGTGGCTATAACTGATAGCCAGCCATCTTGCCTCGGGACCTAGGAGGATTTTGTCCCCCCTCCTCAAAGCGATCGCTCCTTTCAGCTAGTCAAATCTGACTAGCTGATGGCAGTGTTTTGCACATAAAAATCCTGAGCAGCGTGGAGTGTGTGTGATCACAGGGATCGGGACACACTGCTCTGCTAGGAGTCCGAAGGGTCCCTTACCTGTCCCCCTTCCCCCGGTGTCCCTTACCTGTCCCATGCTGCCGACGCTGTGCCCGCCTGCATGATTCACTTCTGGGTGAAGCAAGTGCAGTAAAAATGTTGTAATTTTTTTTGTAAAGGAGCTATTTAGTTGTACAACAGCTCCCCCTAGTGTCCTAAATCTGTTACTGCATCCTTTGTGCACTAGACACTAGGGGGAGCTGTTGTACAGAAGTAAAAATAAAATAACATAAAATATATATACAGTCATAGCCGTAAAAGTCGGTACCCTTCAAATTTTTCTAGAAAATGAAGTATTTCTCACAGAAAAGGATTGCAGTAACACATGTTTTGCTATACTCATGTTTATCCCCTTTGTGTGTATTGAAACTAAAGCAAAAAAGGGAGGAAAAAAAGCTAATTGGACACATCAAATATCACACCAAACTCTAAAAATGGGCTGGACAAAATTGTTGGCACCCTTTCAAAATTGTGGTTAAAAAAGACTGTTTCAAGCATGTGATGCTCCTTTAAACTCACCTGGGGCAAGTAACAGGTGTGGGCAATATAAAAAAAATCACACCTGAAAGCAGATAAAAAGGAGAGAAGTTCACTTAGTCATTGCATTGTGGGTCTGTGTGACAACTAAGCATGAACAACAGAAAGAGGAGAAGAGAATTGTCTGAGGACTTGAGAACCAAAATTGTGGAAACATATTAACAATCTCAAGGTTACAAGTCCATCTCCAGAGATCCAAATTTGCCTTTGTCCAACATTATCAAGAAGTTTGCAACCCATGGCACTGTAGTTGATCTCCCTGTGCATGGATGGAAAAATGAAAAATTTATGAAAGGTGTCAACGCAGGATAGTCTGGATGGTGGATAAGCAGCCCCAAACAAGTTCCAAAGATATTCAAGCTGTCCTGCAGGCTCAGGGAGCATCAGCGTGAAATGAAACGCTATGGCAGGAGACCACGGGGGACTCCACTGCTGACACAGAGACATAAAAAAGCAAGGCTACATTTTGCCAAAATGAACTCGAGTAAGCCAAAATCCTTCTGGGAAAACGTCTTGTGGACAGATGAGACCAAAATGGAAATTTTTGGTAAAGCACATCATTCTACTGTTTACCAAAAATGGAATAAGGCCTACAAAGAAAAGAACACAGTACCTACAGTAAAATATGGTGGAGGTTCAATGATGTTTTGGGGTTCCTTTGCTGCCTCTGGCACTGGGTGCCTTGAATGTTTGCAAAGTATCATGAAATCTGAGGATTACCAACGGAGTTTGGGTCGCACTGTACAGCCCAGTGTCAGAAAGCTGGGTTTGTGTCAGAGATCTTGGGTCTTCCAGGAGGACAAGGATGCCAAATATATGTCAAAAAGCACCCAGAAATGGATGGCAGCAAAGCGCTGGAGAGTTCTGAAGTTGCCAGATCTAAATCCCATTGAACACCTGTTGGGAAAATGCGCCCTTCCAATAAGAGAGACCTGGAGCAGTTTGCAAAGGAAGAGTGGTCCAACATTCTGGCTGAGAGGTGTAAGAAGCTTTTTGATGGTTATAGGAAGCAACTGATTTCCGTTATTTTTTCCAAAGGGTGTGCAACCAAATATTAAGTTAAGGGTGCCAATAATTTTGTACAGACCATTTTTGGAGTTTGGTGTGACATTATGTCCAATTTGCTTTTTGTCCTCCCTTTTTTGGTTTAGTTCCAATGCACACAAAGGGCATAAACGTGTATAGAAAAATTTCAGGGGTGCCCACATTTACGGCCATGACTGTATATATACATATATATATATATATATATATATATATATATATATATATATATACATAGAGATGAGCAAAATTAGAGTAATTCGATTTGTCACGATCTTCTCGACTCGGCAGTTGCTTACTTTAGCCTGCATAAATTAGTTTAGCTTTCAGGTGCTCCAGTGGGCTGGAAAAGGTGGATACAGTGCTAAGAGAGAGTCTCCTAGGACTGTATCCCCCTTGGGTGTAAGTTCGCTCATCTCTAATATATTTAACCCCTTAAGGACCAGGCCATTTTTTTGCACATCTGACCACTGTAAATTTAAGCATTAATAACTCTGGGATGCTTTTACTTTTTTATTCTGATTCCGAGAATGTTTTTTCGTGACATATTCTAATTCATGTTAGTGGTAAATTTTTGTCGATACTTACATCATTTCCTGGTGAAAAATTCAAAAATGTTATGAAAAAATTGAAAATGTAGCATTTTTCAAACTTTGAAGCTCTCTGCTTGTTAGGAAAACAGTCATTCCAAATAAATGATATATTGATTCACAAGTACAATATGTCTACTTTATATTTTCATCATAAAGTTGACATGTTTTAACTTTTAGGCTGCTTTCCCACAGGGCGTATATGCAGCGTATTTGACGCTGCGCAAATTTTACGGCAGCAGCGGGAAACACTCTGCGTATCCCTTTCTCACTATACACACAGGGCTTTACGGCGGCAGCCCTATGTGTGTAGTGAGTTTTGGAGGCGAGGCCATGTGCTGGCGTGTCTGTGACACGCGGCCCCGTCTCCAAAACTCACTACACACATAGGGCTGCCGCCGGAAAGCCCTGTGTGTATAGTGAGAAAGGGATACGCAGCGTATTTCCCACTGCTGCTGTAAAATGTGCGCAGCGTCAAATACGCTGCATATACGCCCTGTGGGAACGCACCCTTAAAAGACATCAGAGGGCTTCAAAGTTCAGCAATTTTCCAATTTTTCACAAAATTTTCAAAATCTGAATTTTTCAGGGACCAGTTAAGTTTTGAAGTGGATTTGAAGGGACTTCATATTAGAAATACCCCACAAATGACCCCATTAAAAAATCTGCACCCCAAAAAGTATCCAAAATGACATTCAGCAAGTGTGTTAACCCTTTAGGTGTTTCACAGGAATAGCAGCAAAGTGAAGGAGAAAATTCAAAATCTTCAATTTTTACACTTGCATGTTCTTGTAGACCCAGTTTCTGAATTTTTACAAGGAAAAGTCCCCAAAATTTGTAATCCAATTTCTCTCGAGTAAGGAAATACCTCATATGTGTATGTCAAGTGTTCGGCGGGCGCAGTAGAGGGCTCAGAAGGGAAGGAGCAACAATGGGATTTTGGAGATTGAATTTTTCTGAAACGGTTTTTGGGGGGTCTGTCGCATTTAGATAGCCCCTATGGTGCCAGAACAGCAGAAAACCACCACATGGCATACCATTTTGGAAACTAAACCCCTCAAGGCACGTAACAAGGGGCCCAGTGAGCCTTAACACCCCACAGGTGTTTGATAACTTTTTGTTAAAGTTGGATGTGTAAATGAAAAAAAAAAAGTCATTAAAGTGCAGTTTTTTTCTTAAATTTTACATTTTTACAAGAGGTAATAGGAGAAAATGACCCCCTAAATTTGTAACCCCATTTCTTCTGATTATGGAAATACTCCATGTGTGGACGTCAAGTGCTCTGCTGGTGCACTACAATGCTCAGAAGAGGAGGAGCGCCATTGAGCTTTTGGAAAGAGAATTTGTTTGGAATGGAAGTCAGGGGCCATGTGCATTTACAAAGCCCCCCGTGGTGCCAGAACAGTGGACACCCCACAAGTGACCCCATTTTGGAAACTACACCCCTTACAGAATTTAATAAGGGGTGCAATGAGTATTTACACCTCACTGGCATTTGACAGATCTTTGGAACAATGGGCAGTACAAATTAAAAATTACATTACACTGTTCCAAAAATCTGCCAGACACTAGTGGTGGGTAAATGCTCACTGCACCCCTTATTACATTACGCGAGGGGTGTAGTTTCCAAAATGGGGTCACATGTGGGGGGGTCCATTGTTCTGGTACTATATGGGCTTTGTAAACACACGTGGCCTTCAATTCCGGACAAATTTTCTCTTCAAAATCCCAATGGCGCTCCTTCTCTTCTGAGCATTGTAGTGCACCCGCAGAGCACTTTACATCCACACATGGGGTATTTTCTTACTCAGAAGAAATGGGTTACAAATTGTGGGGGACTTTTTTCCTATTTTCCATTGTGAAAATGAAAAATTTAGGGTAACACCAGCATTTTTGTGAAATTTTTTTTTTTTTCCCATTCAACTTTAATGAAAATTCTTCAACCACCTGTGGGGTGTTAAGGCTAACTATACCCCTTGTTATGTTCCATGAGGGGTGTAGTTTCCAAAAAGGTTTGTCACATGTGGGTATTTCTTTTTTTGTGTTTATGTCAGAACCGCTGTAAAATCAGCCACCCCTGTGCAAATCACCAATATAGGCCTCAAATGTACATGGTGCACTCTCACTCCTGAGCCTTGTTGTGCGCCCGCAGTGCATTTTACGCCCACGTACTCAGGAGAAATTGCGTTACAAATTTTGGGGGTCTTTTTTTGCTTTTACCTCTTGTGAAATAAAAAGTATGGGGCAACACCAGCATGTTAGTGTAAAATTTTAAATTTTTTTACACTAACAGGCTGGTGTAGCCCCCAACTTTTCCCCTTCATAAGGGGTAAAAGGGGAAAAAGCCCCCCAAAATTTGTAGTACAGAAATACCCCATATGTTGCCCTAAACTGTTTCCTTGAAATACGACAGGGCTCCGAAGTGAGAGAGAGCGCCATGCGCATTTGAGGACTACATTAGGGATTGCATAGGGGTGGACATAGGGGAATTCTATGCCAGTGATTCCCAAACAGGGTGCCTCCAGCTGTTGCTAAACTCCCAGCATGCCTTGGTAGTCAGTGGCTGTCCGGAAATCCTGGGAGTTGTTGTTTTGCAACAGCTGGAGGCTCCGTTTTGGAAACACTGCTGTACAATACATGTTTCATTTGGGGGGGACAGTGTAAGGGGTGTATATGTAGTGTTTTACCGTTTATTTTGTGTTAGTGTAGTGTAGTGTTTTTAGGATACATTTGCACTGGCGGGTTACGGTGAGTTTCCCACTAGGAATTTGCACTGTGGCAAAAAATTTGCCGCAGCCCAAACTTGAAGCAGAAAACTCACTGTAAACTCGCCCGTGTGAATGAACCCTGTACATTCATACGGGGGGCAAACCTCCAGCTGTTTCAAAACTACAACTCCCAGCATGCAATGACAGACCGTGCATGCTGGGTGTTGTACTTTTGCAACAGCTGGAGGCACACTGGTTGGAAAACCTTCAGTTAGGTTCTGTTACTTAACTCAGTATTTTCCAACCATTGTGCATCCAGCTGTTGCAAAACTACAACTCCCAGCATGTACTGATCACCGAAGGGCATGCTGGGAGATGTAGTTTTGCAACAGCTGGAGGTATGCAACTACAACTCCTAGCATGCCGAGACAGCTGTTTGCTGTTTGGGTATGCTGGGATTTGCAGTTTTGCAACATCTGGAGGGCTACAATTTAGACACCACTGCACAGTGATCACCAAACTGTGGCCCTCCAGATGTTGCAAAACTACAAATCCCAGCATGCCCAGACAGCAAACTGCTGTGTGGGCATGCTGGGAGTTATAGTTTTGCAATATCTAGAGGGCCACAGTTTAGAGATCACTGCAAAGTGATCTCCAAACTAAAGCCCTCCAGCTGTTGCAAAACTACATATCCCAGCATGCCCCACAGCAAACAGCTGTCTGAGCATGCTGGGAGTTGTCGTTTGGCAACATCTGGAGGGCTACAGTTTAGAGACCACTGTATAGGGGCTTCCGTAGGATCCAGTGAGCCAACCGCATGACATCGCTGACCGCCGATCACCGTCGCCCGCAGCCTCCGGATGGGTAAGTGGATCTTCTGCCGCCGGGTCCTCTGTCAGTTTCCCCATTCTGCCCTGCCTATTGTGGGTGGGCAGAATGGGGAAATCGAAGGTTAACCCCCCGCCCCAGATCTGCTATTGGTTGTAGCTCCTTGACGACCAATAGCTGGGATAGGAGTGGTGGCACCCCTGCCACCTCACTCATATCCCTTAATGGGGATTGTGGGTGTCTTGGACAACTGCGATCCCCCTTATATTCCGGATCACCGGGTCACCATAGACCCGTAATGACCCAGAATCTGCGCAAATCGGCGGTGTGAATTCACCGGCGATCTGCGTCGATCGCCGACATGGGGGGGTCTGATGACCCCCCTGGGCATTTGCCCGGGGTGCCTACTAATAGATATCAGCAGTCACCCCGGGCGTATGGATACGTCCTGTGTCCTTAAGTACCAGGAAGCCAGGGTGTATCCATATGCCCTAGCTCCTTAAGGGGTTAAAGTACAATATGTCTCAAAAAAACTCTGAATCACTTTGCCAGGTGAAAGCAATCCAAAGTTATTACCACTTAAAGAGACATGTCAGATTTGAAAAAACCGACTTGGTCATGAAGGCCAAAACTAGCTGGGTCATGAAGGGGTTGTCCTCCACTCGTTACTTGTCTTAATTTCAAGTGTTTGAACTTATCAGTAACAACTTCAAACAGTCACACTCCAAACTCAACTATGGCCAAGACCAAAGACCTGTCAAAGGACACCAGAAACAAAATTGTAGACCTGCACCTGGCTGGGAAGACTAAATCTGCAATAGGCAAGCAGCTTGGAGTGAAGAAATTGACTGTGAAAGAAATTATTAGAAAAGTGAAGACATACAAGATCACTGATAATCTCCCTCGATCTGGGGCTCAACGCAAGATCTCACTCTGTGGTGTCAAAATGATCACAAGAACAGGGACCAATAATCCCAGAACCACACGAGGGGACCTAGTGAACGACCTGCAGAGAGCTGGGACCAAAGTAACAAAGGTTACCATCAGTAACACACTACGCTGCCAGGGACTCAAATCATGCAGTGCCAGACGTGTCCACCTGCTTAAGCCAGTACATGTCCGGGCCCATCTGAAGTTTGCTAGAGAGCATTTGGATGATCCAGAAGAGGATTGGGAGAATGTCATACTTTACCAAAGTAGAACTTTTTGGTAAAAACTCAACTCGTCATGTTTGGAGGAGAAAAAATACTGAGTTGCATCCAAAGAACATCATACCTACTGTAAAGCATGGGGGTGGAAACATCATGCTTTGGGGCTGTTTTTCAACAAAGGGACCAGGACGACTAATCCGTGTAAAGGAAAGAATGAATGGGGCCATGTATTGTGAGATTTTGAGTGAAAACCTCCTTCCATTAGCAAGGGCATTGAGGATGAAACGTGGCTGGGTCTATCCGCATGACAATGATTCCAAACACACTGCCCAGGCAACAAAGGAGTGGCTTCGTAAGAAAAATTTCAAGGTCCTGGAGTGGCCTCTAGATCTCAACCCCATAGAGAACCTTTGGAGGGAGTTGAAAGTCCGTGTTGCCCAGCGACAGCCCCAAAATATCACTGCTCTAGAGGAGATCTGCATGGAGGAATGGGCCAAAATACCACCAACAGTGTGTGAAAACCTTGTGAAGACTTACAGAAAAGGCTTGACCTCAGTCATTGCCAACAAAAGGTATATAACAAAGTATTGAGATGAACTTTTGTTATTGACCAAATACTTATTTTCCACCATAATTAGCAAATACATTCTTTAAAAATCAGACAATGTGATTTTATGGATTTTTTTCCCCTCATTATGTCTCTCATAGTTAAGGTATACCTATGATGAAAATTACAGATCTCACTCATTTTTTTAAGTGGGAGAACTTACACAATTGATGGCTGACTAAATACTTTTTTGCCCCACTGTATGTAAACAAAGTTTTTGGGCCTTTTTTAGCTTAAACAGGGTTGTCTCATATTTCATCTCAGTCCTTCAAGAGAAAGGGGCTGAGTTACTTAACCTCTTCAGGACATAGGGTGTATGCATATGCCCTGCATCCCGAGTCCTTAAGGACGTTGGGCATATGCATACACCCGTGGGAATTCCGGTCCCCGCCGCTAGCCGGTTGGGGACCGGACCGAGATGCCTGCTGGAATCATTCAGCAGGCATCCCGGAACATCGCCGAGGGGGGTCCTGAGACCCCCACATGTTAGCGATCGCAGAAAATCGCATGTCAATTCAGATATGTGATTTTCTGCTAATCCGGGCTGATCGGGTCTCTGGTGACCCAATCACCCGGAAAATAGGGAGGATCGGAGCTGTCAGTGACAGCCCCGATCATCCTGAGGGATAGATGCGAAGTCGCAGTGCTGCGATCTCCTCCTATACCCTGCCATTGGTCAGAACTGATTCTGACCAATGGCAGTGCAGGACAGTGGGTTGCCATGGCAACCTCCCATTCTGCCCACCCCTGGGTGTCTGGCAGAATGGGGGGAGAAGATGGAGGCTATCTGGGAATGCTGGGAGTTGTAGTTTTGCAACATCTGGAGGGTCACATTTTGGAGACCACTGTTACAGTGGTGCCCAAATGGTAGCCCTCCAGATGTTGCCAAATTACAACTCTCAGCATGCCTAGACTGCCCAGGCCTGATCGGAGTTGTAGTTCTGTAACATCTGTCCCTTCAGATTTTGCAATTTTCATGACATTTTTGAAAATTGCTGCTCTACTTTGAAGCCCCCTAATTTTTTCAGAAGGTAAAAATAAGTCCATTTTATGATGCCAACATAAAGTGGACATATTGTATTTGTGAATAAAAATTAAATTTATATGTAATATCCATTTTCCTTACAAGCAGAGAGCTTCAAAGTTAGAAAAATGCTAAATTTTCATGAAATTTGGGGATTTTTTTTACCAAAAAAGGATGCAAGTAATGACAAAGATTTACCACCAAAATAAAGTAGAATGTGTCACGAAAAAACTATCTCAGAATCAGAATATTCTGTAAAAGCGTTTTAGAGTTATTAATGCATAAAGTGATGGTGGTCAGAATTGCGAAAAAGGGCTCAGTCCTTAAGGTGAAAAAAGGCTGTGTCCTTAAGGGGTTAACATAACCCATGGGAAAAGGTGGCACTATTTCCATACAAAAAGTAGGCAATTATTTTGTCTTGTCCAACTCTCTTGCAGCACCCTTTAAGTTTAATTCATTTTTTTTATGTGGTAAAGTGTAACCAACAGATGTCTGGATAACAATATATTGTATATATATATATATATATATATATATATATATATATATATGTATTTAGTAAGACATTGCAGAATAGATCTCATGTATAAAAGTTAGTACTACCAAAGATTCGAGAATTTGGATAGAATGTTATTTTTGTTTTGTTTTCTAGCTACAATGGTTTGTCTGACAAAAATTTTTTTTTTTTTTTTTTTAAATAAATGTACCTAGGCTGTCCTAAAGAAAAGAAAAAAGTCAGTACTCACCTCCGTCCCCCACAGCCTCTGTAATCACTGCCGTGTGCTGTTATACTGGAGTCTGCAAAGGGGGGGGGGGCAAGGGAGGGATTGTGGGAAGCGGGAAATAAAAAACAAAAAACTCACCCCTCTTGTCGCTCGCAGTCCTGTGAAAGTTCCTCAATGATGTCCTTATGCACTCACCATGAAAGTGCATGTAACCACTTAAACCAAGTATTGGCCGTAGTGTCGGCGCTGTAAAACCCAGAATGCCCCTTTTAAAGAGATCTATGTCCCAAGAGATGGGTGCCAGTGGAATACATACCTGTCTTGACCAGATGTAACAGAATTCCTAGCAGTATGAGTAACAGCCCCATCTTCCACAGCTGCCTGCCCTAATCTTTATATACAGCAACTGTTCTGACTTTTCACAGCAGTGGAAAAATATAAGCTGAACTTTAGTTGCAATGGGCAACAAGGCCATTTTTATTATGAGGCAGATTTCATAAAGCACATTGTAGATATATATTGTACACCATCTACTGTGTTCAGGCATTTTATTTTCTTGCCCTAACATTAGAGAGAGAGAGAGAAAAAAAACTGTTGTAGTCCTCCCAGTTTATTTGACCTCATGAAATGATTTTGTCATGGCCCTTGGGAGGGTTTTATGACAGGAGATAAACACAACAATTATTCAATGGTTTTCTAATATTACCATCTTGATTCATATAGAAGTGGGGATATGTATATAAAAATAAGCTATACATTTATACACATTATATTTTGAACCCTGGTTTGGAAACAGCAGAAAGTGAAACAATATTTTAAATGAATAGTTCATGAATAATTAATTTATTGTAAAATAACATTTTTACTTAAAAAATAAGCCCCCAGATCAATGGAGTGGTGAGCAGACTTCTTCCACACTGTTGCCTTGCTGTCTTTCCAGTTGCCTGTCGAGTTGACTATACTCGAATGTTACCCTATTAATAAATTTACCACTTGACACCATCCGCACAACACTGTTGTCACAGCCGATCTTCATTTGAGCTGCAGAGATAACAAACACTAGTCAGCAATGCTTCCAGCTGTAGCTCAGATCCGTTGGTGATGAGTAAGGGCCCTATTATTTGGGGCAATTATCAGCCAAACAGACCAATATTTTCCTGTGTTTTAGGCCCAGTGATCAGCCGTCGAATAGCAAATGCTTGTTCACTGGTTGATCTCATTGTTTATGCAAGTAAAACATTTTCAGGTCTCTCTAGAAATATGCGACTAAGTCAGGGCTCTGGCTTGGCCACTTAAGGACATTCACATAGTTGTCCCTAAACCACTGTTATGTTGTCTTGGCTGTGTGCTTAGGGTCATTGTCTTGTTGAAAGCTGAACCTTCAGCCCAGTCTGATGTCAAAAGCACTCTGAATCAGGTTTTCAATAGAAATATCTCTGTATTTTGGTCTATTTGGCTTTCCCTCAACCCTGAACAGTTTTCTTGTCCCAACCACTGTAAAACACCCCATAGCATTATGCTGCCAACACCATGCCTTACTTTAGGGATGATATTGGGTAGCTTATAAGCAGCTCCTGGTTTCCTACAGATATGATGCTCACAATTGAGATAAAAAGTTCAATTTCGATTTCATCAGACCAGAGAATCTTACTTCTGGTGATTTCTTGGTGATTTCTGGCAAACTACAGGCAGGCTTTCACTTGTCTGATACTGAGGAGAGGCTTCATTCTGGCCACTCTTCCATAAAGCCCAGATTATAGAGTGCTGCATTGATTTTTGGCCTTCTGAAAGTTTCTCCCATTTGAACACAGAAACTTTGGGGCTCAGCCAAAGTGACCATTGAGTTCTTGGTTAAGACCCTTCTCCTTACCAAGACCCTTCTCCCCCTATTTGGAGGGGCGGCCAGCTCTAGGAAGAGTCCTGGTTGTTCCAAACTTCTTTCATTTAAGAGTTATGGAGGCCACTGTGCTCTTGGGTACTTTCAGTGCAGCAGAGTTTTCTTTTGTACCTTTTTTCAAATGTGTACCTCCACACAATCCCTTCTCTAAGCTTTACAGGCAGTTATTCCCACCTCATGGCTTGGTTTTTGCTCTCATAAGGATTTTCAGCTGTGAGACCTTATATAGATAGGGCTGTGTCTTTCTAAATCCTGTCCAATCTTCTGAATTTACCACAAGTGACTCCAATCAAGGTGTAGAAACATCTCAGAGATGATGAAGAGAAATGGGAGGAGCCAGAACTAGAACTATGTGTCATAGCAAAAAGTCAATTTTTTTTTTTATATAATCTAAAATTCTGTTTTCACTTTATGGGGTATTATGGGGTATTGAGTGTAGATTGAATGGGGAAAACTATATATTTTTTTTTATTTCAGCACAAGGCCTCAGCATAACAAAATGTGAAAAATGTTAAAGGCTTTACGCATGCATTGTAAGCTCCTCTTTCTTTCCTTATGGCTCCCAAAAGGAGGACAACTAACATCGATATCCAGTGATTAGTGCCACTCTTTGCTTTTACTAATCCTCCCCTTACTTTTTGTTATACAGCTACAGTAATGAGAGAGAGAGAGAGAGAGAGAAAAATAGGGAGAGAGGGATAGGGAGAGGGAGAGAGAGAGAGGGAGAGAGAAAGAGAGAGAGAAAAAAAATCCTGTGCACTATACCTTTAGGCTAGGTTCAGACTACGGAATTTCCGCCTGCTATTTTGCTTTGAAATTGCAGGAGGAAATTCCGCTTTCTAAAATGCATAGTGTAGTGAATGATTTTCCGTTCACAAATTCACACTTCGGAATTTGTGAAGCGAAATTTGTGAACGGACAATCCGCTTGGAAATTTCCGCCTGAAGAAAGGCGGTGCTCTTTCTTCAGGCGGAAATCCGCGCGGAACACATTGCAGTCTATTGAAGACTGCAGTGGCCGCGCGGTCCTAGCGCTGACTGATTCAGCCAGCGCTGGCCGCACACGGAATCTCCGGGCGGAAATTTTCTGCCCAGAGATTCCGTAGTCTGAACCTAGCCTTGTAGGTGTTATCCTAGTTAATGGGTCATCAATGTTAGATTGGGTCAAACTCCATTACCAATCAGCTGTTTAAAGGTGCTGCGCCCCTCTTCACACAGCTGATTTGTCACAAGTCAGACCCCTACCAAGTCTAATGTTGGTGCCAAATATGGAGGATAGCATAACCCCTTTAACATCTTCTTTATAGCATAAAAAAGATATGTGTCAAATGTAGCTTTAATTATGCTAATAAATATCTGACTTATTAAGACATTCAGTTAGCACAACATCAAGAAAAGCCCCAAAACATAAAATACTTTTTATTTAATAACTATAGCATTTAAGAAACATAGCACAAACCATCTCTTACCAGAGCCATGAAATGAGTGACAGAGATCAGCCAAAGGGAACATGTTGGATGTATCTAACCCGGTACCTCCTAAGAGCTCCACAAAGTCTCCAGCTCCGCCACATCCTTTTGGTGGTGGTTTCTGTATATACAGGAACATATATTCTATTTGCTTTTCCCACAATATATTAATACAAAGAGAATAATGAAATCATTAGGATCAGAAGGATATACAGTAAGATAGGACAGAGTAGGATGAATATGCCTCTCACTAGATATTCCTTTAGGGCTGCGGTTATTTGGTATTTTTGTCCAGCTTTAGAGGTCTCTAAAAAGTGAATGACATAAAACAGGTTACACAGACCTAACAATACTAGTCATACCTTTAGCTGTAGCTCATTGAAGTGGCCCAGCGTTAGGTCCGATATTTTGATCACAATAGGGTATATTATAGAAAAACTGCAGTTCCTATGTTGATGGGGAATGATCATAGTAAACTTCCCACTAGGTGACTGTGAAATCACATTGCAGGCTATAGGATAAAACACAATAAAATAAAAATTATGTTATTTAGAAAAATGTCTTGAATTAGAAGAATGTATTATTAAATCAGGACTTTATGCATAACCCACCACCCCATCAGAACACTACTATATACACATTTGCTGTGAACTGACAAGGATGTATACATATATATATATATATATATATATATATATATATATAGAAGAACAGATTTGCTGCAGCACACAGAGTAGTGTCAAGTGGTTTATTTCATTCCAATTGCTACGTTTCAACCGCACATGCGGCCTTTTTCAAGCACAAGTGAACGGTGACCATCGAGCAAGTTATATATGGTGTTCAATAAAGCATCAATTACATAATTAAGTGTTATAAATATATAAAAAACTTACAATAAAAGTGTACAGGAGATACAATACACATAGTATCATGATTAAGTGGGTATATAATGTATGTACCCATAAAGTGCATAACAATACATATAAAATATACATATAAAGTGCATAATAAGTTAAATAGTGCACCAGGTGAAAGATAATTAATCAAACAAATGCAGGAAGGAGAGAAGGCGGAATCTCGAGGCACTCACCCAATCAAAAAGAAGGATGTATAGATATCCTATATACATCGTCACACCCGCATGAGAAGCGGCGTGGTATAATGTATGTACAGCGGCATTGCGGCGCAGCAGCAGCGCACGCTTGTTGCTGTACTTCCGGGAATAGGGCGGCAGCCAATGGGATAACGCCACGTAGGGCCACAGGATCAAAAGAAGGATGACGCCCCATGAAGTCACGTGACTAGAAAAATGTTCACGTGACATACACGGACTCGCCTGCGCACGGCAAAGAAAATAGAGCCTAAATCTAGTAAGTAAACAGACGCCATCTTGTAAATGGGCAAAAGTAAGGGCAAAATAGAATTACTAAAAAATAGAAAATAAAAAATAAAGAATAAAAAGTAAAGTGTGGAGGGATGGTATAAGTTATATGTAAAGTAAAAGGGGTCAGCGCTTTAAATGCAGACATAGTAAAGCAACAATCATTCCTGCACAAAAGCCCAAAATATCCCGTGGGACTAACACTCCCAGCACGCCTCGTCATCTACTTACATGGCGACAAATGTGTCACCCGTCGGACCCCCCCAGGTCAACTTAATGTACCACAGGACAGTCCAACAGGTGGGAGAGAGTACCACACCTGGGACAATAGCAATCTTGAGGGCTGTGCAAAAGCAGAATCAGTCACACACACAATAGTTGCTTTACTATGTCTGCATTTAAAGCGCTGACCCCTTTTACTTTACATATAACTTATACCATCCCTCCACACTTTACTTTTTATTCTTTATTTTTTATTTTCTATTTTTTAGTAATTCTATTTTGCCCTTACTTTTACCCATTTACAAGATGGCGTCTGTTTACTTACTAGATTTAGGCTCTATTTTCTTTGCCGTGCGCAGGCGCGTCTGTGTATGTCACGTGAACATTTTTCTAGTCACGTGACTTCATGGGGCGTCATCCTTCTTTTGATCATGTGGCCCTACGTGGCGTTATCCCATTGGCTGCCGCCCTATTCCCGGAAGTACAGCAACAAGCGTGCGCTGCTGCTGCGCCGCAATGCCGCTGTACATACATTATACCACGCCGCTTCTCATGCGGGTGTGACGATGTATATAGGATATCTATACATCCTTCTTTTTGATTGGGTGAGTGCCTCGAGATTCCGCCTTCTCTCCTTCCTGCATTTGTTTGATTAATTATCTTTCACCTGGTGCACTATTTAACTTATTATGCACTTTATATGTATATTTTATATGTATTGTTATGCACTTTATGGGTACATACATTATATACCCACTTAATCATGATACTATGTGTATTGTATCTCCTGTACACTTTTATTGTAAGTTTTTTATATATTTATAACACTTAATTATGTAATTGATGCTTTATTGAACACCATATATAACTTGCTCGATGGTCACTGTTCACTTGTGCTTGAAAAAGGCCGCATGTGCGGTTGAAACGTAGCAATTGGAATGAAATAAACCACTTGACACTACTCTGTGTGCTGCAGCAAATCTGTTCTTCTAGCGATACGGACCCGGGACCTGGGACCAGCCACTGCGTGCACCTATGTTCACACTTCTTTGAGGTGCAGCCCACCCTGCTTTTTCTATATATATATATATATATATATATATATATATGCAGCAGTGGAGTCATTAGTTGAGTGCTTCCTTATTCATTTTCTAAAATTACATATCTCTAAAAATAAATCTATTTAAACAATCACTAAAAAGCTCCCTATCATTCCAAATAAGGGAGAGAAAGAGCGGAATTCCCAGGAATACCACAAAAAAAAAAGAGAGAAAGAAATATATAAAGACATGAGTAAATGTCCCATGAGTAAATAGTAGTGTATCTACTGCTGTATGTCAATAGTACTGCAGTGTAATATGCTCCCTTCATTCATCTTTGTAGCAGCAGTAGTTCAGTGCTTAGTGTAACCTTTTCTTGCTGTAGTACCACTGCTGTTTCTTTATTTCTGCTCACATAGTACCTTGCAAACCCAGGACATTAATAACCACTTTTTTCCTCAGCTCAAATCCACTACATTTTCTGTGGAAACCTTAGTAAATATGGTGGGTTTTTGTGAAAATGTCGGGGACACACCCACTTTTTTGAAGACCACACCCACTTTCCCTGGCCACCACACCCCTTTTTTCAGGTTTTCTCAGTAAAATGGAAAGTTAGTCGGGTTTTTTTTCCAATTCTGGCGCAAATTCTGGCGAACATTCTGGCGCAGACAGAACTTCTGGCGCACAACCCAACAAAACATGTCGGGTTTACAATAGTACATCAGGGCCTTGTATACTGTCACTGTGTAAAAAATATGGCTGTATTTTATTTATGGACACATTTCCAGCTGTAGTTTCGGAAGATTACAGCACAAAACTGCTTAAACATGGCCGTAAATAAAATACATCTGTATTCTTTATGCAGTAAAGTACATCATCACTACCTTAAACTTTTGAAATGCCATAACAATATGTCAGACTCTTAAGCTCATAGATAATTACCTAGACTGAATATAATTGTGTTGACTTTTTAATTAATGATTTTCATTCACTGAAAGCAAAGCAAAAAACATTATTAAAACGATGAAAGATTTTTAAAAATTATATTAGGGCGTTGTTAGAAGTTACACTGCGGCCAGACATGCTGGCCATGAACACACCCCTGTTCTGTCTCCCAGTGCCGGCGGCGGCGCTGTCCACATGTTGGGATGCAGTTGCAGGCATCAGCCGGCCCGTAGCTTACCTCTCCATGCTCCTGCTCCCTCTGTCTGCTGGTGAGTGCATGGCCGCTTACTAGGGTGCGCGCACGTCGGCTCTCAGAAATTTAAAGGGCCAGTACACCCTTAATTGTTTTTTGCTTATTGGTGACTTTTTAAGTGTCAACACTTCCCCTATTGCCTTGCCGGATCTTTGTGCTCCTTATCCTGAGAAAAAGCATTCCTAGTGTTTAGTTTTGCCATGTACCTGACCTCTTGCTCTGTGATCTGACCTTGCTCCTGTGCCGCCTGCCCTCTGACCTCCTTGTTGCATTCAAGACAACGCACCTGTGCCGCCTGCCCTTACCTCTGCCTGTCTTGCCTACGAGTTGTCTCATCCTTCCTGCGCCATGTTACACCTTGGCAGCCTGTGTGGATGAATCATATCAGGGGTAGCAACCTGGGTGCCGCCTATTGCAGCAAGTCCATCCCGCTTTGCGGCGGGCTCTGGTGAATACCAGCAGCACCTTAGACTCTGCTCCCTGGTATGGCCCATGCCATCATCCACACAGGTCCAGCGTATCCACCTCTACACCACCAGCCATTACAGACGTTTCATAGCTTTTTATTCCATCTTACACAACATGTAATAGAATTGAATTTTCAATTAGTCCTTATCATTATTGGGTTAATGGGAATGGCAAGAAATGTACTGTGTATAGTGTGTATAGTGGGAACTGTGTATAGTTTAGGAGTGTAACTGTGTAATTTAGGAGATGTGCTTGATAGCTGTATCCTCTGGTACTCTTTTTGTACATTTTGCACAGCTCTGTTCTGCTACATCATGTCAAACTCTGTTCTCTGACATCTGCACTAACACTATATTTTGTGTAACATATACTATCTTGCTTTTATATAACAATGCATTGACTTGCAGTAGTTATTTGATTCTCTATTTCATTGATTCTCAATTTTTGTTTGCCTTACTTTGCATTAATCTGCCAGTTGGGAAAGACAGCCAACAATAATAATTTAGCCTGCATTGTATAACTCATCAAGTCTTCCAACGCCACACGATATTCATAAGTCGTACAATATATATTTTATGTAGTGATCAACGTACCTGAAAAAAATCAATAGCAATTTCTAGCTGGACATTTATCAGATTGTTCTAGGATTAATTTCATTATTTCACGCCCTTGGAGAGATGTATGATTTCCTTAGCTCAGGAAAATGATTGCTGTTAGAAAAAGAATTGACTTACGGAACAGATTAGGGGTCTTGCGGATTGTGAGTGTGAAGCCGTGGCCTGGTTTGTGGACTCTGAAGAATATCATTGCTACATTTTGAGATGACTGTGTGATACTCTGCATGTTACCGTCTTCACAAATGTCAGTGTACCGTTCACTGGTGGAGAGGGGGTGATCGAAAGAGCTTGGAAACTTCTCTCCTTTAATTATCCAGCCATCGAAAACCTAAGATTTCAGATCATAAAAAAAAAACAATGTCAGTCAATGTCATCACAAGAAAAATCTTATACTGAATGAATAGTAATATGGATTGATCAAAAGGATCAGCATTAGAGTTTATGTACCTGCAGAATGTTGTTAAACCAGGGGTGTATCTAAGGGGTACGGCTTATGTTCCAGGTGTGGTGTAAGGGGAAGGACAACAAACTACTTTGCCTTGAACAATGCGTTTTTAAACAAGGGCAGGACAGCATACTGAATTTTTGTCCCAAATGAAGGAAAGTTTACCTACAGCTCAGGTTTTAAACCCCAGGCAATAGGAACAGGATCGGACACTTTCTTGAGATGAGGACCAATAAGTGGTAAGCAGTGGGGAGCAGGCACTGTCAGACTAGGAGTAGTATGGTATCAGGCAGGAAAGTATAGCTTTAAAAAAAAAAAAATTAATAGTAGCCTGGCCATATTTAAATAAAGGAGTAAATTGCTGGACAACTTAAATATAGAGTGTGCCCCAAAGAAATGTATCCAGGAAGACAGGACAGTGTTTCCAGTTTCAACAGGTTCCTTATTCCCATCTTCTGCCACTGGTACACCATGCCCTTTCGGTTTACCTCCAAACCAAAGCAGGTAGATATAAAAGCTTCACTTAACTACCTATAGCAGCTGTATCATGGTGCATATCAGCTTCCTGGTATATGGAGCTTCTGCTGCCTAAGGATCTATCTACAAGGTGGGCCATTTATATGGATACACCTTAATAAAATGGGAATGGTTGGTGATATTAACTTCCTGTTTGTGGCACATTAGTATATGTGAGGGGGGAAACTTTTCAAGATGGGTGGTGACCATGGTGGCCATTTTGAAGTCGGCCATTTTGAATCCAACTTTTGTTATTTCAATAGGAAGAGGGTCATGTGACACATCAAACGTATTGGGAATTTCACAAGAAAAACAATGATGTGCTTGGTTTTAATGTAACTTTATTATTTCATGAGTTATTTACAAGTTTCTCCTTGCTTATTCTTTCATGAGTTATTTACAAGTTTCTCCTTGTCGTAGAGGTTAACACTTGAGGAGCAGATAGAAGTTGTTTTGATGTCTTGTGAAAGCAGTAACCGGGTCATTGCAGCAGATTTCAATGCAAAACACACTATGAGACCACCCATCTCCCATGCTACAGTTAGCAATCTGCTTGCTAAGTTTCGTAAAACTGGTTCAGTGTTGAATTTGCCAAAATGTGGACGCATGAAATGTGTCACTAATGAAGAAACATCAGTGGCTGTCCTAGCAAGAGCCCACAACGGAGCACTCACCGCATGTCACTGGAGAGTTGCATTAGTCGAACATCCCTTCGGCGGATATTAGCTACTCACAAATGGCACCCTTACAAACTCCAGCTACTGCAGCATCTTAATGAGGATGACACAGATTGGCGCACTGAGTTTGCAGAATGGACAAAACAGGACAAAAAAATTGAAACAGGACCCTCAGTTTACGCATAAGATTTTGTTCAGTGATGTGAATGGTGAAATTAACAAACAAAACCACCGCGATTGGTCTGACACTAACCCACATTGGATAGATCCCTCCAAGACTGTTGGAAAACAAAAATGTATGGTATGGTGTGGTATATGGGATACAAAGATAGTGGGGCCATTCGTCATCAATGGATATGTGAAATTGCTACATGATGATGTGTTTCCCTCTTTATGCACTGAAGCTGGCACATTCCCTGAGTTTTCCAGCAAGATGGTGCACCACCACATTATGGGTGTCAGGTCCGAGCATTCCTAGATGAACAGTTTCCTGGAAAGTGGATTGGTCGTCGTGGGCCAGTTAAACTGCCCCCAAGGTCTCCCGATCTGACCCCCTTAGACTTTTATCTTTGGGGTCATCTGAAGGCAATTGTCTATGCTGTGAAGATACAAGATGTGCAGCACCTGAAACTACGGCTACTGGAAGCCTGTGCTAGCATTTCTCCTGCGGTATTGCTATCAGTGTGTGAAGAGTGGAAGAAGAGGGTTGCATTGACAATCCAACACAATGGGCAGCACATTGAACACATTTTATAAGTGGTCAGAAACTTGTAAATACCTCATGAAAGAATAAAGTTATGTTAAAACCAAGCACATCATTGTTGTGCTTGTGAAATTCCTAATAAGTTTGATTTGTCACATGACCCTCTTCCTATTGAAAAAACAAAAGTTGGATTCAAAATGGCCAACCTCAAAATGGCCGCCATGGTCACCACCCATCTTGAAAGTTTCCCCCCTCACATATACTAATGTGCCACAAACAGGAAGTTAATATCACCAACCATTCCCATTTTATTAAGGTGTATGTTACAAAAGAACTACAAGTAGACAAACTACCCTACTCTACCCCTTTAAGGCAATATTGCACTGTAAGACTATCGACTACACAGGCCAATATGATCCTGAGTAAATGCTCATTTGTCAGCCAATGATAATTTTTTACAGGTTAGAAAAAACATCAAATTATGGAAGCAAAGGACTGCACAAACCATCCAGCAAATGTTCCTACACCCTTGCCTGCGTGATTGCATTAACAGCGCGTGTCAGCTCATGTAATAGGGTCCTAAAGCAGCCAGACCTTTTTATATGATGCAATCCACTCCAACCCAGCTGGATAAGAATGCCTAAATTAAGGACATATCACTAACATGTAACAGCCATACTGGAGCCACCACATGGTACAAAAGTCAAAGACTGTCATCAGACACGACTAATATAACCAATAACATACAGATATAAAACAAACAAACAACAACAACAAAAAAAGCTCACAACATATATACAGAAACAACAAATCAATTTGTAACCACACAATGGCTGAGCCGCCATTAAAGGGGTACTCCGCCCCTGGAATCTTATCCCCTATCCAAAGGATAGGGGATAAGATGTTAGAACGCCGCGGTCCCGCTGCTGGGGACCCCGGGGATCGCCGCTGCGGCACCCCGCCATCATTACAGCACAGAGCGAGTTCTCTCTGTGCGTAATGACGGGCGATACAGGGGCCAGAGCAGCGTGACGTCATGGCTCCGCCCCTCATGACATCACGGCCCGCCCCCTTAATGCAAGTCTATGGCAGGGGGCGTGACGACCGCCACGCCCCCTCCCATAGACTTGTATTGACGGGGCGGGCCGTGACATCACGAGGGGCGGAGCAATGATGTAACGATGCTCCGGCCCCTGTATTGCCCGTCATTACGTGCAGAGCGATCTCACTCTGTTCAGTAATGATAGTGGGGTGCTGCAGCAGCGATCCCCGGGGTCCCCAGCAGCGGGACCCCGGCGATCTGACATCTTATCCCCTATCCTTTGGATAGGGGATAAGATGTCTAGGGGCGGAGTACCCCTTTAAGAAAGTACAGGTGGCACTGCAAGCCAACCAATTCAAATGAGTTTTATACCTGTGTGTTATTGCTAAGTTTTAATTATTCATGAAGAATTCAGCTGTGTTTCCTAACAAGGGTGCCTCCAGCTGTTGTAAAACTAAAACTCCCAGCATGCCCAGATAGTGTTCTGCTGTCCACGCATGCTGGGATTTGTATTTTTGCAAAAGCTGGACGCACCCACCCTATTATTAATGTGGCCTCAATTACAAATGTTAGGTGTATTCCTGTTAAGAATGATCCTAGAATGTAATGGATGATCAAACTTTTCTAAGCAGTGACATAACTGCGTAGTAATGAGAGAATAATGTTAAAAGCAAAGCATGCTTAATGGTTAACAAGAACACACTTTGTGTTAGTGTTAGGCTAAGTTCAGACTACGGAATCTCCGGGCAGAAAATTTCTGCCCAGAGATTCCGAGTGCGGCCAGCGCCGGCTGAATCAGTCGGCGCTAGGACCGTGCGGACACTGCAGTCTCCAATAGACTGCTATGTGTTCTGCGCGGATTTCTGCCTGAAGAAAGAGCACCGCCTTTCTTCAGGTGGAAATTTCTAAGTGTGAATTTGTGAACGGAAACCCATTCACTACACTAAACATTTTAGCAAGCGGAATTTCGGACGGAAATTTTACGACTGAATTTCTGTCGGAAATTCCGTAGTCTGAACCTAGCCTTAGGTTTCTGGGAGTAAAATGAGGTAGGGGTGGTCAGGGAGATCCCTACCACAGCTTGCCCTACCTAAGTGTTTCTGAAAGGTTGGCAAATTTGCCTGAAATCTCCATGGGTCCTTAGTTCTTCTATGAAGTACCATCTGGAGGACCTTAACTTTAATTTGCTAGAGCAACTGTTCATCACACTGGTCATGGTTATCCTCACACAGACCAATTTGAAATGACACAAGTTAAAGGGGTACTCCGGTGGAAAACTTTATGTTTTTTCTTTAAATCAACTGGTGCCAGAAAGTTAAACAGATTTGTAAATGACGTCTATTAAAAAAAATCTTAATCCTTCCAGTACTTATTAGCTGCTGAATACTGCATGGGAAATTCTTTTCTTTTTGGAACACAGTGCTCTCTGCTGACATCATGACCACAGTGCTCTCTGCTGACATATCTGTCCATTTTAGGAACTGTCCAGAGCAGCATATGTTTGCTATGGGGATTTTCTCTTGCTCTGGACAGTACTTACAATGGAAAGATATGTCAGCAGAGAGCACTGTGGTCATGATGTCAGCAGAGAGCTCTGTGATCCAAAAAAGAAAATAATTTCCTCTGTAGTATTCAGAAGCTAAGAAGTATTCAGAAGCTTTTTTAATAAAAGTAATTTGCAAATCTGTTTAACTTTCTGGCACTAGTTGATGAAAAAAAAAAAAGTTAGTTTTCCACTGCAGTACCCCTTTAATCTCAATCTTCAACACACATCATACCAGTTGCAGCTTTGCAGTACACAAACAGGATATTTATTCTATAATCCCAGTTTGCCTTGCAGGGACCCCTTGGGTTTTTCTTTCTTCCCCTGGCAATCACATTCACTTGTACAGAGGCTGCATGAGAGGCCTTTAACCCCTTAAGGACCCAGCCAATTTTCACTGTAGGACACGGCCATTGCACATCTGACCACTGTCACTTTAAACATTAATAACTCTGGGATGCTTTTACCTGTCATTCTGATTCCGAGACTGTTTTTTCGTGACATATTCTACTTTATGTTAGTGGTAACATTTTGTCTATACTTGCATCATTTCTTGGTGAAAAATTCCAAAATTTGATGAAAAAAATTGAAAATGTTGCATTTTTTTTTTTACTTTGAAGCTCTCTGCTTATAAGGAAGATGAATATTACAAATAAATTATATATTGATTCACAAATACAATATGTCTACTTTATGTTTGCATCATAAAGTTGACATCTTTTTACTTTTGGAAGACATCAGAGGGCTTCAAAGTAAAGCAGCAACTTTCCAATTTTTCACAAAATTTTCAAAATCGAAATTTTTCAGGGACCAGTTCTGTTTTGAAGTGGATTTGAAGGGCCTTCATATTAGAAATACCCCACAAATGACCCAATTATAAAAACTGCACCCCTCAAAGTATTCAAAATGACATTCAAAAGGTTTGTTAACCCTTTAGGTGTTTCACAGGAATAGCAGGAATTTGAAGGAGAAAATTCAAAATCTTCATTTTTTACACTGGCATGTTCTTGTAGACCCAGTTATTGAATTTTTACAAGGGGTAAAAGGAGATAATTCTTCCTAAAATGTGTAACCCAATTTCTCTTGAGTAATGAAATACCTCATATGTGTATGTCAAGTGTTAGGCGGGCGCAGTAGAGGGCTCAGAAGGGAAGGAGCGACAGTGGGATTTTGGAGAGTGAGTTTAGGAAGCCCCTATGGTGCCAGAACAGCAAAAAAAAAAAAAAAAAAAAACACATGGCATACTATTTTGGAAACTACACCCTTCAAGGCACGTAACAAGGGATCCAGTGAGCCTTAACACCTCACAGGTGTTTGAAGACTTTTCGTTAAAGTTGGATGTGTAAATGTTTTTTTTTTCACTAAAATGCTAGTTTTCCCTCAAATTTAACATTTTTACAAGGGATAATAGGACATAATGCCCCCCAAAATTTGTAACCCCATCTCTTCTGAGTATGGAAACACCCCATGTTAGGACGTAAAACGCTTTGCTGGCAAACTATAATGCTCAGAAGAGAAGGAGTCACATTTGGCTTTTGAAAAGCAAATTTTGCTGAAATAGTTTTGGGGTGGCATGTCCCATTTAGGAAGCCACTATGGTGCAAGGACAGCAAAAAAAAAACCCACATGGCATACTATTTTGGAAATTACACCCCTCAAGGTATGTAACAAGGGGTCCATTGAGCCTTAACACCCCACAGGTGTTTGACGACTTTTCTTTAGTTGGATGTGTAAAGATGGATGTGTAAATGTTTTTTGTTTTTTTTTCACTAGAATGCTGGTTTTCCCTCAAATTGAAATTTTTTACAAGGGATAATAGGACAAAATGCCCCCCCAAAATTTGTAACCCCATCTCTTCTGAGTATGGACATACCCCCTGTGTGTAAATCAAGTGCTCTGCTGGTGCACTACAATGGTCAGAAGAGAAGGAGCGCCATTGGGCTTTTGGGAAGAAAAATTGTTTGGAATGGGACCATGTGCGTTTACAAAGCCTCCCGTGGTGCCAGAACAGTGGACCCCCCCATATGTGACCCTATTTTGGAAACTACACCCCTCACAGAATTTAATAAGGGGTGCAGTGAGTATTTACACCCCACTGGCGTTTGACAGATCTTTGGAACAGTGGGCTGTACATTTTTCATTTTCTCGGACCACTGTTCCAAAAATCTGTCAGACACCTGTGGGGCGTGAATGCTCACTGTACCCCTTATTAAATTCTGCGAGGGGTTTAGTTTCCAAATGTCACATGTGGGTATTTCTTTTTTTTGCCTTTATGTCAGAACCGCTGTAAAATCAGCCACCCCTGTGCAAATCACCAATTTAGGCCTCAAATGTACATAGTGCGCTCTCACTTCTGAGCCTTGTTGTGCACCCACAGGGCATTTTACGCTCACATATGGGGTATTTCCGTATTCAGGAGAAATTGCGTTACAATTTTTTTTTCCTTTTAATGCATGTGAAAATAAAAAGTATGGGGCAACACCAGCATGTTAGTGTGCATTTTTTTTACACTAACAAGCTGGTGTAGCCCCCAACTTTTCCTTTTCATAATGGGTAAAAGGAGAAAAAGCCCCCAAAATTTGTAGTGCAATTTCTCCCGAGTTCAGAGATACCCCATATGTGGCCCTAAACTGTTTCCTTGAAATATGACAGGGTTCTGAAGTGAGAGAGCGCCATGCGCATTTGAGGACTAAATTAGGGATTGCATAGGGGTGGACATAGGGGTATTCTACACCAGTGATTCCCAAACAGGGTGCCTCCAGCTGTTGCTAAATTCCCAGCATGCCTGGACAGTCAGTGGCTGTCAGGAAATGCTGGGAGTTGTTGTTTTGCAACAGCTGGAGGCTCCGTTTTGGAAACACTGCTGTGCAATACCTTTTTTAATTTTTATTGGGGGGGGGGGGGGACAGTGTAAGGGGTGTATATGTAGTGTTTAACCCTTTATTGTGTGTTAGTGTAGTGTTTTTAGGGTACATTCGCACTGGCGGGTTACGGTGACTTTACCGCTAGGAGTTTGCACTCCGGCGAAAAATTTGCTGCAGCCCAAACTTGAAGCAAGAAACTTACTGTAAACCTGCCCATGTGAATGTACCCTGTACGTTCACATGGGGGGGGGGGGGGGGCAAACCTCCAGCTGTTTCAAAACTACAACTCCCAGCATGTACTGACAGACCGTGCATGCTGGGAGTTGTAGTTTTGCAACAGCTGGAGTCACGCTGGTTGGAAAACACAGTATTTTCCAACCAGTGTGCCTCCAGCTGTTGCAAAACTACAACTCCCAGCATGTACTGATCACCGAAGGGAATGCTGTGAGATGTAGTTATGCAACAGCTGGAGGTACGCAACTACAACTCCCAGCATGCCGATACAGCTGTTTGGGCATGCTGGGATTTGCAGTTTTGCAACATCTGGAGGGCTACAGTTTTAGAGAACACTGCAAAGTGATCTCCAAACTGTGACCCTCCAGATGTTGCAAAACTAAAAATCCCTGCATGCCTGGACAGCAAACAGCTGTTTGGGCATGCTAGGAGTTGTAGTTTTGCAAGATCTGGAGGGATACAGTTTAGAGACCACTAGATAGTGGTCTCAAACTGTAGCCCTCCAGCTGTTGCAAAACTACATATTCCAGCATGGCCAAACAGCTGTCTGGGCATGCTGGGAGTTGTAGTTTTGCAACATCTGGAGGGCTACAGTTAGATACCACTATCTAGTGGTCTCAGACTGTACCCTCCAGATGTCGCTAGGCAACTCACCGGCTTTCATAGGATCCAGCTGCACGACGTCGCTGCCCGCCGATCTCCGTCGCCGCCCGCCGATCTCCGTCGCCGCCCGCCGATCTCCGTCGCCTCCCGCCGATCTCCGTCGCCCGCAGCCTCCGGATCGGTAAGCAAATCTTCGGCGCCCGGTCCTGTGTCGTTTCCCCGTCCTGCCCCGCCTATTGTGGGTGGGCAGAAAGGGGAAAACAAAAGTTAACCCCCCCGCCCCAGATCTGCTATTGGTGGTCGCGTCTAGACCACCAATAGCAGGGATAGGAGGGGTGGCACCCCTGCCACCTCACTCCTATCGCTTCAGGGGGATTGTAGGTGTCATGGACACCCGCGATCCCCCTTCTATTCCGGGTCACCGGGTCACCATAGACCCATAATGACCCGGAATCGCGCAAATCGTGTGATTTCACTTGCGTTTTGCCGCGATCGCCGACATGGGGGGGTCTAATGACCCCCCTGGGCATTTGCACGGGATGCCTGCTGAATGATTTCAGTAGGCATCCCGGTCCGATCCCCACCCGGTGCACGGCGGGGGCCGGAATTCTCCATGACGTACGCGTATGTCATGGGTCCTTAAGTACCAGGATGTCATGACGCACGCATATGTCAAGGGTCCTTAAGGGGTTAAAGGGGTACTCCACTGCAAAACTTTTTTTTTTTTAAATCAACTAGAAGCACCTGACTAGAAGCACTGATAGGTAAGGAGTGAGATTGAGAGAGAAAGTGCAATTTTGGTGTAGTACACAGCGACTGTGTGCTGCAACACTGGTGTGTACTGCTGGTGTTGTGCACAAATACTTTTTTAAGCATACTGTAGTGCATACCACATACCTACATGGTGTACTATTTTGTTACTGTTAAAGTCTCAAGGGCCTAGAAGCTGTGAAAGGCCAGGCAAAAGTACTCAATGGCTGGTGTTGTACACTAATACTTTTTTAAGTGTACTGTAGCACATTTTTCTCCCCTCATGAGTGCATACCACATACGTACATCTAAGTGGTGTACTATTTTGTTACTGTTAAAGTCTCAAGGGCCTAGATACTGTGAAAGGCCACGTAAAAGTACTCACCGGCTGATGTTGTATACAAATACTTTTTTAAGCATACTGTACCGTATTGTACTCCTCTCATATACGCACTAAGCATGTCAGGCTGAAAAGTGCCAGAATGTGCACAGAGGAGTGGCAGAGGCCTAAATTCATCAGGCAGAGGTCGCAGCAGACTCGGGGCAAGTGGCAGCAGGAGTCGCAGCGAGAGGCCTGAGCTCCCGGTATCAGCTAGTGGTTGTGTCTCGACCAGCAACCCATCTGATGTCATCGATTGTTTAACAAGCTCATCCACTTCTTCAAAAGTGACATCTGACACCCCCAGTCAACAGTCGATGGGTTCCTCAGACACAACCTTCCATTGGCATGGCACGCGAGCAGTCCCTGTCCTCCAATTGCCTCTGTCCTATAGTGTTCCCTCCCCAACACAAGTATCTTATGCTGTGGGTTCAGCTCCACTATTTAGTGAGGACGGTCGAGAGGACAGTCAGCAGCTACTGCCCAGCCAAGAAGTGGAGGAGACATCTGCCGCTTTCTATGCTAGGCGGGCAAGTAGTTATGCGGAGAGTGGCATGGGAGGTGGAGTTGCAAGCTTTCAGGCTCATGAAGCAGACACTGTTGAGGAACCTAAGGAGAACATCAGTGACGTGCAGATACAATTCGATGATGATGATGAAGCCGATCGCACTTGGGAGCCGAGTACAGAAGGGCCTTCATCATCATCAGAAGAAGAGGGTTGCCGGTTGCCCGTGAGGCAGCATCGGAGCCAGCAAGGTGGTAGCATGGTGGCAGAACTGGAAAGTCTGGAGCCAAACATGCCCGGGGTAGACCACCTGCTTCGCGGAAGCCTACCTTCCCGGGAGGTAGAGAAACAGGGGTTCCTGGAGTCAGCGGCAGTAGCAGTCAATCAGTGGGGACTGTTGGAAAAATCAGCTACTCGGCGGTGTGGCAGTTTTTCATCAAGCATCCGGAGGAGGTTAACCTGGCCACATGCAAGATGTGTTGACAGAAGGTGAAGCGTGGCCAGGGTACCAATGTTGGCACCACGGCCCTGCGTCAACATATGCAGCATCACCATAAAGCAGCCTGGGAGAACTGTGGCTCTGATGTGGTGGTCCAGCCTGCTGCATCACCCAGTGGCACGCCGCTCCCTGTTTCAGCCAGCCTAGGCTCCACCACCTCAGCCGAAGGGAGCTGTGTGTCATACGCATCTTCTGTCATTCCAGATGCTCCTGCTCCTCCTACCTTCGAGGCAGTCATTCTGCCAGCAATCCATCGGTGAAGCCATGTCCAAGACACAAAAGTATGGTAGCATAAGTATGCACCCACTTATCCAACGGCGCAGAAGCTGAATGTGCTCCTGTCCAAGTTGCTGGTGCCGCAGTCCCTCCCTTTTCAAGTGGTGGACTCTGCAGCCTTCAGGGAACTAATGGCTTGTGCCGAGCCAAGGTGGAGAGTGCCAATCCGTAATTTATTTACGAAGAAGGCAGTTTCAGCCCTGCACAATTTTGGGAAAAGAAGGTGGGCCAGTCCTTGAGCCTGTTAGTGTGTACCACACAGTGTCCTTTACAGCCCACTGGGTGAATGTGGTTCCTGCATAGCCACAGCAACAGCAACTTGGACAGGTCACGCCACTTCTGCCTCCACGCTCTCAGGCTGTTGGCCTTGTGACAGTGTGCGACTCTGCCTCCTCATCCTCCACTGCACGGACAAGTCTCAGTGCCCCTCCAGCATACCACATGTGCGGGGCATGGCGGTGTAACGCTGTTCTTCACATGGTTTGCCTTGGCTAAAGGAATCACACTGGGAAGGAACTGCTAAAAGTCATACATTAAGAAATTGAATCATGGCTTACTCCACAAAAACTGAAAATGGAAACCATGGTGACCGACAACGGGAAGAACATCTTGTCTGCGCTGCAACAAGGCACGTGTTCAATCTGGTTGTCAAGCGGTTCCTGAAGTGTTCCTCCCATCTGCAAGACTTCTTAACAATGGGAAGGAAACTTTTCATGCACTTCAGCCACTCGTACACCGCAAAGCACACCCTCCTTGAGCTGCAGCATCAGAACGGCATCCCCCAACATAGTTTGATTTGCGATGTTTCCACGCATTGGAATTCCACCCTCCATATGTTGGACCGACTATACAAACAGATAAAAGCCATCACCGATTTCTTGATGATCCAAGTGGATAGGGGGACTCCCCTGTGTAACTTCATTGTCAACCAGTGGCAGCTCATACGTGACACCTGCCGTTTGGTTAGGCCTTTGAGGAAGCCACATTATTAGTCAGTTGCCAGGATTACAGGATGAATGACGTAATTCCACTGCTTCATCTACTACAACACATGTTGGAAACTATGGCTGGACAGGGCACTGGAGATGTGGCGCCTACATCTCACGGCCACATGAGCACTGTGGGGGCTGAACTGGAGGAGGAGGAGGGGGAGGCGCACAGTTTAGGTTTCGCGAGATGGGTGGTTTTTCTAGTCATCTGAAAAGAGAGGAGTAGCAGGAGCAGCTACTAGAGGAGCTAGAGGGTTATGAGTAAGGCGAGACACAGGAGCCAGACACACCGTGGCAGTATGCAGTGGAGATGGAGGCAGGGAGTCCCTAGGAATCGCTTGCACAAATGGCACAATGCATGCTCACTTGCTTGTGTAGTGACCACAGAATTGTCACCATTCGGTAGGGAGATGACTTCTGGCTCTCCACCTTATTGGACCCTCGCTACGGCACAAAATGGGGGCCTTTTTCATATCCACTGAGAGGGAGGACAAACTGATCTACTACAAAGACATCCTACATAGTCATCAGCACCATTGTCCATCCTCTCGCAGGTCTGACTCAGGGGGCCCTCTGCGCTAACCTTCCACTGCCATGGTTACTGCGGAGGGGTGGGTGGCAAAAGCAGTACCAGCTCCATCAGCAGCGTCCTGAGTCTACAGTCACTGATGAGTAGCTTTCTTCACCCGCATAGTGAAGCAACTCATCAGCAGCAGGTAGCAGGACCTGAACCAGCAGGTGATGGCATACCATGATATAACCATGCTAACACACCTTAAAGATCCGCTGGACTTCTGGGCAGCCAAACTTGATTTGTGGCCTCAACTAGCAGAGTTTGTCCTGAAAAAGCTGTCCTGCCCGGCCAGTATTGTGCCATCAGAGCGGGTGTTTAGTGTGGTGGGGGCCATAGTAACCCCAAGGCAAACTTGTCTGTCCACGAAAAATGTTTAGACGCTATGCCTGATGCATCAGAGTAAATTGAACATGGTGCCACACCAACACTTCACAAATATGGATAGTGCAAAACATATTTAAGGACATTCCTCGCCATCAGACTACAAGTAAGTATTGAAGATATACATTAGCTAAAACTTAAAGGGGTATTCCAGGAAAAAACTTTTTTTAAATATCAACTGGCTGCAGAACGTTAAACAGATTTGTAAATTACTTCTATTAAAAAATCTTAATCCTTTTAGTACTTATGAGCTTCTGAAGTTAAGTTTGTTCTTTTCTGTCTAAGTAATCTCTGATGACACGTGTCTCGGGAAACGCCCAGTTTAGAAGCAAATTCCCATAGCAAACCTCTTCTAAACTGGGCGGTTCCCGAGACACGTGTCATCAGAGATTACTTAGACAGAAAAGAACAACCTAAACTTCAGAAGCTCATAAGTACTGAAAGGATTAAGATTTTTTAATAGAAGTAATTTACAAATCTGTTTAACTTTCTGGAGCCAGTTGATATATAAAAAAAAGTTATTTCCTGGATAACCCCTTTAACTTTTCTTAGGATAAAATATATGTACTCAAATTTTCTTTTCAAACAAAAGGAAAGGTGTGCAAAAAACACCATGTGCCACCTACACCACCAAGTATTGATGTGATGCAAAGAACTCTAAAAAGTGGAAGGGAACAAGATATGTTCCATTGTAATCAGTGGGGGTAAAAACTTCGCTTGTTAGGCACTACTCTCACATTATTAATTCCCTTCTTGGCAAGTGTTACTCGCCCTAAAAAGGGAGGCTCCACACAGGAACCTCTCCCTATTTCCACCTACAAACACTGCCATTTTCCAGGGTTTTTAGGTGGAAATAGAGTTTCCTGTGTGAGGCCACCCTTTTTGGGGTGAGTAACACTTGCCAAGAAGGAAATTAATTGAGCAAGAGTACGGCCTTACAGGGGAAGTTTTTACCCCCACCTGCTACAATGTACAAAATGTTGTTCCCTTCCACGTTTTCGAGGAAAGTGTTACTCGTCTTAAAAATCCCTATTTCCACCTACAAACACTGCCATTTTCCACGGTTTTTAGGTGGAAGTAGAGAGAGTTTCCTGTGTGGGGCTGCCCTTTTTAGGGTAACACTTGTCAAAAGGGGATTAATAATGCGAGAGTAGGGCCTTACAGGGGAAGTGTTTACCCCCACTGATTACAATGGACCATACGTTGTTCCCTTCCACCTTTTAGAGGTCTTTGCATCCCATCAGTACTTGGTGGTGTAGGTGGCACATGGTGTTTTTTGCACACCTTTCCTTTGGTTTGATTTAATAAAAAAATTTGGGGCCATATATTTTATCCTAAGCATATTATTAAAAGTTAAGTTTTACGTAATGCATATCCTCAAGAATAACACTTATACAAAAAAGACCGTTCTCTTCTGTTTACCTGCCTCAGCTACTATTCTGATCCTGCCACCCATCTGATGCCAAGATTTCCTTTATTCATGCACCTTCGTCACCAGGTACTTACCTTTATTGCCACCCACCCAGTGGCGTACCAAAGGGAGGGCGGCCCGCCCCGGGTGGCACTCACAAGGGGGGTGCCAGGGGCGGACTGACCAACCGCCGCTACTGAGGTCCGGGACACTTGTCCCTGATCCCCAGCAGACAGTGGTGCCTTCTCCTGTATGCGCGATACACGCACATACAGGAGAAGGCGTCCTCTCTGTGTGAGCCACATCTGCAGCTTACACAGAGGAGACGTGACCTGCGCCCCCACGCAGCACACAGTACAGGCACCGGTGATGTCACTCACCAGGCGCCTGTACTGTGGAGGGGAGAAGACGTGGCCCCTGCTGCTGAGGAGATCGCTGTGTGGGACCTCAGGTGAGCATCCTTTTTTTTCCCCCCTCAACTCTGCATATACCTATGGGGGAGGGGGGGGGGTGATACTCTGCACATACTGTGGGGGGGTTACTCTGCATATACCTATGGGGATGAGAGGGGGGTTACTCTGCATATACCTATGGGGAAGGGGGGGGGGGTTACTCTGCATATATCTATGGGGAAGGGGGGGTTACTCTGCATATACCTATGGGGAAGAGGGGGTTACTCTGCATATACCCATGGGGAAGAGAGGGTTACTCTGCATATACCTATGGGGGGAGCGGGGGGAGGGGGGGTTACTCTGCATATACCTATGGGGGGAGGGGGGTTACTCTGCATATACCTATGGGGAAGAGGGGGGGTTACTCTGCATATACCTATGGGGAAGAGTGTCCACCCCGGGTGCCAAATGCTCTAGGTACGCCCATGCACCCACTGCACCACTCTGTTACCAGGTCACATACAGGACTCCTGAAGCTGCTGCTGCTACCTCTAGACTGTCTCATTCTGCCACCATATGTTCTCCTCATGCTGATGCCAGCTCCCAGCTGTCTCCTACTGCCTCTATATGTTCTCGTCATGCTGCGCCACCTCCACTCTGTGTCATTCAGTCACTATATGGTCTACTCATGCTGCCGCAAACTCCAGGCTGTGTCATTCAGCCACTATATGCTGCCGCCAACTCCAGGCTGTGTCATTCAGCCACCATATGTTCTCCTCATGCTGCCGGCTACTCCAGGCTGTGTCATTCAGCCACTATATGTTCTCCTCATGCTGCCGCCACCTCGACGTTGTGTCATTCAGCCACTATATGGTCTCCTCATGCTGCCGCCAACTCCAGGCTGTGTCATTCAGCCACTATATGGTCTTCTCATGCTTCCGCCACCTCCAGGCTATGTCATTCAGCCACTATATGCTGCCACCATCTCCACGCTGTGTCATTCAGCAACTATATGCTGCTGCCAACTCCAGGCTGTGTCATTAAGCCACTATGTGGTCTCCTCATGCTGCCGCCAACTCCAAGCTGTGTCATTCAGCCACTATATGCTGCCACCAACTCCATGCTGTGTCATTCAGCCACTATATGTTCTCCTCATGCTGCCGCCACCTCCAGGCAGTGTCATTTAGCCACTATATGTTCTCGTCATGCTGTCGCCACCTCCAAGCTGTGTCATTCAGCCACTATATGTTCTCCTCATGCTGCCGACACCTCCAGACTATGCCATTTAGCCACTATATGGTCTCCTCATGCTTCCGCCACCTCCACGCTGTGTCATTCAGCCACTATATGGTCTCCTCATGCTGATGCAAACTCCTGCCTGTGTCATTAAGCCACTATATGCAGCCGCCACCTCCAGGCTGTGCAATTCAGTCACTATATGCTGCTGCCAACTCCAGGCTGTGTCATTCAGCCACTATGTAGTCTTCTCATGCTGCCGACACCTCCAGACTATGTCATTTAGCCATTATATGGTCTCCTCATGCTTCCGCCACCTCCACGCTGTGTCATTTAGCCACTATATTTTCTTCTTATGCTGCCGCCACCTCCAGGCTGTGTCATTCAGCCACTATGTGGTCTCCTCATGTTTCCGCCATCTGCACGATGTGTCATTCAGCCACTATATGTTCTCCTCATGTTTCCACCACCTCCAGACTGTTTCATTCAGCCACTAAATAGTGTCCTCATGCTGCCGCACACTCTAGGCTGTGTCATTCAGCCACTATATGCTGCCGCCACCTCCATGCTGTGTCATTCAGCCACTATATGCTGCCGCCAACTCTAGGCTGTGTCATTCAGCCACTATGTGGTCTTCTCCTGCTGCCGCCAACTCCATGCTGTGTCATTCAGCCACTATATGCTGCCGCCAACTCCAGACTGTGTCATTCAGCCACTATGTGGTCTCCTCATGCTTCCGCCACCTCCAAGCTGTGTCATTCAGCTAATATATGTTCTCATGCTGCTGCCACCTCCAGGCTGTGTCATTCAGTCACTATATGGTCTCCTCATGCTTCCGCCACCTCCACGCTGTGTCATTCAGCCACTATAAGTTCTTCTAATGCTGCCGCTACCTCCAGGCTTTGTCATTCAGCCACTATATGCTGCTGCCAACTCAGGGCTGTGTAATTCAGCCACTATGTGGTCTGCTCATGCTTCACCCACCTCCATGCTGTGTCATTCAGCCACTAAATGTTCTCCTCATGCTTCCTCCACCTCCAATCTGTGTAATTCAGCCACTATATGTTCTCATGCTGCTGCCACCTCCAGGCTGTGTCATTCATTCACTATATGGTGGGTGTCTTCATGCTGCCGCAAACTCCAAGCTGTGTCATTCAGCCTATATATGCTGCCGCCACCTCCAAGCTGTGTCATTCAGCCACTATATGTTCTCCTCATGCTGCCACCACCTCCAGGCTGTGTCATTCAGCCACTATATGTTCTCCTCATGCTGACGCCACCTCCTCGCTGTGTCATTCAGCCACTATATGGTCTTCTCATGCTGAAGCAAATTCCAGGCTGTGTCATTCAGCCTCTATATGTTCTCCTCATGCTGCCGCCACCTCCACACTGTGTCATTCAGCCACGATATGGTCTCCACATGCTGCTGCCACCTCCAGGCTTTGTCATTCAGCCACTATATGTTCTCCTCATGCTGCCACCACCTCCAGGCTGTGTCATTCAGCCACTATATGTTCTCCTCCTGCTGACGCCACCTCCTCGCTGTGTCATTCAGCCACTATATGGTCTTCTCATGCTGCCGCTAACTCCAGGCTGTGTCATTCAGCCTCTATATGTTCTCCTCATGCTGCCGCCACCTCCACACTGTGTCATTCAGCCACAGTATGGTCTCCTCATGCTGTTGCCACATCCAGGTTGTGTCATTCAGCCACTATATGGTCTCCTCATGCTGCCGCAAACTCCAGGCTGTGTCATTCAGCCAGTATATGCTGCTGCCACCTCCAGGCTGTGTCATTCAGCCACTATTTGGTCTCCTCATGCTGCCGTCAACTCCAGGCTGTGTCATTCAGCCACTATATGCTGCCGCAAACTCCAAGCTTTGTCATTCAGGCACTATATGGTCCCCTCATGCTGCAGCTACCTTTTGAAAATGTGAAAATGTATCTTTTAATCTTTGGAATTGTGAGGCTCTATGGTCTCCTCATGCTGCTGCCTCCTCCAGGCTGTGTCATTGTGCCACCATATTCTCTCCTTATGCTGTTGCTACTTTAGATTAAACTTGAAAAATGTTCATGTATCTAATATCTTCAATTTAAATTTTACAAAATATCTTTAATCTTTTTTTTATTATGAGGCCCTTTGGTCTCATCGGGCTGCCACCTCCAGGCTCTGTCATTGTGCTTCCACGTGACTCCTTTGAGATTGGATTTTTTTGTCATACAGTATTAGTTGAAAATAAACGCTGGGACATTAAACTTGGGAATCTAATATAAATCTTAAATTTAAATTTAAACTTAAACAAAAATTGATGTAATCTTTTCAAGACTGAGGCCCTATGGTCGTTGATGTCATATATTACCTGTGGAATTATCACAATCCAATGAAACAGTTTGGAGCGATAACATTGAACCATAACTAATTAAATGAAACATTCGCACTTTCACAGTCAGGGGGACGCTGAAAGGCAGGGGCTGGAACAGGTGGTATCTCGTTTGGCAGAGGACCGCCAGCTCGATGCTCACCATAATGGGTACTCAAAAAATTTAAATAAATTCAAATTAAATTAAATTAAAATTACATAAAAACTCGTTATTCTCTTCTATTTTGATGCCACATAATCTCCCTTCTGCCACATCCAGACGCTCTGTGGCAGTGATTCTAATAGCGATGCCTGTAATCTGCATGTCATACTGAATAACAGTATTATTTCACTAACACAGCACACTTTCTATGCGTGTTAGGATAAGGCAAAGTGTTCTACACCCCTATTGAGGCTATATGTTCTCCTCATGCTGCCGCCACCTCCACGCTGTGTCATTCAGCCACTATATGTTCTCCTCATGCTGCCGCAAACTCCAGGCTGTGTCATTCTACCACTATATGCTGCCACCAACTCCAGGCTGTGTCATTCAGCCACTATGTGGTCTCCTCATGCTGCCACCACCTCCACACTGTGTCTTTCAGCCACTATGTGGTCTCCTCATGCTTCTGCCACCTCCAGGTTGTGTCATTCAGCCACTATATGGTCTCCCCATACTTTCTCCAACTCCAGGCTGTGTCATTCAGCAACTATATGGTCTCCTCATACTCATGCCACCTCCAGGCTCTGTCATTGTGCCTCTCTGCGACAGTGATTCTAATAGTGACCCCTCTGATCTGCATGTCATACTGAATAACAGTACTATTTCACAAAGCCAGCACACACCCTATGCGTGTTACAGCAAGGCAAAGTGTTCTACACCCCTATTGAGGATCTCTGTAGGCCAGAAATAGCCGTTTTTAATAGCAATTCACCGCTAATAAATTCGGACTGAAACAATTTTTTTCGGAACATTCGGCAAATTGTCCGAATAAAATTTTTAGAAAATTCGCTCATCTCTAACTATAACCCCTCCTCTTTCCCAACTATCATTTAGTGATGTCCAAGATGGAAAATGGGAGGATGGGAACCTAGTGGGCCCTAACAATTGTGTCTTTATGATGCCCAGATACTACTGATGTGGCGTTTTATTATATCATATAGTTTCTTTGCAGTCTCTCCATATTGTAGCCAAACACCAATAAACTACTACCAGCCTAATATTTACCAAATATATAATATAGGTAATGTATAATAATATAGGTAATTAATAATAGTTATGCAGCCTATAGCTGAGTGTAATCTCTCATCATGTAGTATAACTTTCTTGTTTCTGATACAGAAATGCAGTTAATCCCATGAAATATTAAATCTCCCTCTTTGATGACATTCTATTAATATGATTTCTCTCTAGGCACAGAGGCCTTTGTTACCTTGGATTTAAAATATCCTCATCTTACTGCAATGTTTATTTCTCTGTCTACTATGGAACTACATATTCCAGTAAGCCACTATACCACCCCCCTCTAGAAGGCAAGCACCTTATTGCTCACAAACCTGATTCTGTAAATAACACATGCCTAGGAGGTATGCTACAGCGGGATAAAAGTGCTCATGTTGGCACAGCGGGTAGCATTTCTGCCTTACAGTATTATGCCTGCAGTTTATTTTCTGTCAGGGTGCCACCTACATAGACTTTACATGGTGTCATATCCTAAGTTCATTTTCTGGAAATATACTAGCATTGTTGCTCCCCAGATACCAGCAGTGATCCACCACCAAGCTGCTTTACAATTCCCAGCCATTCTGGCTTCTTTCTTACAAGTGATCTTGAGTAACAATAGTTTTATTAATCTCAGAACATTTTAGTTATGCAAATTAAAATAAAGGAATTTTGTTTCATAGGGAAAGAATTTACTTGCAAATATGACAGATAATGTTGAACCACACTAAACATTTAGAGTGACTCTTAAGTTACTCCTTGGAACAGCTCTGGGAACAGCTGTTCCTGCTATTGCAACTTGTCCCGTTGAGGTCACTGGAAATGCTGTAATACAATGTACAGCCACTACTGAATGTGTGGAGCTGTGCCTCATAAGAAGTGGGAAGACTGCAATGCTGATCAGTGGGAGTGTTGGAACATAGGCCATTGATGGAAAAAGCTTTTGATCTAACAAAATAGTTTCATCCTGGGGTTTACTGCCAACAATGTAGTTTTGACCTAAATACTAGTAATTTAATGACATCCCCTGTGCCACCTTAGTACAATACTATGTGCAGCTGCCAGTAAGTGGGGAGCCAGATATACAAGGCCTCAGAGTTTAATGTAGCTTCAGAGTCACTGGTTGGAGAATAATGGATTATGTAAATAAGGACTATGTAAAGAACAAGGAGCAATGATGATAGGAAATCACATGATGCTTCAGAAATAAATAGAAAAATGGAGTGGCATACATAACCCTCTATGTACCAGGTTATGGTGCTTTTTACAACACCATATTACAGGGCTATGCCTCTGTCCAAATAAGGGTCCAGTGTAACATGCCATTTTTTTAAGTTTTTATAAAAAAAAATTATAAAAAATCTCCCTAAGTCATCTGAAATCAAGGAATTCAAAAGAACATAAGATACAACTTTTGATTTTACTGAAACATTGGGAATACTTCTACACTACTACTTGTTCTAAGGGGCATATCAACCAATCCACTTCTATCCATCTCTACATAGGCACATTTACCTTAAATAAAAAAGGCCAACCTTCTACACCTAGAATCACCCTTATTTCTCTAAAAGTTTTATTTTGCTCCCTTTCACCCTTTGCCTTTAGGGACCAAACATTTAAAGGGAACCCGTCACCAGAGCTGGAGGGGCTGAACAGATTGATGTATAGTTTTGTGGAAATAATTTGTAACATATTTATTGCAATCCTTGCTCATTCCAGACTTAGGAGTCAAGTGGGTGGTCTAACTTAATAAATGACAGCCAGTCCTGTATAAGCATGAATACACAGATAGCTGTCAATCACGAATTAGGACTGCCCACTAGACTCCTAAGATCAAACGATCCTGAGATTTCAATCAAATGATCCTGAAATCTTTTCCCACAAAAATATATATCAATCTATTAATCTACTTCTGCTCTATAACACCATTGACTTATTGACTTATTATACTGCTTGTTCAATAGGACAGGTTCCCACTAGGCATCTCCATCCTATGACTCATATGAACCACTTAATACCTCCAACTATGGGGGAACTACATTTGCCCATATCTTTGTGAACTCCTTGATAACTGTCATAGGTTGAAAGCAGGTCATGATTATTTATTGCTTTTGTAGCGTTCTAAAATAATTATATTTAATCTTCCTTTCTAAAAACTAAAATTGTTTATACAAATAATGGAAATACCAATTACAATTTCTATTATTTTAGGAGAACAATTTTCAGTAGATCAAATCAATTCCAGGAGATTGCAGTTCTAGGTGCACAAGCAATAATCTTTCTATTGTGTACATGAGTATTATATATATTATTTTGTAATTTATTTTCTAAGGGAAGGCACTGCTCAAAATTTTGTTATCCTTTAATACAATGCCAGAACTGGTTTGGATACTGTCATATGCATCTACAGAGCATTAGATGAGGCAGTTAAACACTGGAGACTTATAGTATATGCTATTCTGGGACTGTTAAAATCCTATGGATTCTGCCGTAGTCTCACCCATCACCTCATACTTAAAAAAATAGCCTAAATAGAATATAAAAAGGCAACACAATTTCGCCTCTCAGGGAATTCTATTTATGTGACATAACAAGCCATATGACTTAGTTAATGTCTATTGTTATTGATATATAAACACTAAATAATGTTTTATTTATTTATTGTTAAGAAGGAATAATCTTAAGGAGAATTCCCCATATTACCAGTTTTAGAAAGTAGCTGCAAATTCGTTCCATTAAGGTATCTTAAGAACACTGTCTCCTACTATTGTAGCAATGCACGTGCCTGCATACTCTACTGACTTATAGTAGGAAGACCAAACATGGACAAGCAGTTCTGCATCAGCTGAAGAGTAGCAGCTTATTCAAACCTTTGACAATTCTATTTAAGAAATAGTTAAGCATATAGGAATTGGGCAATGTAACCTTACCTTTAGGATGTCTCCTCCCAGGCAGTCTATATTTACAAAGTTATATTCTATGGTAATAAACTCCTCTGGGTCTCCAATGAGGAACAGAGCACAGTGGAGCTGAGGTTGTTCGGCTTTGAAAGTGAATTGTCCATCTATACTGAGCATATCAATACATCCTGGTGAGAGAAATGTTTGACTTTTTGTTTAACCAACAAATTTTACAGTACTGTAGAAAGGTAACTCTCCAGTTATGATCTACTGAATGACATGCATAATGTGTAATGCAGATAACTGGTTAAACTTATAAAACTATAATTAGTATAAATATTATCCCATTAATTAACAAAATATTAAATGAAATAAATAATTGTATTATTGTATTATGTAGTCTAGTATGTTTTGTTTTGAGTTACAAATAAACAAAAAATTTATTAGGTAGCATATTTGTGCATATAACATATGTGCATATGAATATATATATATATATATATATATATATATATATATATATATACATATATATAAAAATTTAGATATATTATTTTTTAACATATGAAATGTGTCATATATGATCAATAATTCCATTTATGTTAAAACTAATAGTAATTCTAGTAAAATGACAAAAGGAATGAATGAAAATGAATATGGATTTTCTGTTCCGTCAATGTTCCAGCTTCTACTTACTGAGTGACCTTCTATACATCTGTTCTTCAGATAACTCTCTCTTGATTTCCGTGTTCAAAAGCACTAGGGCGTCTTCTGTTGCATCTCTCACCTGTAAAAAAGACAAAATAAATCATAATGTAGCATAGTACTACTTGTAATGGCTCTTGACATACTTTTAGCATTTTAAGCCTCCTAAATAATATTCCAGTTGCAATAAATGAAACACCTAAAGTTCCCGTTCTCTTCTAAGTATGTCTTCTCTACAAGGTCACCTCACCTGTATGTACCTGCAGTGTCCCTTAAGAGCGGCCAGAAAGATAAGCAGCACATGCCAGTGAAGTCGGAAAAGTGGAGACATTCTGCAAATTCACACTTGCTATTTGGCTGTGTGTGTATTTGCTTCAATTCTTTCCTGTCTGTGTTGATTCTAGGAGGAGCTTGAGGGGTTTTCTTGACAGACCCCTTTATATAGAAAATTGAAGGGGAAGGAACATAGCCTTCGGAGTGATTAAAACTCAGTAACCATGGGATACCCTGCCTGAAAAAAAAAATAGCCTCTGACAAGATGCGAGAACACCAAATCCAACAAAAATCTGAGATTTCATTTGGAATCTTTAGTTTCTGATGTGATGGAAATGTCATGTTAGGAAAGGAAAAAGCCATGTAATTCACTTGGCTGGATCCTTATCTTACTGACAGCATGAGAAAAGTACATTACACGTTATACGTATATTAGACGGCTCTGTAAAATATTATTCTGCTCGCCAAAGATAAGAAGAAACCACCGGCTAAGAAAGATCAATCAAAAGAGTAGACTCTCCAATAGGAACTTGTTGTAGAGCAAAACTAAGTCTCAAATGCAAATGTTAACTATATAAAACTCAACGTATTTGTGCATACATGTGTATATGAATGTTCAGGCATAACTTCAGAATGGCCGGAGATATTTTGATTGAACATAATACACATGTTGCTTATATGTCAAGTAAACATATACTAGAGTTTAGGGATGTCCCAATACTGACAGTCTCCACAGCCCAAGAGGAACTCAACCAGGAGATGTACCAGAAGTTCCATGCAAGCCTAGGGGTCTTCCAGTACATTTCCTGATTGCTTAACTCTTGGGTTGCAGAGATTACCCAGGAGTTTAAAACATCCTGCTACTGGAGCAACGTCATGATAAAGTATTATTTAACTATTCAGCAAGCTGGTTCACTGACTAATTGTGGAGGCAGGAAGGGGAGGGTGGGGGCGGGAAGATTTATTGCAGGCTGAGAGAAAGAGTGATGGGGAAAAGAAGGCATCAGCGCAGATGCAGGGAGAGGGCATGACAGCTCTGCTGCTGTGAGGAGTGCAGGGAGTAAAAGCAGCCTTTCAGGGCTGGGGTGTTAGGAGACTGGGAAAGCTGGGTGGCATGCAGTATGTGTGCCACCCAGCTTTTCCAGTCTCCTGAAGAGCTCCAATATGGCTGCTTTACCAGACAGATATTCTCTTTAGTAGACAGGGAATGCTGGGTGGCAGGCAGCACACAGCGCAGGGCTCACAGGACTCCCCCAGATTTCCACATTGAAGCCATATTGAAGACATGAAGAGAAGTACTAGATGTCACTTAGCTGCTGTATTTTCTGAAATGGCATTCATTAAATTATTGATTAGTTAATTATTGATTGATTATTGTAAGGTGTGAAAACATCTTCAAGGAAATGTAAAGCTTTAGGACAAGTGCAATCTAAGGCAAAAAAACATGAAAGGACTGCAATGTTTCCCCCCACAATGTTAGGTAGAAAGACCCGGCAATGTCAAGTACTCAGCTAGTACAAATATAATAAATGTAAAAAGAATGTAGAAATCTATATATATATAAAACTCAACGTGTGTGTATGTATGTATGTATGTTCCACAAAAACTTCCAAACGGCTAAAGATATTAACATGAAACTTGGCACACATGTTACTTATATGTCAACAACAAACATAGGATAGGAAATTTAACCCTTACTCACCCCCATTTGCCAGGGGCGGGGCTTATGTTTAAAGTCCCATGCAAGTCAATGGGAAATAGATGTTACTGCATAACTTCCAAACAGCTGGAGATATTTCGATAATGCTTGGTCACATGTTACTTATATGTCCACTTAAAATATAGGATAGTTAATTTAACCCTTAACTACCCCCATTTGTGAGGGTCGCGGTTTTTGTTTAAAGTCCCATGCAAATCAATGGGAAATATATGTTCCCATATAATTTCCATACGGCTGGAGCTATTTCAATACCTGGTACACATATTACTAGTCGGGATATGAGGACGGGATGGGAGGTCAGGATAGGAGGTCGAGATAGGAGGTCGGGATAGGAGGACGGGCTATGAGGACGAGATATGAGGTAGGAATAGGAGGTGGGGTAGGAAGTCGGGATGGGAGGACGGGATAGGAGGACGGGATATGAGGACAGGATGGGAGGTCTGGATAGGAGGTTGGGATAGAAGGTCGAGATAGGAGGATGGGATAGGAGGTCAAGATAGGAGGTCGAGATATGAGGACGAGAAAGGAGGTCGGGATAGGAGGTCGGGATAGGAGGTCTGGATAGGAGGTCGGGATAGGAGGATGGGATAGGAGGATGGGATAGGAGGTCGAGATAGGAGGTTGAGATATGAGGACGGGAAAGGAGGTCGGGATCGGAGGTCGGGATTGGAGGTCGGGATAGGAGGACGGGAAAGGAGGACGGGATAGGAGGTTGAGATAGGAGGTCGAGATAGGAGGACGGGATAGTAGGTCGGGATAGGAGGTCAAGATTGGAGGACGGGATAGGAGGTCGGGATAGGAGGTCGAGATAGGAGGACTGGATTGGAGGACGGGATAGGAGGATGGGATAGGAGGTCGGATAGGAGGACGGGATAGGAGGACAGGATAGGAGGACGGGATAGGAGGTCGAGATAGGAGGTCGGGATAGGAGGTCAGGATAGGAGGACGGGATAGGAAATCGGGATAGGAGGTCGGGATAGGTGGTCGGGATAGGAGGTCGGGATAGGAGGTCGGGATAGGAGGTCAGGATAGGAGGACGGTATAGGAGGTCGGGACAGGAGGTCGAGATAGGAGGACGGGATAGGAGGTTGGGATGTGGGGTTGGGATATGACAACAATATATGAGTACTGCATATGAAGTCAAAAGCTTCCTCCTTTGTTTATTTTCCTCCCCAAAAAGGATTTGGAAGGAAAAACCGGGCAACGCCGGGTAATCAGCTAGTATATATATAAAAAACTCAACGTGTGTGAGTGTGTATGTATATATGTATGTATGTATGTATGTATATATATGTATATTTCACAAAAACTTTCAAACGGCTAAAGATATTAACATGAAACTTGCCACACATGTTACTTATATGTCAACAACAAACATATGATAGGCAATTTAACCCTTACTTACCCCCATTTGCCAGGGTCGGGGTTTTTGTTTAAAGCCCCATACAAGTCTATGGGAAATATATGTCACTGTATAACTTCCAAACGGCTGGAGGAATTTTGATAATACTTGGTCACATGCTACTTATATGTCCACTTAAAATATAGGATAGTTATTTAACCCTTAACTACCCCCATTTGTGAGGGTCAGGGTTTTTGTTTAAAGTCCCATGCAAATCAATGGGAAATGTATGTTCCCACATATCTTCAGTATGGCTGGAGATATTTCAATAACTGGTACACATATTACAGGTGGGGATAGGAGGTCGAGATAGTAGGTTGAGATAGGAGGTCGAGATAGTAGGACGGGATGGTCGGGATAGGAGGTTGAGTTAGGTGGACGGGATAGGAGGACGGGATATGAGGATGGGATAAGAGGACAGGATAGGAGGTCGAGATAGGAGATGGAGATAGGAGGACGGGATAGGAGGACGGGATTGGAGGAAGGCATAGGAGGTCGGGATAGGAGGTCGGGATAGGAGGTCGAGATAGGAGGTTGGGATAGGAGGTGGAGATAGGAGGTGGAGATAGGAGGTCAATATAGGAGGACAGGATATGAGGATGGGATATGAGGACGAGATAGGAGGTCGGGATAGGAGATCAGGATAGGAGGTCGGGATAGGAGGTCGAGGTAGGAGGTCGAGATAGGAGGTCGAGATAGGAGGATGGAATATGAGGGCGGGATATGAGGACGGGATAGGAGGCCGGGATAGGAGGACGGGATAGGAGGACAGGATATGAGGGATAGGAGGTTGGGATAGGATGACGGGATAGGAGGACAGGATAGGAGGTTGGGATAGGAGGTCGAGATAGGAGGACGGGATAGGAGGTCGGGATAGGAGGTCGACTTAGGTGGTCAGGATAGGAGGACGGGATATGAGGACAGGATAGGAGGTCGAGATAGGAGATGGAGATAGGAGGACGGGATGGGAGGACAGGATACGAGGTCGGGATAGGAGGTCAAGATAGGAGGTCGAGATAGAAGGTCAATATAGGAGGACAGGATATGAGGACGGGATAGGAGGTCAGGATATGAGGTCGGGATAGGAGATCGAGATAGGATGACGGGATAGGAGGACGGGATAGGATTTCGGGATAGGAGGTCGAGATAGGAGGACGGGATAGGAGGACAGGATATGAGGACGGGATAGGAGGTCGAGATAGGAGGTCGAGATAGGAGGTTGGGATATGAGGAGGGGATGAGAGGACAGGATAGGAGGACGGGATAGGAGGACAGGATAGGAGGTCGGGATAGAAGGTTGGGGTATGAGGACGGGATATGGGGTTGGGATATGACAACAATATATGTGGATGGGATATGAAGTTAAAAGCTTCCTTGTTGATTTTCCTCCCCAACAAGGATGAGGAAGGAAAAACCGGGCAACGCCGGGTACTCAGCTAGTTGATATATAAGATACATATATGTGAATTCAAATAGAGAATATAGTTGCAAGCATCAATACAGGTGGCCAAGCTGCAGAGCTGGGTGATAGCATACGATTGCTGTGACCCCTGATAGAGGAGAAGGGGATCGTGGACATACATATGTGCTTATTATCACATTGTTCTTACCATTAATTTGAAGGGGTATTCCTGGATCTAAGCTTTTATCCCATAACCTGAGACCCCCTGCGATCTCCCTGCAGCACCCGCCTTGTATGCGGGGCTGCATCTCCAGTGTCGAAAATTCCGGGTTCCGAGACTGGAGACATGACGTAACGTCACGCCCCCTCTCCCGTGATGTCACACTACACCACCTCCATTCATGTCTATGGGAGGGAATCCAGAAGTTTCTGACACTGGAGGCGCAGCCCTGCATACAATGTGGGTGCCGCAGGGAGTTCGTGGGGGATCCCAGCGGTGGGCCCCCTGCAATCAGACATTCTATCCCCTATCCTCTGGATAGGGGATAAAAGCTTAGCTCCCGGAATACCCCTTTAGGAGAAAACTAAGTTTGCAGAATATTGCACAATCCAATATGGCAGCCAAACCATGTGATCCTTGGTGGTACAGAAAGTGATCACGAAAATGTGTGCTAAGTTTTACATTGTTATGACCAGCAGTTTCAGAGGAAACTATGTTTGCTGAATATTGCACAATCCAATATGGCCGCCAAATCTGGTGATCAATTGTAGTACAGAAAGTGATCACGAACATGCGTGCTAATTTTTACACTATTCTGACCTGTTATTTTAGGGAAAACTATGTTTGTAGAATATTGTGCAATCCAATATGGCCACCAAATCTGGTGATCAATTGTGGTGCAGAAAGTGATCACGAACATGTGTGCTGACTTTTGCACTGTTCTGACAAGTAATATTATAGAAAACTGTGTTTGCATAATATTACACAATCCAATATTGCTGCCAGATTTGGTGATCAATTGTGGTTTAGAACGGGATTACGAACATGTGTGCAAATTTATACATTGTACTGACCATTTATTTTATAGAAAACTATGTTTGCAGAATATTGTGCAATCCAATATGGCCGCCAAATCATGTGTTATAGAACGTGATTACTACATGTGTGCTAATTTTCACATTGTTCTTACCAGTAATTTAAGAAAAAACTATGTATGCAGCATATTGCGCAATCTAATACGGCTGCCAAATCTGGTGATCAATTGTGGTACAGAAAGTGAGTACTCTACATATTTTTAGATTAACAATCTACATATTACACACATTTAAAAAGTTACATATTATTATTAATGCTATCTAAATCTTTTTGGCGAGCGATGGCCATATTGATTATGCAAATGAGGTTACCATGAACATGTCTGCCAAATTATGTAATTCTAACAAACGTTTTGAGAGAAGATGTATGTAGAATATTGTGTAATCCTATATGGCTGCCAAACGTCATTAATTGTATTACTCTTAACAAGTTTGGCTTAGTGTCTCCTTGTGGAAGTCTACAACTGCACATGGTTTCATACACAGGTCAGAGGTCAAAGAAGTAAAGTCATAAAACAACTGACACCTCCTGATAAGACATGGAACACTGAGAAACAATGAACATGTTAACCTCTTCCTTACTATTTGTCAGCACACTATGTGGCTTTTACATATGATATAATATGGACAAATTACATAGAATAAACAATTACAATTCTACAGCACAGTAACTTTACAGAGTCATTTGTATATCTCTAGATTTAATGTTTAGAAAGTGGCAGATGGTTGCATATGGCATTGAATATTGTAACCTAAAACAAGATGGCTGTCAGATCATCTGACCTAGGACTCTTATGTAAGAAAAGACTGAGCACAATATAGCACTTTACCATTGAGCCAAGACAGTGAGCATATTACAGGCATTTTAATACAGTAGCTTACTGGCTTGCAGTGATTGGCTTGCAGTGGCCATATTAATTATGCAAATGAACCACCTATAACAAACATGGTACAGGAGATAGCCTTGGACAATTATGCCAAATTGTGAATAATTCTAATAAATGGTTTCAGAGAAGAAGAAAATTATAGAAAATTGTGCAATACAACATGGTGGACATACCATGTGATCAATAGACTTGTGATGAACAAATAATTAACATGATGACAGTGTAACCATATAGAACAATTTATACATCTGTATCTTTAGCAGTTGCAGATATTAATCTAAATGTTATTGGCAAGCGGTGGCCATATTGATTATGCAAATGAACCAGCTTAAACAACCTTGGTACAGGAGGTAACCATGAACATGTCTGCGAAATTATTCGTTATTGTAACAAACGGTTTCAGAAAAGATGTTTGTAGAATATTGTGCAATCCAAGATGGTGGCCGTAGACCTGTAATAAAGAAATCTGACTCCAGACAACAGTGTAACCATGTACAGGGATTAATATACCTGTAGCTTTAGCAGTTTCAGAGAAGATTTTTGAAAATTGTGTGAAAAAATTTCACAAAAACCAAGATGGCAGCCTAACCATGTGACCTATGACCTATATGTTACATAAGATTATGCACAGCTCATGGCTGTACCACTATGCAAAGTTTCATGAGTTATGGAGTAACAGTGCAGCTATTACATGTAGCCCTGGATTGAATTAATATAATATTTATATTATTCAATATGGCTGCCGAACCATTTGGTTGAATAACGTGAAATGAACATGTATGAGTCTAGTTCATTGTTTAACTATACACTGCAATTTGTACTTCTGTATCTTTAATGGTTTCAGAAAGACATGTCTGTCTGACTATTGTTACATAAAACAAGATGGCTGCCAGATCATTTGACCTATGACCTTTACATTACATGAGTTTTAGCAAAGTTTAAGCATGAGCAAAGTTTCATATGTTTTTGATTTACAGTGTACATCTTATACACATTTAAAAAGAACTACGCAATGAGATCTATGTTATTGGCATGCTTCGGCCATATTGATTATGCAAATGAACCAGCTTTAACAATCTTGGTACAGGAGGTTACCCTGGACATATGTGCCAAATTGTAAGTTATTCTAACAAATGGTTTGAGAGAAGAAAAGGTTTTTAGAAAATTGAACAAACCAATATGGCGGCCTGGTCATATGACCTATGACCCTCATATTATATAAGATTATGCACAGATAAAAGCTCTACCACTATGCAATGTTTCATAAGTATTGGAGTAACAGTGCAGCTATTACATGCATTTTATCACGGCAGAATAATAATGATAATCTGAGTAAAAACAATAGGTGTCCAGTGCCACTTCGTTGCTTGGCCACCTAAGACAGACATAGTCGCACATCCACAACATGCACAATGATCTAATGCTTCTCACATACATTCACAGCACTACACCAGTGTGAACTAACAGGTCTTTAGTGTACTTTATGATCATGAAGTGTATGCCCGCTAGCCAAGTCACGGCCACCTGTAAGTAGGGGTTCCCTAACGTCCCTAGCATAAAATGGCGTAGCACTGAGCAGCGACCACCACTGCCTCAACACCAGTGCCCACAGGGGGAACGACCCACTGGCAGAGCAGCCCCAATGCCACTCAAACCAGTCCCAGGGCTGCTCCTCCCCACAGACACGGCGCCGTGGCAGCAATCAACGCCGCACAGCACAACACCAGTGTAAACAAGGTGTAAACAAGGTGTAAAAGCTCACTTACCATGTGCTCCCAGTCAGAGACTGGGAGGCTGCCAGAAATTAAGGGACCCTGTGCAGCTTAAGTAAAAACTAAGAAGAAAAAAAGAAAGAGATAGAAAACTGACTATTACAGATGAGTGCATTTTAAAAAAAATTAGGCTGATTCGCCAAAATGTCGCCAAAATTTCTGAACAAAATCTGTTCAGTCTGAATTTATTTGCGGCAAATCGCTTTTAAAGATGGTTATTTCCGGCCTACAGAGAGCCCTAATAGGGGTGCAGAACACGTTTCCTTGCTGTAACATGCATAGAGTGTGTGCTGGGTTAGTGAAATAATACGGTTATTCAGTATGACATGCAGATATAAGGCACCACTATTAGAATCACTGTCGCAGAGCGGCACAATGACTGGAGGTGGTGGAAGCATGAGGAGACCATGTAGTGCCTGAATGACACAGCGTGGAGGTGGCGGCAGCATGAGGAGACCACATAGTGGCTGAATGGCACAGCGTGGAGTTGGCAGCAGCATATAGTGGCTGAATGACACAACCTGGAGTTTGCAGCAGCATGAGGAGAACATATAATGGCTGAATGACACAGCATGGAGGTTGCGGAAGCATGAGGAGACCATATAGCCTCAATAGGGGTGTAGAACACTTCACCTTGTCCTAACACGGATAGGGAGTGTGCTGTGTTAGTGAAATAATACTGTTATTCAGTAGGACATGCAGATTACAGGCATCGCTATTAGAATCATTACCGCAGAGCATCTGGATGTGGTAGCAGGGAGACCATATGGTGTCAAAATTGAAGTGAATAAAGAGATTTTTTATGTCATTTTTTAATGTCAATTTAATTTTAATTATTATTATTTTGAGTACCCATTCTGGTGAGCGTCGAGCTGGCGGCCCTACACCAGGAGAGATAACACCTGTTCCAGCCCCTGCCTCTCAGCGCCCCCTGACTATGAAAGTGCAAATGTTTCATTTAATCATTTATGGTTCATTATTATCGCTCCAAGCTGTTTCATTGGATTCTTGTGATAATTCCACAGGTAATATATGACGCTGACGACCATAGGGCCTCAGTCTTGAAAAGATTACATCGATTTATTTAAATTAAAGATTTGTATTGGATTCCCAAGTTTAATGTCCCAGCGTTTACTTTGAACTAATACTGTATGACCACAAAACCCAATCTAACAAGGAGTCACATGGCAACAAAAAGACAGAGCCTAGAGATGGCAGCAACCTGACGAGACCATAAGGCCTCACAATAGAAAACATTAAAGATTATTTTGGAAAATGTAAATTGAAGATTTTAGATACATGAACATTTTTCAAGTTTAATCTAAGGTGCCAACAGCATAAGGAGACCATATGGTGGCAGAATCACACAGCCTGGAGGTGGCAGCAGCACAAGGAGACCACAGGGTCTCACAATTCCAAAGATTAAAAGATACATTTTCAAATTTTAATTGAAGATTTTTGGTAGCTGTCCCAGCAGCATGATGAGACCATATAGTGGCTGAAAGACGCAGCGTGGAGGTGGTGGCAGCATGAGGAGACCATATAGTGCCTGAATGAAACAGCGTGGAGTTGGCGGCAGCATATAGTGGCTGAATGACAAAGCCTGAAGTTGGCGTCAGCATGAGAAGACCACAAAGTGGCTGAATGACAAAGTGTGGAGGTGGCAGCATCATAAGGAGTCCATATAGTGGCTGAATGACACAGTGTGGAGTTTGCGGCAGCATGAGGAGACCACATAGTGGCTGAATGACAAAGCGTGGAGGTGGCGGTAGCATGAGGAGAACATATAGTGCCTGAATGATACAGCCTGTAAGTGGCGGCAGCATGAGGAGAACATATAGTGGCTGAATTACACAGCCTGGAGGTGGTGGAAGGATAAGGGGACCATATAGTGGCTGAATGACAGAGCGTGGAGGTGGCGGCAGCATGAAGAGACCATATAGCGGCTGAATGACACAGCCTGGAGGTGGCGGCAGCATGAGGAGACCATATAGTGGCTGAATGACACAGTGTGGAGGTGGCGGCAGCCTAAGGAGAACATATAGTGGCTGAATGACACAGCGTGGAGGTGTTGGCAGCATGAGGAGAAGATATAGTGGTTGAATGACACAGCCTGGGGGTGGTGGAAGCATGAGGAGTCCATATAGTGGCTGAATGACACAGTGTAGAATTTGTGGTAGCATGAGGAGACCACATAGTGGCTGAATGACACAGCCTGGAGTTGGCGGACGCATATAGTTGCTGAATGACACAGCCGGGAGTTTGCGGCAGCATGAGGAGACGATATAGTGGCTGAATGACATAGCGTGGAGGTGGCGGTAGCATGAGGAGAATATATAGTGGCTGAATGATACAGCCTGGAGGTGGCGGCAGCATGAGGAGACCATATAGTGGCGAAATGACACAGCCTGGAGGTGGCGACAGCTTGAGGAGACCACATAGTGGCTGAATGACAAAGCCTGGAGCTGGGGTCAGCATATAGTGGCTGAATGACACAACCTGGAGTTGGCGGCAGCATATAGTAGCTGAATGACACAGCCTGGAGTTTGTGGCAGCATGAGGAGACCATATAGTGGCTGAATTACACAGCCTGGAGGTGGCAGCAGCATGAGGAGAACATATAGTGGCTGAATGACACAGCCTGGAGGTGGCGGCAGCATGAGGAGAACATATAGTGGCTGAATGACACAGCGTGGAGGTGGTGGCACACCATAGTGGCTGAATGACACAGCCTGGAGTTGGTGGCAGCATATAGTGGCTGAATGACACTGCCTGGAGTTGGCAGACGCATATAGTTGCTGAATGACACAGCTGGGAGTTTGCGGCAGCATTGGGAGACCATGTAGTGGTTGAACGACACAGCCTGGAGGTGGCGGCAGCATGAGAAGAACATATAGTGGCTAAATGACACAGCCTGGGGTTGGCGGCAGCATGAGGAGACCACATGGTGGCTGAATGACATAGCCTGGAGCTTGTGGCAGCATATAGTGGCTGAATGACACAACCTGTAGGTGGCGGCAGCATATAGTGGCTGAATGACACAACCTGGAGTTTGGGGCAGCATGAGGAGACCCTATAGTGGCTGAATGACACAGCCTAGAGGTGGCGGCAGCATGAGGAGAACATATAGTGGCTGAATGACACAGCCTGGAGGTGGCGGCAGCATGAGAAGAACATATAGTGGCTGAATGACACAGCCTGGAGCTTGTGGCAGCATATAGTGGCTGAATGACACAACCTGGAGGTGGCTGCAGCATATAGTGGCTGAATGACACAACCTGGAGTTTGTGGCAGCATGAGAAGACCCTATAGTGGCTGAATGACACAGCCTAGAGGTGGCGGCAGCATGAGGAGAACATATAGTGGCTGAATGACACAGCCTGGAGGTGGCGGCAGCATGAGGAGAACATATAGTGGCTGAATGACACAGCTTGGAGATGGCGGCAGCATATAGTGGCTGAATGACACAGCCTGGAGTTTGCGGCAGTATGTGGAGACCATATAGCTGAATGACACAGTGTGGAGGGGGGGGGGGGCAGCATAAGAAGAACATATAGTGGCTGAATGACACAGCCTGGAGTTGGCGGCAGCATATAGTGGCTGAATGAAATAGCCTGGAGTTTGCGGCAGCATGAGGAGACCATATAGTTGCTGAATGATACAGCGTGAAGGTGGCGTCAGCATGAGGAGAACATATGGTGGCAGTATGAGACATCTTGGAGCTGGCATCAGCATGAGGAGAACATATGGTGGCAGAATGAGACAGCCTGGAGGTGGCAGTAGCAGCATCAGAAGTCCTAAAAGTGACCCGGTGACAGAGTGGTGTGGTGGGTGGCAATACCAGTACGTGGTGACAAACGTGGGTGGAAAAAGGAGAACTTGGCATCAGATGTGTGGCATCAGGCGGGTTGCAGGATCAGAATAGTAGCTGAGGAAGTAAGGCAGAAGAAAACAGTCTCTTTTGTAAAAGTGTTAGTGTGCACAAGTAAGTATTGAGGATATGCATTACGTAAAACGTAACTTTTAATAATATGCTTAGGATAAAATATATGGCCCCAAATTAATTTTTTAAATCAAACCAAAGGAAAGGTGTGCAAAAAACACTATGTGCCACCTACATCACCAAGTACTGATGTGATGCAAAGACCTCTAAAAGGTTGAAGGGAACAACGTATGGTCCATTGTAACCAGTCGGGGTAAACACTTCCCCTGTAAGGCCCTACTTTCGCATTATTAATTCCCTTCTTGGCAAGTGTTACCCAAAAAAGGGGCAGCCCCACACAGGAAACTCTCTCTACTTCCACCTAAAAACCCTGGAAAATGGTGTTTGTAGGTGGAAATAGGGATTCGTTCTTGTGTGGGACCACCCTTTTTAAGACGGGTAACACATGGCCCCAAATTTTTGTTTTTTAAATCAATCCAAAAAAAGGTGTGCAAAAAACACCATGTGCCACCTACACCTCCAAGTATTGATATGATGCAAAGACCACTAAAAGGTGGAAGGTAACAACGTATGGTCCATTGTAACCGGTGGCGGTAACAGTTCCCCTTTAAGGCCTTACTCTCGCATTATTAATTCCCCTCTTGGCAAGTGTTACTCACCCTAAAAAGGGCGGCCCCACACAGGAACCTCTCCCTATTTCCATCTACAAACACTGCCATTTCCCAGGGTTTTTAGGTGGAAATAGGGATTGGTTCCTGTGTATGGCCGCCCTTTTTAATACGAGTAACACTTTCCTCGAAAAGGTGGAAGGGAACAATGTATTGTCCCTTGTAGCAGGTTGGGGGTAAACACTTCCCCTGTAAGTCCCTACTCTCGCTTTATTAATTCCCTTCTTGGCATGTGTTACTCACACTAAGAAGGGCGGCCCCACACAGGAAACTCTCTCTATTTCCACCTACATATCCTGGGACATGGCAGTGTTTTTAGGTGGAAATAGGGAGAGGTTCCTGTGGGGCCACCCTTTTTAGGACGAGTAACACTTGCCAAGAAGGGAATTAATAATGTGAGAATGGGGCCTTACTTGGGAAGTTTTTACCCCCATCGGTTACAGTGGACCATACGTTGTTTCCTTCAGCCTTTTGAAGGTCTTTGCATCACATCAATACTTGGTGGTGTAGGTGGCACATCGTGTTTTTTGCCCACCTTTCCTTTTGTTTGATTTAAAAAAAAATTGGTACATATATTTTATCCTAAGAATATTATTAAAAGTTAGTTTTTCTCGTAAGACATTGCCTCAATACTTACTTGTGTACACTAACACTTTTACAAAAGAGACCATTTTCTTCTGCCTACCTGCCTCAGCTAGTATTCTGCCACCCGCCTGAAGCCACACATCTGATGCCAAGATTTCCTTTTTTCACCCACGTTCATCACCGGGTTTTGGTATTGCCACCCACCGGCCCACTATGTCGCCGGGTCACTTTCAGCACTCCTGATGCTGCTTTTGCCACCTCCAGGCTGTCTCATACTGCCACCATATGTTCTCCTTATGGTGATGCCAGCTCCAAGCTGTCTCATTCTGCCACCATATGTTATCCTTATGCTGTTGCCACCTCCAGGCTGTCTCATTCTGCAACTATTTGGTCTCCTCATGCTTCCACCACCTCCAGGCTGTGTCATTCAGCCACTATATGGTCTCCTCATGTTGCCACCAACTACAGGCTGTGTCATTCAGCCATTATATGTTCTCCTCATGCTGCCGCCAACTCCACGCTGTGTCATCCAGCCACTATATGGTCTCCTCATGCTGCTGCCACCTCCACGCTGGATCATTCAGGCACTATATGGTCTCCTCATGCTGCCGCCACCTCCATGCTGTGTCATTCAGCCACTATATGGTCTCCTCATACTGATGCCACCTCCAGGCTCTGTCATTGTGCCGCTCTGTGACAGTGATTCTAATAATGACGCCTCTAATCTGCATGTCATACTGAATAACAGTATTATTTCACTAACCCAGCACACACCCTATGCGTGTTACAACAAGACAACGTGTTCTACACCACTATTGAGGCTCTCTGCAGGCCAAAAATATCCATTTTAATACAGAAAATTTGGCGAATCGGCCGAATACGTTTTTTCAAAAATTCGCTTATCTCTAATTATAATATGAATACGGGTGGACATATTAAAAAACTTCAGTAATTTGTTTGCAGCAATAACATCATTTCTTTTTCTTCACATTTTTAAATGTTATTTGTGCTGCTTTTTAAATATGTTAAAATTCACTTTCATGCCGTTCTTGGAGTTTTTCATGCCAATTTTTTTATTTGTTAAGTGCAAAATTGTAAATCTCAGAAAATTTTGGTGGAAACAAGCTTATTGGTGCCCAGTCAAGAGAAACTGTGTGAATAAAACCTCTCTGAAGGCAAAGACAAGAACAAAATACATATAGGTATCAGTATTGATCAAGTGTCTAAAGATTAACCCCTTAAGGACCCAGCCCATTTTCATCTTAAGGACACGGCCATTTTATGCACATCTGACCACTCTCACTTTAAGCATTAATAACTCTGGGATGCTTTTACTTTTAATTCTGATCCCAAGATTATTTTTTCGTGACATATTCTTCTTTATGTTAGGGGTAAAATTTTGTCAATACTTGCATCATTTCTTGTTGAAAAATTCAAAAATTTGATGAAAACTTTGAAAATTTTGCATTTTTTTAACTTTAAAACTCTCTGCTTATAAGGAAAATGGACATCCCAATATATATTATATATTGATTCACACATACAATATGTCTACTTTATATGTGCATCATAAAGTTGACATGTTTTTACTTTTGAAAGACATCAGAGGGCTTCAAAGTTCAGCATCAACTTTCCAAATTTTCACAAAATTTTCCAAATCTGAATTTTTCAGGGACCAGTTCAGTTTTGAAGTGGATTTGAGGGGCCTTCATATTAGAAATACCCCCAAAAATGACTCCATTATAAAAACTGCACCCCTGAAAGTATTCAAAATGACATTCAGAAAGTGTGTTAACCCTTTAGGTGTTTCACAGGAATAGCAGCAAAGTGAAGGAGAAAATTAAAAATCTTCATTTTTTACACTCGCATGTTCTTGTAAACCTAGTTTTTGAATTTTTACAAGGGGTAAAAGGAGAGAAATCACCCTGAAATTCGTAACCCAATTTCTCTCAAGTAAGGAAATAGCTCCTATGTGTATGTCAAGTGCTCTGTGGCTGCACTAGAGGGCTCAGAAGGGAAGGAGCGACAATGGGATTTTGGAGAGTGAGTTTTTCTGAAATAGTTTTTGGGGGTCATGTCACATTTAGGAAGCCCCTATGGTGCCAGAACAGCAAATAACCCCCCACATGGCATACTATTTTGGAAACTACACCCCTCAGGGAAAGTAACAAGGGGTACAGTGAGACTTAACACCCCACAGGTGTTTGACGACTTCTCGTTACAGTTGGATGTGTAAATGAAAAAAAAATTTTTTTTTCACTGAAATGCTGGTTCTTCCCCTAATTTTACATTTTTACAAGGGGTAATAGGAGAAAATGCCCCCAAAATTTGTTACCCCATGGAAATACCCCATGTGAGGACATCAAGTGCTCTACTGGCGCACTACAACGCTCAGAATGGAAGGAACGCATTGATCTTTTGGAGAGAGAATTTGGTTGGAATAGAAGTTGGGGGCCTTGTGCATTTACAAAATTACATTTTTCATTTTCACAGACCACTGTTCCAAAAATCTGTCAGACACCTGTGGGGCGTAAATGCTCACTGTACCCCTTATAACATTACGCGAGGGGTGTAGTTTCCAAAATGGGGTCACATGGGGGGGGGGCATTGTTATGGCACTATGGGTTATGAATGCACTACGGGTTATGAATGCAAGGAAACCTCGGTATAAGACTATGACAAACATAAGTCAATTGGAAAAAAAAAAAACAGGGCCCAATGCCTAATCAAGAATGCCAGACCATACCTACCAACCCCAACGATCATTTCGCTTCTAAAGTGCTTCCTCAGGGGGTGTGACTATCATATGAAACAGCCTACCTTATATTGTTGTTTGATGTTTGGCCAGATATAAGGTAGGCTGTTTCATATGATAGTCACACCCCCTGAGGAAGCACTTTAGAAGCGAAACGATCGTTGGGGTTGGTAGGTATGGTCTGGCATTCTTGATTAGGCATTGGGCCCTGTTTTTTTTTTTTTCCAATTGACTTATGTTTGTCATAGTCTTATACCGAGGTTTCCTTGCATTCATAACCCGTATTGCCATTTATTTATGTTATTTTTCTGCTTTATGACTTATACCTACCCTTCCATGGTGATTCAGTGCCCTTTTTATGCATTCTGCACCTTTCTATGTATATTTTTAACTTTTTGTATTTAATAAAGTATATGGATTTATAATGATTTCATGTTTTTGTGTGCACTGTTTGGTACACATTTTCGGCGTTCCTCTTAAAAAAAATATGTTGTTTTTTTTGTTTTCCCATCCAACTTTAATGAAAATTTGTCAAACACCTGTGGGGTGTTAAGGCTCACTATACCCCTTGTCACGTTCCGTGAGGGGTGTAGTTTTCAAAATCATCCACCCCTGTGAAAATCACCAATTTAGGCCTCAAGTGTATATAGTGCGCTCTCACTCCTGAGCCTTGTTGTGCGCCTGCAGAGCATTTTACGCCAACATATGGGGTATTTCTATACTCAGGAGAAATTGCGTTACAAATTATGGGGGTCTTTTTTCTTTTTACCTCTTGTGAAAATAAAAAGTATGGGGCAACACCAGCATGTTAGTGTAAAAAATTATATTTTTTTACACTAACATGCTGGTGTGGACCCCAACTTTTCCTTTTCATAAGGGGAAAAAAGGAGAAATAGCCCCCAAAATTTGTAACACAATTTCTCCAGAGTACGGAAATACCCCATATGTGGCCCTAAACTGTTTCCTTGAAATACGACAGGGCTCCAAAGTGAGAGAGCACCATGTGCATTTGAGGACTAAATTAGGGGTTGCATAGGGGTGGACATAGGGGTATTCTACGACAGTGATTCTCAAACAGGGTGCCCCCAGCTGTTGCTAAACTCCCAGCATGCCTGGACAGTCAGTGGCTGTCCAGAAATGCCGGGAGTTGTTGTTTTGCAACAGCTGGAGGCTCCATTTTGGAAACACTGCCGTACAATAAATTTTCATTTTTATTGGAGTAGACAGTGTAAGGGGGTATATATGTAGTGTTTTACCCTTTATTTTGTGTTAGTGTAGTGTTTTTAGGGTACAATCACACGGGGGTTTACGGTGAGTTTCCCACTAGGAGTTTGCGCTGCGGTGGAAAATTTGCCGCAGCTCAAACTTGAAGCAGGAAACTCACTGTAAACCTGCCCGTGTGAATGTACCCTAAAAACACTACACTACACTAAGCATGTCTCTATGACATGTCAAATGTTTTGTTCAATGACATTATTACTTTACAGAAGCACCCCAGTTTTTTTGCCTGTATAAATGCACACTCACTACTACAGATCCAGATCTACAGATCCCTCTGTTTCATTCCAGCTCAGCTGCATACATACATCCCATTGCTGCAGTTTAGTCATGTATCTAGCACTCCCCAGAGGAAAATGATTATGTCTCACATTCAGTGGTTGCTCCTGGGTCAGCTGACATCCTGTGAACTACAGGATTACATTATCACTCATCAGCTCACAACCTGGCAGGTCACAAACCCTTCCCAGCTCTATCCTTATGCTCACGGCCAGATTAAGGCTGCCTGGAAGATGGAGCACTTCTTTATGATGCCCCCCCCCCCCCCAGAAAGTTCCCCCACATTAGGTGCAGTATAGTTCCCCCACATTAGGTTGGCTTTATAGTTCCCCTGCATTAGGTTTTAGTTCCTCCACATTAGGTTGGCAGTATAAGTCCCCACACATTGGGTTGGCAGTATACGTCCCCACACAATAGGTTGGCAGTATAAGTCCCTGCACGTTAGGTTGGCAGTATACGTCCCCGCACATTAGGTGCAGTATAGTTCCCCCACATTAGGTGCAGTATACATCCTCCACATTAGGTGCAGTATAGTTCCCCCGCATTAGGTGCCGTATAGTCCCCCCAAATTAGGTGCAGTATAGTTCCCCCACATTAGGTGCAGTACAGTTCTCCACATTAGGTGCAGTACAGCTCTCCACATTAGGTGCAGTATAGTTCCCCCACATTAGGTTGGCTTTATAGTTCCCCTGCATTAGGTTTTAGTTCCTCCACATTAGGTTGGCAGTATAAGTCCCCACACATTGGGTTGGCAGTATACGTCCCCACACAATAGGTTGGCAGTATAAGTCCCTGCACGTTAGGTTGGCAGTATACGTCCCCGCACATTAGGTGCAGTATAGTTCCCCCACATTAGGTGCAGTATACATCCTCCACATTAGGTGCAGTATAGTTCCCCCGCATTAGGTGCCGTATAGTCCCCCCAAATTAGGTGCAGTATAGTTCCCCCACATTAGGTGCAGTACAGTTCTCCACATTAGGTGCAGTACAGCTCTCCACATTAGGTGCAGTACAGTTCCTCCACATTAGGTGCAGTACAGTTCTTCCACATTAGGTGCAGTACAGTTCCCGCACATTAGGTGCAGTACAGTTCCCCCACATTAGGTGCAGTATAGCTCCCCACATTAGGTGCAGTATAGTTGCCCCACATTAGGTGCAGTACAGTTCCCCCACATTAAGTGCAGTATAGTTCCCTACAGACATACAGCCTTCAGTCATATACAGTGTATGTCTGGAGGCTATATGCCTGTTTACTCTCCCACTTCAGTATTCCGACCACCGCTCCACCGGTTCAGGGTCACAATCTACTGCTATGGCCTATGGGCCATAACAGTAGGTCCCGGGACCGAAGGAGCGGGGGTCGGAACACTGAAGATGACGTGCCGCTGATCAATTACCATGTATGCGTCCTCCTCGATGCTCCGCTTCGCTCTGCTTTTCTCGTATGTGCTCTACTTCCCGGCAGCCCCTGCGTTTTTAAAGTTAACGCGGGGGCCGCCGCAAAGAGGTAACCGTGGGGAAACCCTTGTGTCCTGAAAAGATTTTTCGGGACACAGGGATGTCCCGAATGTGACGTGGGCCCCCTGCGGGCCTGGGGCCCGGAGCAGGCGCTCCATGAGCGCCAATGATGATCCGGCCCTGCTTATGCGGTTCTTGCTGCTGTCCCTATGAGACCAGGGTATATATTAGTAGGTGAGTCCATACACTAATTAGCTGCAGAAGTATAGAGTTATACACCTGACCTGAACACCTTGCTGCGTTTGTGAGTGTATTCTGTAATATGTCCTGTGTAATACAGCTTGACACTGCTCATCTATGTGTAAGAGCTACAGTAACAGGCTGCAGCTGTATCTCAAACATTCTATAGTGTAAGGCCGCTTTCACACTATAGAAATGTAAAAATGTCCATTAAACAGCCGTTACAAAATCCCATTATAGTCTATGGGATTTTTACATTATCCGTTTTAACCCGTCATAGCCCGTTATTAATAACGGACTTTATTTTGTGACGGGAGAAAGAACGGAAGAAACAGTGCATGCACTATTTCTCCCGTTACTTTCTCCCATCACAAAATAACGTTTGTCAGCCTAAGGTGACAGAACTTAGGACAAGTGCAATAATACAACTCCACTCCCTCTCCACCCCCTTCGGCTGTCCTGGTATGCTGGGAATTGTTGTTTTGCAACAGCTGGATGCACACTGGTTCGGAAACACTGAAATAAGTAGTGTTAACCCTTAAGCAAGGTCATCTGAAAAGACTGAGAGACTTTGCAGGGGGATTCCCTAAGTTCCCTTAGTGCTGAGCCTTGTAGTGGGACTGAGGTATTGAAACCAGTGACAGGTTCCCTTTAAGACAACGGAGTGTGAGTTACATTCATACTTTTAGTTTAAATGATCTCTGAATTACATCCTTAGGCTAAGTCACCACTTGGTTTTTTGTAGGGTTTTTAGGGATTAAAAAAACGCCTGAAAAATCGCCAGTGCAAGTGACGTCGTCATGCGTTTTTTCCGGCGTTTTTTTTTTCATTTGTGTGGAAATTGCACCTTGGCGGTTTTTTTTTTTGGTACCCAAAATTTCTTGGGTACCAAAAAAAAAAAGGATGCAGCAGTGATGGAAATTTTTTTATTAAACGCAATGTATATATTTTATAACCCAATTTTTATTATTTTTTAATAAAGTGTGTGTTTCACTTTATTTTTTAAATACTTTTTTAACATTTTTTATGTAGTACTACTACTCCCAGCATGGAACAGACTGTTCCATGCTGGGAGTGATAGTACCTGTACTATAGACATATATCGTCCATAATATAGCAGAGAAGCGAGCGGGTCTATACATCGCTCGCCTCTCTGCACTATACTCCGGCCACTGATGTAAACAGAAATTCATATTTCCCACCCAAAGCTGTGATTGGCTGGATGGTTTCAGCCAATCGCAGCTCTGAGGAAAAGATGAATGAATGAGCGGCCGGCCTGGAGTTTAGTGCAGAGCAGGGATGCGAGCGATGTATACAGTCGCTCCATCTCTGCTATAGACAGGACGATCACAGAGGGTGTCAGTAGTGACATCCACTGTGATGTGTCCTTAAGCAGGCACTACTACTCCCAACATGGAGAACACTCTGCTCCATGCTGGGAGCTGTAGTACCTGTATTAATAGACAGATCGCAGCAAGTGTAACTTCTGACACCCGCTGTGATCTGTCTATTAATGCAGGTACTACAGCTCCCAGCATGAGGCAGAGTGTGCTCCATGTTGGGAGTAGTATTACCTGCAGTTATGGAAAGATCACTGCGGGTATCACTACTGACACCCGCTGTGATGCTCCTGTATAATGTATAGATGCAGCGGCCGTTCTCCTATGGTCCCCTGCACGGCCGTATATATACACATGTTCCTATTTCTCACAGAGAGCTGTGATTGGCTGGAACCATCTGGGCAATCACAGCCCTGCGGGAAATATGAATAAGTGTAAATATACGTCAGTGCAGGGGACCATAGAAGAGCGGCTGCCGCATCTATACATTGTACAGAAAGATCGCAGCGGGCGATCTGTCTATTAGTACAGGTAGTACTACTCCCATCATGGAACAGTGTGTTCCATGCTGGGAGTAGTAGTACTAACTAAAAAATTTTTTTTTAAATAAAGCAAAAAAAGTGAAAAACACACACACAATACATTTTTATAATTGTCGGCTACATTTTTATTTCCCCGCACACATAAATTGATCCCTGTTTAAAAAGTAATAGTTTTTTTTTTTTCAATAATATACATTTAGTTAGATACAATTTTTTCCTTCACTACTGTATATTTCAGGAAAAAAAATTAATGGTACCCTACGAAATTTTATTAAAAACAGCTATCTACATCACTTTTTTGGATCGCTAAAGTCCAAAAAAGATTAAAATCCGCCTGCAAAAACGCCAAAGTTAAAATCCACATAGCGTTTTTCTTGGCGTTTCTCACTCCCATAGACTTCTATTGGAGCAAAACGCCACGATTTTGACAAAAAAAACCAGTTTGAGGTAACTACAGAGTTTTTTTTAAAAACGCCAAAGAGCGGAAAAAAACGCAGAAAAAGTGAAAAAACTCCAAAAGGATTACAAAAACGCCAAAGTGAAAAAACGCAAAGTGGAATTCGAAATTTACGATTTCTCATTGACTTACAGCTAACATCTGGCCGCAGCGTTTTTTTTGACCAAAAAAACGCCATGCGGCAGAACTGGCTTTTTTCTTTGCATTTTGCAAAAAAAAATAAAAATAACAAGTAGAGACTTAGCCTTAGAGAGAAGAATTGTATAATGCAACTAGCACAGACAAATATCAATTGTTTTACTGGTAATATTGGTGATTTTTTGTTCTAATATAGAAACTTTGTGAACATAGCCCCATATGAGGCAATATATGTTTTCTGCTTGGCAAAAAAAACTAAACTCTTTATTATGTAAATGTTATTAAATACAGACAAATGCTAGGAAACTGCCAGTTCTGGATCACTGACTTGTACTTCTCACGATGTACCCATTACACTAATGTACACTGTATTCATGACATCACCAATTACACAGTAAACATCCCTCTCTGTAATCACAAGCTCTCACTGCTGTATGATTGGAAGGACACAATGCTCTCTAGAAAACCCACTGAAAAACCCTGAGGATTTCACTGTTTGTGTGTAATCTTGTGTTCCTGAATATTCCATCTGGATCTTTTCCATGTATCAGCTTTTTATTTTTCATTGTATTATTGAGTAAGAATTATTTTGTTACTTTAATTAACACTTCTTTTGAGCTTTCTTTATTTAGTGTTTTTTTCTGGCTTATTTTCAAATGTTTTCATGAAATATTTTCAGTAATAACAAACATTGGCATATTTATGCCTTACTTTGGACATTAGAGTCGAACAACATAAATAGTGTTTCACAACAGCGTGAGTACAGGCAGGAGGTGACACGTATGTCACCGAGACAGCACATTATAATCCACATATATTACTTACTAGCTGAGTACCCGGCGTTTCCCAGTTTTTCTTTCCTAATCCTTGTTGTGGAGGAAAATCAACAGAGGAAGCTTTTGACTTCATATCCCATCCTCATATATTGTTGTCATATCCCGACCTCCTATCCCGTCCTCCTATCTCAACCTCCTATCCCGTCCTCCTATCCCGTCCTCCTATCTTGTTCTCCTATGCCGTCCTCCTATCTCGACCTCCTATCTCGACCTACTATCCCGTCTTCCTATCTCGACCTCATATCTCGACCTCCTATCCCAACCTCCTAACCTGTCCTCCTATCCCATCCTCCTATCTCGACCTCCTATCTCGACCTCCTAGCCCGTCCTCCTATCCTGTCCTCATATCCCGTCCTCATATTCCGTCCTCATATCCTGACCTCCTATCTTGACCTCCTATCCCGACTTCCTATCCCGACCTCCTACCCCGTCCTCCTATCTCGACCTCCTATCCTGACCTTCTATGCCGACCTCCTATCCTGTCCTCATATCCCGTCCTCCGATCTCGACCTCCTATCTCGAGCTCCTATCCCGACCTCCTATCCCGTCTTCCTATCCCGACCTCATATCCCGTCCTCATATCCTGACCCGTAATATGTGTACCAGGTATTGAAAAATCTCCAGCCGTACGGAAGTTACTCATTGTTTTTCCTTGGACTTTAAACAAAAACCCTCACAAATGGGGGTCATTAAGGGTTAAATTAACTATCCTATATTTTAAGTGGACATATAAGTAACATGTGACCAAGTATTATTGAAATATATCTAACCGTTTGGAAGTTATGCAGTAACATATATTTTCCATAGACTTGTATGGGACTTTAAACAAAAACCCCGACCCTGGTAAATGGGGGTGAGTAAGGGTTAAATTACCTATCCTATATTTGTTGTTGACATATAAGTAACATGTGTGCCAAGTTTCATGTTAATATCTTTAGCCGTTTGGACGTGATGCTGGAACATACATATATATACATACATACACACACACACACACACACATACACATTGGCCCAGATTTATCAAACTGTGTGAGAGAAAAAGTTGAGTGATTTCCCCACAGCAACCAATCACAGTTCAGGTTTCACTTTACCTCAGATCGTTAGCTGAGCTGTGATTGGTTGCTGTGGGAAAATCACTTCACTTTTTCTCTCATGCAGTTTGATAAATCTGGGCCATTGAGTTTTATATACAGTTAGCCCTTAACATACGATGGTAATTGGATCCAAATAACCCATCATTAGTTGAAACCATGGTATGTTGAGGGATCCGTGCAATGTTAAGTATAGGAAGTTATACTCACCTGTCCCCGCCGCTCCGGACCGTCACCGCTGCCCTGGATGTTGCCCTCCATCGCTGTCGCCACACCCCCGGGGTGTCCCCTCCGCTCCGGACTCTGCTGCCTGGGATCATCGCTCTTCATCACCGTCATCACGTCGCTGTGCATGCCGCTCCGCACAACCTATTGGATGACGGTACGGCGTGCGCGGCGTCGTGATGACGACGAAGGAGAGCAACGACCATGCAGGGGATCCTGAAGAGGATGGTCCAGAGCGCCGGGGACAGGTGAGCGATCATCACCGGACCACATGGGGCACCTTAAACGGCTATCTGGCAGCAACTAAAGCAGTCTGCGCTGCCGGATAGCTGTTTATGTGATGGCCCGACATACAAAAGCATCATATGTTGATGCTGCCTTCAACATGCGATGGCCTAGAGGCCATCGTATGTTGAAATGATCGTATGTCAGGGCCATCGTAGGTCGAGGGGGGGGGTCACTGTGTATATATAGATATCACTTCTGTATACCTAGAAGGTAAAGGCGTTATTTCTAACAAGTAACAAACTAACTTCCCATGATAAATGACTTATCAGTCACCACATGGTGCCACTAACTGGGAGACATGCCCAATGGGACTTTAACAGGATACTTTAACCCAGTACAGCGCCATGTGGCTCCAAAATTGCTTGATCAATATGACATTGCAATGTGTGAGTAACCTTACTCACCAATATACTGTACATTTAAGAGAATTCTAATAAAAGCTAGATTTTATATAACATACATATAATATTGAAGGATTTTTGTAGCCCCTTGGGCTGTATGTTGTTGGCAAACTGGACGAAGGTCCTTACACTATGCAGGGCAGGAGAAAAGTCTGATATCAGGCAATGGGTTAGGTCATACAATGTCAGACAGGTATAAAAACAAAGGGAACAGGTTACACAATAGGTTAGGACATATGAGGTCAAACAGGTATAGAAAAGAAGGGAACAGGCTACGTTAGTTACAGGACAAATCACGGGTGGAGATGAATGAGTCGATCGCAGCCTTGATCTGAATTTTGGGTTTTATTCAGCTTGCCAAACTCTCCAACTTTAACAGGTTCAGTTTGTGCAAACTGGTAAAAGCGTGCAAAACACGTAACAAGCATGTCGTTTTTTGGCGCCCAGAGGAAGCGGGAGGACCAGGGGATAGTGACATTACATCAGGTGACCAGCATATCACATGAAAATGCAAGGTTATCATATGATTTGCTGGTTTATGTGTCAATCAGCCCAAATGCCTGGTGCAACCTCCAGCTGGCTGGGGCAAAATTCGAAAAAATAATCTTCTTTAAAATCCTGCTGTACGCAGTCTACTACAACTTACACACTAGTCAACCACTATGCCACCACCATCACCCTTGCTGGCGCAATCTCCAGCCAGCCAGGCCTGGGCCGCCTGGCTAGTCAAATTTGTCAATAAAACAGGTTTTTTAACCTCCTGCTGTATGCAGGCTACCATACTTCCTCCAGTAAACCTATGCCATGACAGTTGCTGGGGTAACCTTCAGCCAGCCAGGCCTGGGCCGACTGGCTGGCCAAAGTTGTCAGTAAAACAGGTTTCTTTAACTCCTGCTGTTTGTAGGCTACTGCAACTTCTTCCAGTAAAACCACTATGCCATGATGGTTGTTGGTGCAACCTCCAGTCAGCCAGTCCTGGGCCGCTTGGCTGACAAAATTCGAAAAAAATTATGATAATTTTGTCCCTGTTTGGCATCCGTGCTAGATTTTGCTGTCAAACATTCCTGGTCCGTACTTTCATGGGTCTCAGTGATGGGAAAAGGAGAAATATCATGGTGAAAAACGTATCCCCTATTCAAAGGGGTAAGTTTTAGATTGCAGGGGGTCGGACCACTGGGACCCCCACAATCTCCTGTATGGGCCTCGGCTTTCCCCAGGGAGTGGCGATTCATGACCCCCTCCATATATCTGTATGGGAAAGCCAAAGAAGGCTGGGGCAAAATTTGAAAAAAAAAAAAGTAATTTTGTCCCTGTTTTGCACATGTGCCAGATCTTGCTGTCAAACATTCCTGATCTGTACTTGCGTGGGTCTCTGTGATGGGAAAATCTTTAAGGAGCCTGTTACTTTCAGGCAGGCCTGGGTCGCCTGGCTGGCAAAATGCGAAAAAAATCTTTTAGGAACTTGTTACTTCCAGCTAGGCCTGGGCCACCTGGCAAAATTCGAAAAGAATCTGTGCCAAATGACACTGATTACACAGTATTACTACCACTCCTGCTATAGGTAGATACTACTAGTAACATCAGTTGGCCACCTCCTGCTGTCCACTGGCTAACGACAGTAACACCAGTCCGCTAACTCCTGCTGTACGCTGGCTAATGACACTCTGCCAATTCCGTAGTTACTCCAAAAAGGGAAATCCAAGCCATCTTCTTTGCTTAACAGACTAAAAAGCTCTTGTTACTCCCAAAAAGGGATAATTTTTTGAATGGCTGGAGAAATCCGTGCCATCTTCTTCGCTTGGCAGACTAAAAAGCTCTTGCTACTCCCAAAAAGGAATTTTTGGAATGCTTGGAAAATACCACTGCAACTTCAGATACCTCCATGTGCATTTTTTATGCCACGTTATTATAGTGTGAGCAAGCCTCAAAAATCCGCCAGAGTATTCAAGAAGCTGTTAGTTACCATGGGTTACCACATGTCACCATAAATTAGCCTTGAATCGACGATTTTGAAAAAGTTTGGTGAAACCGCCAAACCAAACTTTTCAAAAGTTTGCTCATCTCTAATCACGGGCATAGGACTGAACAGCAGATCAGTTTAAATCTCCTGTCAGCCAAAAGTGTGAGCTTTTGCAGCCAACATGTCGTAAGCTGGCCAGCATGTTTCTGAAGGACAACCGGCTCTTTGAGATGGCCGCAGGGCCGTTGTCAGGACGACAAGAGAAGCTGGCAGGCAATAGAGGAAGGCAACATGTTTGTCGAAACGCATACTGTATGTGAAGATTCAATAAACAACACTTCTAGCAGAACTTTGTAAATGTTGGGGCCTTAAATTTTTTACGTGTGTATAATAGTTGACTACAAACAACAGAATACAAAGTACTGAGAGAAAAAAAAGTATATTTCTAATAATACCTATAGGAGCAGAAACATGGTGCGATTCCTGCCTAAAAACTACTTATAGTAGCTTTTACTAGCACTTTCCTTATACAGTATTTAATCCTGTGATCAGATGTTCTTCGTAGAGAAGCTCAATTTATTGCCCCATTATACAAGCTTGCCTTGCTAAGTTACCATTGCATAGCATGGTCCTTGGGTCTGTGATTATTGTATGTACCATATGTAAGACCATTCGGCTGCTGTAGGGCCCTTGGAGTCCTACTTGGCCCCATTTCATATTCTATTGGTAAAAAATGATGCATGCTTCCTCACTCTCTATATCTGCATCATCAACAAATTAACAGATGGGGGAGATCACCAATGAGTTATGGAGAGCAAAGAGAAATGAAAAACAGACCTTTCTGTTGTGGGAGGCAAAATCAGACATCATCATAGGGGGCCCATGTTGACCTTTGCTATGGGGCCCACTCTGCTCCTATGTATGCCACTTTCTGTCTTCTTTTCTCTTACTTTTCTTTAATTTATGCTGCCATGGAGATTAAACTGATGACATCAACCATGGTGTTTTTTTATTTTAACAATTGAGGCACTTATATTTTGTGGTGAGTGATAACAACTGTGAAGGACATAATAGCAGTAGCATCCGTTCTTGCTTACTTGCAGACATACTAATGGACGCTATGCTCTGTGTAATTACAGATAAGAGATTGTTTATTGGGTAGATGTAGGCTATATTTATATTATACTATTTTACTTAAAATGCTCTCCCCACCCTCTCCACTGCAGTAATTCCAAAGATGACCTCTAATTGGTTGCTGCTGGCAACAAAGACGGTTTCCCCATTAGATATTTTTCACAAATGTAGCCCAAAACCTTGTGCAGTAAAATAGTGGAAACATCCCCCCAAGGAGAAGTATGTAAAAGTTTATATGGCATGTTTAGACACATATCCATTCTGTGCACATATAAAGGTAGGAACAAAACACTGGATTTAAAGGGGTACTGTGGAGGAAAAAAATGCCAGAAAGTTATGCAGATTATACTACAGAGGAAGTTGTGTAGTTCTTTCCAGTCTAACCACAGTGCTCTCTGCTGCCACCTATGTCCGTGTCAGAAACTGTCCAGAGCAGGAGAGGTTTTCAGTGGGGATTTGCTTCTGTAACCACAGGTGGTGTGGATCTACTATACCTGTTGTGGACGATGGCATGAGCTGTACCAGGGAGCAAAGTCTAAGGAGCCATTGGTTTTGGCCAGAGCCCACCGCAAAGTGGGATGGACTTGCTGCACCAGGCGGCTCCTAGGTCACTACCCCTGGCACGAGTCATCCAAAAAGGCTGCTGAGGAGATGCGTGGCACAGAAGGAATGAGACAGAGTCGTAGTGAGGGACAGGCAGAAGGTCAGGACTGGTTGCACTGTAGCAAGGTCAGGTCACATAGCAAGAGGTCAGAGGGCAAGCAGCACAGGAGCAAGGTCAGGATACATAGCAATGGGGTCAGATACACGGCAAGGCAAGACAAACAGAACACTTTCTCTTAGGCTGTAATGGCACAAAGATCCGGCAGGAGTTAAAAGCAAGTGTGGGGTTCAATAGGTTAGGAACAGTCAAGCACCAATCAATGGTGCGCTGACCCTTTAAACCACAGGAAGCCGGCATGTGCGCCCTAGGAGGCGGGGACACACGTGCCAGCGGTCAGGGACAGCGAAGGGGATAGAGACACGGGAGGTGAGTGACGGCTAGGCGTTCACACGCGGGCGTGTCCCGCGATGCGAACCACAGCAGAGCCAGCACGGAAGGACGGGGCAGGAGTGCGCTCACAGCCAGTGCATCTGGCTGCAGCGCTACTCGTAACAGCTTCTACTCTGGACAGTTCCTGACACAAACAGAGGTGGCAGCAAAGAGCACTGTGGTCCCACTGGAAATAACTACACAAATTCCTGTGAATTATACACCAGCTGATAAGTACTGGAAGGATTAAGATTTTTAAATAGAAGCTATTTACAAATCTGTATAACTTTCTGGCACCAGTTGATTTGAAATATTTTTTTAATGAAAGTAGCTGCCTGCTGCATCCTTAAGTCCTTTTCCTCTGACCTTATGATGCTATAAGTAGTTTAATAAAACAACAGCTGTTCAGCTGTTAACTTTGGCATACAGACTGTTAACAAGGGTATACAAGGAATACAATGTATAAAGCTACAAAGCACTGTTACTATATGTTCAATTTTTTTTCTAATTCCTGTCCCTCTCTGATTCGATTACCATAAAAGAAGATTTTGGTAGAAACAAACAAGCAATCACCGTCATTTCTGATTACTCGGGGGACCGGATAAGCGATAGTCCCTAATGATGATGGAGTAGGGGGCTCCACTTTTAGTACACAATACAATTATCACAATCTTTAATGATTAATGATTACATAGAACATAATCAGGAAAAGGCGCTATAAGAATTGTACTGAAACATGTAAACAGGGAATATTTTCTATGTATTTCACATCTTTATTCCAATAAAAAAAATTTTGACATCACACGCAATAGGAATCAGCATTTACAATTATGCTGATTGTTAGCCTGCGTTGTTATGCATCCATTTACATTTCATTTACACTATAAGAAATGAGCGCCCCATGGTTTTGCAGTATTTTAGGCTGAGAATTTGTACTTCCAATTATAGTAATTGAGCGCAATTAATGAAACCCTGATCTGCCATAAACAAGGAGAAGGAGATTGCGATCGATAATTTGAGTTATATCTCCTGCAGCATCATTCACAGCGTGGTGACTGGTCCCTGCATAATATTATTGAGCAATTAGATTTATGGTAAGGGGCATAGGAGGTGGTTAATCACATCATGTCATTCAATGTGTTCGGACAGTAACGTCAGAGCTAACTGTGCTTATTAGTTCTGGCAAAGCGGCTGTGAAGATGTTACATACACTCAGGACTATATGACATGTATACTAAAATAAGCACCACATACTTATTACTACACAATCATTTCAGATCAGGACATAGACACTGCATTCATTTATTTACAGTTATTTATTTCCTGCTGCTTATATTGTGCCAGCATATTCCATAGCACTGTACATAAGTGTCCACATCTGTGTAAAAAAATAACTGTATATATATATATATATATATATATATATATATATATATATGTAAAAAAAAAACTTCATACATGAATCCACATGGCTTTTGACATGGAAACTGTGGCAGTTCTTCAATCTTCTTCACAGTTTTTGGAGGCAAAATCAGAAGTTGATCCAGCAGGAAGGTGAAGTATCTAACACAGTGTTTCCCAACCAGGGTGCCTCCAGATGTTGCAAAACTACATCTCCCAGCATGCCTGGACAGCCATTGGCAGCATTTTGTTGTCCATGCAGGCTGGGAGTTGTAGTTTAACACCTCAGATGCCACTTTCAGTAGTACCTATGAAATCTAGACAGTTAGACAGCAGGTGATGGCTAGCCGATGGGCTTTCCCATGACACGATTGTGGGGTGCTGATAGGTTAAATGGGCACTGTCAGATTCAAAAACTGCTTATATGTTTTACATCTTGCACACATTAACCTTTCTAAAATACTTCATAAGAAAATGTTATTTCCTTTTTTTTATAGGAATCACTAGGGGTCCCCATACCATCCAGAACATAATCCTATCCGGCTGCAGCATCATCTTTGCTCTGGCTACAGCATAGGCTGGGATACAGTCCAGGAAGTGAAGGTTGGACTAGCACTCCTCTGTGCTCACTACTGTCATATCAGACTGCGGCATGAAAACAGAGACAACAGAAAACAGAGAAACACCCCCAGAATGAAAAACCAAGTGAGCAACGGAAAGAAGGTATTTGTAAGAGAATTATAGGCACTATACACATAAATATTTTATGTACATGATTAGGATTAGGTACTGAGCAACATATAATATTTTTGTTGGGTGAATATGACAGGTACTCTTTAACATTGCAGCATGGGGCCTAGTGAAAGCTTCTAGTCCTATGATTATGCATGTGAGGGGAGGATAATAGTGATTATTATAATCCTCCCCTCACATATATGTAACATCTCCCCCTCACATGTATAATCTGATAATCCCCTTTTCACATTGATAATTCCTTCACATATATATATATATATATATATATATATATATATATATATAAAATATCATACTCAGATTATATGTGAAGGGATTATCAATGTGAAGAGGGGATTATCAGATTATATATGTGAGGGGGAGATGTTACATATATGTGAGGGGAGGATTATAATAATCATTATTATCCTACCCTCACATGCATAATTTCCTCCCTTCTCACATTATATAATAAATCCCCCCCACCCCCACACTATATAATAAATCCCCCCTCACATTATATAATAAATCCCCCCCACATTATATAATAAATCCCCCCCACACTATATAATAAATCCCCCCCACCCCACACACACGCACACGCACACTATATAATAAATACCCCCCCCACACACACACATTATACATACTCACATATCCGGCGGTGGGTCCCCTGCTGCGGCCTGGATCCTGGAAGCGGCCGTGTGGGGACTGAGAGGAGCGGGAGACTCTCTCTGCTCCGCTCCTCTCTATGATGCCACCCGTGACGTCGCACGTCACGTCACGTGACCATCTCCCAGACAGCCATTGCGGTACTGGCTGCCTGGGGATGAGTGACGACGGCGGCGAACATAAAAAGGTAGCGTGCGGCGCAAACCCGCCCCCCCCCGGGCCCTCTCCTTCCCCCTGGTCCCCCCACTAACATTTTGGCCGGGCCCCTGACGCCTGGCCCGCCAGCCTTTATCAGCTTTATCAGGGCCCATGGGGCAAAAGGGGCGAGCTGCTTTTGGGCCCCCAGGAATTACAGGGCCCGGGGCAGCTGCCCCTTTTGCTCTACGGCCGCGGTGATTAGGGTGTGCCTGGGCACACCCGGCACACCCTGTGCACATGCCTATGCCTAGTGCCCTGTAATAGCGTTTCTGTGTGTTCCATTGCCAGTGTACCCAGACCCTTGCCGTTGCCCCTGACTACGAACTGTTGCTGCCTGCCCAGACCTTCTGCTACGTCCAACCTTGCTTTTGCCTTGTCCTTGTGTACCGCGCCTGTCTCAGCTGTCAGTGAGGTTGAGTCGCTATCGGGTGAAACGACCTGGGGGTTACCTGCCGCTGCAAGTCCATCCCGCTTTGCGGCAGGCTCTGGTGAAAACCAGTAACCCCTTAGATTCCGTTCCCCTGGTACGGCCCACGCCATCACCTCACCGACACAGAGGATCCACCACCCGTGTCCTCCCTGCATACCAGTCCGGATCCTGACAGTAGATCCGGCCATGGATCTCGCTGAGGTCCTGCTGCCCAGTGTCGCTGACCTAACCTCCGTGGTCGCCCAGCAATCACAGCAGATCGTGCAACAAAGACAACAGCTGACTCAGCTGACCGCTATGCTGCAACAGCTTCTGCCGCAACAACAGCAACCATCTCCTCCGCCAGCTCCTGCATCTCCTCCGCAGCGAGTGGCTGCTCCCAGTTTCCGCCTGTCTCTTCCAGACAAGTTTGATGGGGAATCTAAACTGTGCCGTGGATTCCTGTCCCAGTGTTCCCTACACCTGAAGATGATGTCAGACCAATTTCCTACAGAACGGTCTAAGGTGGCATTCGTGGTCAGCCTCCTGTCTGGAAAGGCCTTGTCATGGGCCACACCGCTTTGGGACTGCAACGATCCTGCCACTGCTACAATCCAGTCCTTCTTCTCAGAAGTACGTAGTGTCTTTGAGGAGCCAGCCCGGGATTCCTCAGCCGAGACTGCTTTGCTTAATCTTGTCCAAGGGAGTTCTTCAGTTGGCGAATACGCCATCCTCTTCCGCACCCTCGCCTCTGAGCTTTCCTGGAATAATGAGGCCCTCTGCGCGATCTTCAAGAAAGGCTTATCCAGTCACATCAAAGATGTCCTGGCCGCACGAGAAATTCCTGCTAACCTGTCTGAACTCATCCATTTGGCCACCCGCATCGACATGCGTTTATCGGAAAGACGCCAGGAGCTTCGTCAGGAAAAGGATCTTGTTCACACCAGGCGGTTTTCCTCCCAGGCTCCTCTCCTCCAATGTCCTTCGCAATCTGTTCCTGTGCCTCTTGCCGAGGAGGCTATGCAAGTGGATCCGTCTCGCCTGACCCAACAAGAGAGGGCTCGCCGTAGGAATGAAAACCTGTGTCTATACTGTGCAAGCACCGAACATTTCCTAAAAGACTGTCCTATTCGTCCTCCCCATCTGATAAACGCACCCACTCACCTAGTCAACGTAGGAGAGTCGTTGCATGGAGTGAATTCTACCTCTCCACGATTGACTTTACCTGTGCGGATTGCTATACCAGCTAATGCTACTTCCTTCTCCATTGTGGCCTTCTTGGACTCGGGTTTAGCAGGAAGTTACATTGAAGCCTCCCTAGTAAACAGATACAACATTCCAGTTACCCGTCTCGTCAAGCATCTCTTCATTTCATCCGTCAATGGAGAGAGACTGGTCTGCACCGTGCTTTACCGCGATCAACCGCTACTCATGACTGTTGGAGTTCACCATCATGAACATATAGAATTTTTTGTGCTACCCAACTGTACTTCTGAAATTCTTCTGGGCTTGCCCTGGCTCCAACGTCATTCGCCTAGCCTTGACTGGGTCACCGGGGACATTAAGAGCTGGGGATCTTCTTGCCACAAGCGATGTCTTCACCCAGTTTCTTCCTGCCAAGTCTCCATGGCTACTCCTTTGCCAGGTCTTCCTAAGGCCTATCAGGACTTTTCGGACGTGTTTTGTAAAAATCAGGCAGAGGTCTTACCACCACATAGACCCTATGACTGTCCTATCGACCTGCTCCCTGGTACCACACCGCCCCGTGGTAGGAATTACCCACTTTCTGCCCGGAAACCCAAGCCATGTCTGAGTACATACAAGAAAAGCTCAAAAGAGGTTTTATCCGGAAATCTTCTTCCCCAGCTGGAGCTGGATTTTTCTTTGTCGCTAAAAAAGATGGATCTCTCCACCCTTGTATTGATTACCGCGGTCTCAATAAAATTACCGTATAAAATCGCTATCCTCTGCCTCTCATCTCCAAACTCTTCGACCGACTGCGAGGTGCTAAGATTTTCACCAAACTAGATGTAAGGGGCGCATATAACCTCATCCGTATTCGAGCAGGTGATGAATGGAAGACCACCTTCAATACCAGAGATGGTCACTTTGAATACCTAGTTATACCCATTTGGTCTATGCAACGCCCCAGCAGTCTTTCAGGACTTTGTTAATGTAATTTTTCGGGATATGCTGTACTCTTGTGTGGTAGTCTATCTTGACGACATCCTCATTTTTTCCTCCAACCTAGAGGAACATCGCCTTCATGTTCGTCAAGTGCTCCAGCGACTACGCCAAAATCAACTTAAGCCAAAATCGAGACGTGTCTATTCGAACGCAGCAGTCTTCCCTTCTTGGGTTACATTTTGTCCGGACAAGGTCTTCAAATGGACCCTGATAAACTTTCTGCGGTAATGGATTGGCCTCGTCCCACTGGCCTGCGAGCAATCCAAAGATTTCTCGGATTTGCAAATTACTACCGTCAATTCAATCACCACTTCTCCACCATCGTTGCTCCTATTGTAGCACTGACTAAGAAAAATGCTAATCCGAAATCCTGGCCGCCACAGGCGGCGGAAACCTTTAACCACCTCAAAGCCGCCTTCTCCTCTGCTCCAGTCTTGTCCAGACCTGATCCTCAGAAGCCCTTCTTCCTCAAGGTTGACGCCTCCTCTGTTGGAGCCGAAGCTGTTCTCCTACAAAAATCCGCTAAAGGAAAAAAGTCACTTGCGGATTTTTCTCCAAAACCTTTTCACCTCCAGAAAAAAATTATTCCATCGGAGACCGCGAACTATTGGCGATTAAGTTGGCCCTTGAGAAGTGGAGACACCTTCTGGAAGGATCCCTTCACCCCATCATCATCTATACAGATCACAAAAATTTGTCTTATCTCCAATCCGCCCAGCGGCTAAATCCTCGCCAGGCTAGGTGGTCGTTGTTTTTTGCCCATTTCAACTTTCAGATCCATTTTTGTCCCGCAGACAAGAATGTCAGAGCTGATGCTCTATCTCGTACCACCGATGCCTCTGAAGCCGAGACCCTTCCTCAGCACATTATTCCCCCTGAGTGCCTGATCTCTTCTGCTCGTGCTTCTCTGGTACCTGTCCCTCCAGGAAAGACTTATGTTCCTCCCCGTCTTCACCTCCGGATCCTCAAATGGGGCCATTCCTCCCTTCTGGCTGGTCATGCTGGAATAAAAAAGACTTTACAGTTCATTGCCAGACACTATTGGTGGTCCTCCTTGGAAAAGGATGTGACCGATTTGGTACGAGCCTGTACAGTATGTGCCCGTGACAAGACCCCTCATCAGAAACCTTCATGTCTTCTCCATCCGCTGCCCGTGCCTGAACAGCCTTGGTCCCACATAGCCATGGACTTCATCACTGATCTTCCTGTATCCCATGGCAACACTGTCATCTTGGTGGTCGTTGATCGTTTTTCCAAAATGGCTCACTTTACTCCGCTTCCAGGCCTTCCTTCTGAGCCACAGTTAGTGAAGCTATTTTTTCTGCAGATCTTTCGTCTTCACGGGCTTCCCACGCATATCATCTCGGATAGAGGCGTTCATTTTGTGTCTAAATTTTGAAGAGCTCTCTGCAATCAATTAAAGATCAAATTAAATTTCTCGTCCTCCTACCACCCGCAGTCCAATGGACAAGTGGGAGACTGAACCAGATCCTTGGTGACTACCTGCGACATTTTGTTTCCTCCAGCCAAGATGATTGGGTCGACCTGTTACCCTGGGCTGAATTCTCGTACAATTTCAGAAACTCTGAGTCATCAGCCAAGTCTCCGTTCTTTGTGGTGTACGGCCGTCACCCGCTTCCCCCCCCTCCCCATCCCCACTTCATCTGGAGTTCCTGCCGTAGATGAATTGACCCTGGACTTCTCCACTATCTGGAAAGAGACTCAAAAGTCGCTCTCACTGGCCTCTTCTCGCATGAAGAAACATGCGGATAACAAAAGAATAACTCCTCCTGTCTTTGCCCCTGGTGACAAAGTGTGGCTCTCTGCCAAATATATTCGGTTTCGTGTCCCTAGCTACAAGCTGGGTCCTCGTTACCTCGGGCCATTTAGAGTCAAAAGTCAAATCAACCCTGTCTCCTGCAAGCTCCATCTTCCTTCTTCTCTTCGTATTCCTAACTCCTTTCATGTATCCCTTCTCAAACCTCTCATTCTTAACCGCTTTTCCCCCAAGGTCACCGTTCCTGCTCCTGTCACTGGGTCCTCTGACGTCTTCTCGGTAAAAGAAATCCTCGCTTCCAAGGTCGTCAGAGGTAAAAAAAAAAAATTCTTGTTGACTGGGAGAATTGTGGTCCCGAAGAGAGATCTTGGGAGCCCGAGGACAATATCCTCGACAAGGAGCTCATCCATAGGTTCCTGGGCTCCAAAAAGAGGGGGTTACCCAAGGGGGCGGGGGGTACTGTCACGCCAAGCGCTCCGGGTCCCGCCGCTTCCGAGCGCTGCTTCCATGTCTCCGGTGGGTCTCTCGGATCGCGCCCCGTGTCTCTCACCTGCCCCGTCCTCCTGTTCAGTCCCAGCATGCGCGGCCCCGCTCTCTAGGGCGCGCGCGCGCCGGGTCTCTCAGATTTAAAGGGCCAGTGCACCATTAATTGGTGCCTGGCCCAATTAGTCCCAAGCACTCCCTACACTTTATAAACCCACTTCCCCTTCCTGTCCTTGCCGGATCTTGTTGCCTAGTGCCCTGTGAAAGCGTTTCTGTGTGTTCCATTGCCAGTGTACCCAGACCCTTGCCGTTGCCCCTGACTACGAACCGTTGCTGCCTGCCCAGACCTTCTGCTATGTCCGACCTTGCTCTTGCCTTGTCCCTGTGTACCGTGCCTGTCTCAGCTGTCAGTGAGGTTGAGTCGCTATCGGGTGGAACGACCTGGGGGTTACCTGCCGCTGCAAGTCCATCCCGCTTTGTGGCAGGCTCTGGTGAAAACCAGTAACCCCTTAGATTTCGTTCCCCTGGTACAGCCCACGCCATCACCTCACCGACACAGAGGATCCACCACCCGTGTCCTCCCTGCATACCAGTCCGGATCCTGACAATATGTATATACAACAAGCCCAAGAACTCTCATGTCAGCTACCTAAGACGATACCCAGAAGAGGTTATAAAATGTGAGAAGGAGGCCAAGAAGTGTCAATGTACCACAATATAATAAACATACTTTGCACATGTTTTAACAGTACTAAAAATTATATGTGCAATTTGCCTGTTAATATCAAAAACTTTATTCAGAAATGCAAAGTATGTTATATATGAGTTTTTGTCAGTACAATCAAATTCTCTTTCTATGTTTGTTTCACCTCAAATGTCTGTTCTAAGGACTTATTGAAACCTTTTAGCCAATGGAAAATTACCAGGTTTGTGCTCAGCCTCGGGCAAAATCTTCTTGGATGAAATCAGGGAAAGAATGGAAATATGCTGTGAGCAATTAATTGGTGGGCATTAAAGGGAAACTCCATGGAGAAAAAAGGTTTCCCCAATGTGTTTATTAAGGTGTCCTCCAGTGGGTAATTCCACATGTTATCCACTACTGTCTGTTTTCTTCTATATCTAGCCTTGGAAAGTGGACTCGTAACTGATCACCATGGGATTCTGAAGCGTGGTCAGCAGCAGATTTTTATCAACAGTTTCATTCTGCTTCTGCCTTGCCTTCTAAGAACCATATCTAGAGCTATATTGGGTCTTATTTTTTGTAAAACATTTTAAAGGATCCCTTTTATGTTAATATATATATATATATATATATATATATATATATATATATATATATATATATAGACAATGTGGATAAAGGGGAGCACCGTGCTCAAGGATTCCAGACCCGTCTGGGTGCTCGGCTTCAGGAACAGACCAATTCCCAATTGATATCAGGTAAAAAGCAGAAGCGGCACTCCAAAGTATCAATAAAGCGTGGATTTATTCACACATCTGTGCAAAAAAGCAATGTTTCGGCTCAACAATAGAGCCTTTCTCAAGCATGAGAGAGGCTCTATTGTTGAGCCGAAACGTCGCTTTTTTGCACAGATGTGTGAATAAATCCACACTTTATTGATACTTTGGAGTGCCGCTTCTGCTTTTTACCATATATATATATATATATATATATATATATATATATGTATATCTTTAATAGTACAGAACTTGGATACTACAATCTGATAATCCCCTCCCCCGTATGTATCCTGTACTGATCCTGAGTTATATCCTGTAGATCTTTTATTAAAATTTCAAACATAACAATAAAAAAATTACAAAACATAAACATATCATATCCGACAGAACATATCAATATAACGATCATAAAACCAACACCATAGCATAAAATACAACACCGGTCCACCCCACACTCATTCCTGCACACAAACAAATATATACAATATTTACAAAAGACAGATTCCTATAATACCCATAATACCCATACCATACTAATAAACTATATACACTAATACTAAATGTGAATTTCCTGGCCCAGTTGCAATACCAAAACCCAATACCAGTAATATACCAAAAAGAATAACAACAACAACAATAATAATATATACAAAATAATAAAAACCAACACAAACAAAATAACACCACTTTTTTTTTTTTTTTTTTTTTTATTTTTTAATTTTTTTTTTTTTTTTTGGGCCCTGAGCTGGTCCCGCATCCCATGCCCCCAGTACATGTTACCAGACGTCCATGAACCAGTCCAGGATTTTCTGTATATATAAAAGTCCCATACAAACCCCCTCCCCCCTTTTTAACCCACCACCCAACCTAAACTAAACCCAAACCCCAGGTGGCATCACACAATATATACAATATATACATTACATAAAATATACACAGACTAACAATATATACAATACATAAGTATACAAATAGACTACAACAATAAATACAATAACAAATACATATAACAATATAAGCCAAACAACAAACCCCTAAAGCTCAAGTTCAGCGCCTGCAAGCCCTATATTACCATAAACCAACTGCTCAAAACAAAAAGACTAATGTGCCAGCATCAGCCCACCACCAGGGGGAGACAACAGGCTAAGGCACTTTAAAGGCAGAGCCCCTCCATAGACGAGAGGCCCTGCCAGCACCCAGCCTCTCGTACTCCAGAGAACGCACCTTCACCAGGTCACTGAGAATGTTCCTAACCACCACATCCACAGGGAGGATTTTACGCTGCGTCGACACTAAACACCGTGCGTTCCACCTGTAGTACCTGACCACTGAGCTGACTAGGAATAAAGTGCACTGGTCCCAGCCTCCAAGGTTTCTGAATGCCCCATAGGCCCATTCCGCAAAGGAGAGACTGGCCAGCCGAGGCCAACCAATGGAAGCGCCCACCCTGGTGTAAACCTCTGTGTTAAAGGGACAATGAAGCAGAAAATGCTCCATGCTTTCCAGCATGCTTCCACACTCTTCGCGGGGACATCCCCGGTCATCAGAGCTCCTGCACTTCAGATTGTCCCTCACACACAGTTTCCCATGGAAGCAGCGCCAAGTCAAGTCCCAAAACTTCAAGGGGATCCTGATAGAATTCAAAAGCTCTAAACCCACCTCCAGATCCCGACTTGGGCAGTCCTTGAGCGCCAATGGCCTCTGGAAATGAGAAGACAGGACCCTCTTGTCAAGGAATTTCCTCGACAGAGTCCTAATCTCCCCCATCCCCAGACCCCACCGACGAATAACCTTCAGAACCGGGGTAGCGTAAGCCGGGAGATGCCCGTGTGGTGTGCGAAGATCCTTCACTTGCCCTCCTGTCTCCCATTCCTGGAAGAAAGGCCGAAACCATCCCCTACAGGAGGATACCCACGGAGGAGCCCTCTCTGACCAGAGGTTTGCTATATTGGTCTTAAGAAAGGTATTCACTAGGAACACCACAGGGTTGACCATACACAACCCCCCTAGTCTCCTTGTACGGTAAGTAACCTCCCTCTTCACTAGGTTCAGTCTATTCCCCCATAACATCTGGAAGAACGCACTGTAGACCCGGGTCCAGAGAGGTTCTGCCAACATACATACACTGCCCAGATATATCAACAAAGGGAGCAGGAATTTTTTGATCAGGTTAACCCTTTCCCAGAGGGTCAAAGACCAACCCTTCCACTGATCCACCTTCTGAGCGGCGATCTTAAGCCTGCTGTCCCAGTTTTGTTTGGGGTAATCCCCTTGACCAAATTCGATGCCGAGGACTTTTGCGGATTCCTGGGGCTCCGGAAGGGCGTCCGGGAGATTAAAATCAGGATCTCCCCCTCCCAGCCAGAGACTCTCACACTTATCCTGATTGATCTTGGACCCGGATACCTCCGAGTAGCGGTCCACCTCTGACATCACCCATCTGCCCTCCTCTTGTGAGGAGACAAACACGGTGATATCATCAGCGTACGCTACCACCCTCAGAGCCGAATCCGGCACCACCAGGTCCATTCTCACCCCCGCCAACGGTCCACAACCAATCCTTCTAAGGAAAGGATCGATTGCAAACACGTACAGCAAAGGGCTCAAAGGACAACCCTGACAGACACCAGACCCAACCTCAAAAGAGTGGCCAATCCAACCATTCACAAGCGGGAAACTCTCTGCCCCTACATACAAGGTCTTAAGCCAATCAACAAAACCCCCTGGCAGGCCATATCTCAGAAGGACAGACCAGAGGTACTCATGGTTAACCCGATCAAACGCTTTTGCCTGATCCAAGGACAGCAAGTACCCCTTCCAGTGGCCAGCCCTACCCTGCTCCACAGCCTCTCGGACACTGAGCACAGCACTGAATGTACTGCGGCCCGGAACAGAGCAATGTTGAGCCCCCGAAAGGAGCCGGGGTGCAAACTCCACCAGCCGGTAAAACAGCACTTTTGCCAAAATCTTTCTGTCCGCATTGAGAAGTGCTATGGGATGCCAATTCTCAATGTGGGACGGGTCTTTACCCTTTGACAGGATGATCAGCGCTGACCTCCTCATTGACTTTGGCAGAGTGCCCGAGGATAGACACTCATTAAAAACCGCAGCCAAGAGGGGAACCAAAGTGTCCTTAAAGGTCTTATAGAACTCAGATGTTAAGCCATCCGGACCGGGTGACTTCTTGAGGGCAAGCCCATCAATAGCCATCCTGACTTTCTCTTCCCGGATCATCTCTGTCAAAACGTCAAGAGAGGGGTCTACTCCTGGTTCAGGGATGGTTTCAGCCAAGAAAGCTGATACCTTATCTCGATCTAGATCCTTCCTTCCCAAGAGGTGCGAGTAGAAGGATCTGACGACCTCCAGGATCCCTGATCTGGACCTTTTCAAGGATCCCGTACTATCAATCAGTCCTGAGACTATTTTACTATTCACTGACATCTTGCAGTTTCTGTAAGGGTCGGGCGAGCGGTACTTCCCGTAATCCCTCTCAAAAACCAAAGATGCGTGCCTATCGTACTGGCACTTCATCAGCAAGGACTTCACTCTGGAGATATCCTCTCGGCTACCTCCAGTCGAGACAAGGTTCTCAAGTTTCTTCCTCAGGCCCTGGTACAAGCGGTACCTATTTAGGCTTCTGAGGCCCGAGAGCTGGCGGAAGAATCTCGCAACCCTTTCCTTGAAGATCTCCCACCACTCTGACTTACTGTTACAAAGGCCCAGCAATGGTACCTGGCTCTGAAGAAAATCCTCAAAGGACTGTCTTATCTCCGCTTCTTCCAAGAGAGACGAATTCAGCTTCCAATAGCCTCTGCCCATCCGGGGGGTCTCTGTGACATTCAGAGAAAACAAAATTAAACAGTGATCGGAGAACTCCACCTCAACAACAGACACTGCTGAAGAGACGGCTTCCTCCTTTAAATAAAACCTGTCTATCCTAGACCTACAACTACCCCTATGATAGGTGAATCCCGCGTGGCCTGGGGTGTGCCGGATGTGGACATCCACCAGGCGAGCCTCACTCGCTATGCTATTAAGGGCGACGCTATCATAAGTCAGCTTGTCTCTGGCACCTCCCCTGTCTTGGGGCCTCGTGACAGCATTAAAGTCCCCTCCAAAGACCACCTGCCGACTTGTAAAAAGATAGGGCTTGATCCTCATAAAGAGGCACTTCCGGTCCCACTTAGACTGTGGGCCGTAGATGTTAATATGGCGAAGTTCTTGTCCCCTCATGAGGACATCTAAGATCAGGCACCTCCCCATTTCTAACTCGATAACCCGTCGGCGGTAAAAAGGACCGCCACTCCGCTATACGGCTCGGCCCCAAGAGACCAGTAGGAGGGCCCATTCCTCCACTCTCTTTTAGCCTTGTAGATAGATGACATATCTGTTAGCCTGGTCTCCTGCAAAAATAAAATATCAGCAATAATATGGGCAAAAAAATCATAGGCCGCAAATCGAGCTGTATCTGACTTAATGCTGGCAACATTAATGGATGCCAGAGTCAACGGAGAGGGTGCCGCCATCAAGGGTGATTGAGTTAGACAGCTTTCTTTTTCCCACTCCCCTTCTCACCCTCCACATCAGAAGAACTCTTCACCCTCTTTAGAGAAATGGAAGTGTCCATCTCACCAGACGTCGTTTTACTTTCCTCGTCTCCGGATTCTAGGCCAGTCCCTTCCGCCGAGGACATAACCTCCCCAGGGGAAGAGGACTCGGCGCCCCCTGGAAGCCCCTCTGCCACCTCCCCCTCATCCTCCCCTTCCGAAGAAGAGGAGGAGATGTCCCTGAGGGGTCGGAATCGATTGGAAAGGCCAACCAGAGGGGAGTCAGTTTTGCCTTCCTTTGGCACCTGGACCAGGGTGGGAGAAGATCTCAAATCTCCCTTTTTTTTTTTACTTGTACCCCGCTTTCGTGTCTCCTTCTGCCATCCCACATCATCCTCCTCCACGCTATCTGAGGAGATGGCACCTTCCTCATTCTGGATCCTCCTGACCTCCTCATTCAGCTCGCCATCCCTCAGGGTCTCAGCAGCAAGGTTGGCCTCTGGGACAGAATGAGAGGTCGTCCCAGTAACCCGGGCTTTCCCCATCACCCTATCCCTTTGGCGTTTATCAAGACGTCTTAGTTGGGCTGGTGTCTTTCTCTTGCTGTTCCTCACTGACCCCTCAGTTCCTCCACCCCTGCTAGTCCCCTCCCCAGCAGATTCCGGCTCGTGATCTTCACCCGCTGGGTACAAGACTGCATTAGTGAAAGAACGAGGGCAACAACTGAATGGGTGACCTAAGTCACCACACAGGTGACACCTAATCTCTGCACAAGGTGCGGCAAGATGGCCTACACCCCCACACAAGGCACATTTCTGCACCGTACAGTTTGCACTGAAGTGTGTGGGGTCACCACATCTGTGACAGAGCTTCGGCTGACCCCGGTAGAAAATCTGGATACGATCCCTGCCGAGAAAGGCAGAGGATGGAATATGGGTAACTGTATTTCCTGAACGTTTAAGTTTTACCAAAAACGTCCAGGCTCCTGACCAGATGCCAAACTCGTCCCTGTTCTTCTGCGGGACCCCCATTACCTCGCCATACCGTCCTAACCAGGTGATGATGTCAACACAAGAGAGTGATTCGTTACGGGTCAAAACGGTCACTCTCTTGATTTCGTTTTGACGAGACAATGCCTGTACGGCAAAGTCTCGCCAGCCGGGCTCATTCTTTACCAATTCATAATTCGACCAGAAAAGTTCAAGCCCCTCTGGCCGAACAAAACTGATATCGAATTCAGGAGCACCATAGGGATGTATCAAGGCAAAGATATCAACTGCCTTGAAGCCCATCTTTAGCAAGAGCTCAACCACTTTGGTCCTTGAAGGACACATATCTTCGCCCTGCCACCGAAGACGGACCACATTCCTACGGTTACTACCTGCCCCGGCTGTTGGGAGGGACCACACAGTATCGCCCCCTCTTTCCTCTCGGAAGGCAGAGAGACCGTGTCTCTCTATCCAGAAGGACAGATCAACTGCTCTACCCTCTATATTAATCGACGTTTCCCCCTTTTTAAGAGCTTCCAGGAGACGTCGCTGCAATAAACCGTCCCTAGAGTCAGGAGACGAGGAAAGTATTCTACTTCCCCCAGCAGTGACATTGGCATAACTCCTATGATCTGTCACCACTGGGGGGGCAACCGGACCAGACCCTACACCTACACCACTTCTAATGACAACATCCCCACCACCCTCAATAACAACATTAGCACTTCCCCCAACAACATTGTTTCCAATAACATCATCTGTAGTCCCATCACCACCCCTAATTTCAGCAACAGCAAAATCACCTTCTCCAATAACATTAACCTCCATCCGCTCCCCAGTCATACACCCCGTACCCCCATTTACCTTCTCATTCACACTGGCTGGACCAGAAACAGATAATCCGGCAAACGATGACGATGATGACATTTTTTCCCGTTTTGCCTCAGCATCACGGGGCACTAGGGCTGGGACAACCTCCGCTGGCCCTTTAAGGGACCGGGCAGCATGCTTGCCCGGTCTAGAGGAGGCCCCAGCCCTGTTCTTATTAGTGCCCTCCGCCTCATCAGCATCATCTCCAGTCTTTTCATGGCGCCGCTGATCAATGGGATCAGCGGCACCAATACAAAACAAACGTTTTTCTTCACTTTTGGGAGTGTCCGTTATGCCCTTTACTACCTCCGGCACTGAGTCACCCCCCTCTCCCACAGGGGAGCGAACTACAGCACCGGAGTCTGCCTCTCTGCCCACCGCTGGGCCGCCCTCACTGTACGGCCGATGCCTTCTCTGCTCCATCCCTGCTACTGCAAACAGGCATGGAGCTCTGCGCCCTTTTAGTATCTGTACTCTCCCCACACCTTTGCACCGAGTCCACCACAGAACACGGGCTGGGCTGGGTAACGGGGCTTGCACAATGAGCTGACCCTGCGGCCGACTCAGGATTTACAGGGAGGGGGGTGTAGCTGTAACTCACCACTTCTTGCTGCTTTGGCTTGGTCTTCTTTTTCTTCTTACCCCCAGGTGCCTCATTTGGGAGCTCATCTCCAAACACCAGGTTCTGAGGACACACTGGGGATTCCAGCATTCGGATCTGGGCCATTAGCGCCCTTCCCTGGTAGCTGCTGTCACTGTCCTCCCCTGAGTCGGCAGGTGATACTGCTGGTTGCTGTGCAGGGGGCCCACTGTACGGGGCCTGCTGCTGTTGCCGCAGGCCACCAGGTGGATCTGGCTGTTGTTCTTCCTCCATCTCCTCCGCATCATCCACCTGGCTTTCAGGTTGCAGCCCCATCAACCTTTTATTTTTATCTTCTTCTTTCACCCTGAAGCGCTCCTCATTTTCCAGTTTCTCTTTAAATGGACCACTCTTCTCCAATAATTCGGCTCTCCTCTCCTCCAAAACTTGTATTTCAGACATTAGTGTCTTTATCTGCCCCTGGATCTCTGTCTTTTTCCTTTTTGGAGTAATCTTGGCCTTGGCACGGGCACACCGCTGTTCCTCTCGGAGCCTCCTGATGGCCTTACAGGCGTCTTCATACTCACGGAAGTGACTTTTTACCCGGGAGGTATAGGTGGAAATAGACTCCCGGGTCCTCAGCACTCCCCAGCCTTCCTCACTGAGGTCGGCTTCACCTCCGTGAGCACTCTGCCTTCTTCCAGACAAACCCAGCTTTCCGCTGGCTGCACCCAGCTTTTCCGAGGAGGATCCAGCCTTGCAGCTTCTCACCTCTGTGGGGGGAGTTGGAGCAGCATTGCTGCGACTCCTAGTAGAACGCCTCACCCCCAAATCCTCCGATGTACAGGCCGCTTGCTGGCTTCTACTGCTCCCCTGCGGCCTAGTCCGAGGAGCAGAAGCCTGGGCCTCGCCTCCCTCACTCATGCCTGGAAACCCACTCCCTCCCTGGGGAGGAGGAAGCAGGCCCCAGGTGGAACAGATGGAAATCCCTGGAGCTCAGGAGGCACAGCAGACACACAGCACAGCTGAAGCACGACCACACCCGCAACTAATTGGTCAGCACTCCAGAGCTGTACTCACTACTCTGCTGGTGAGGTCACTGTGTACATACATTACATTACTTATCCTGTACTGATCCTGAGTTATATCCTGTAGATCTTTTATTAAAATTTCAAACATAACAATAAAAAATTACAAAACATAAACATATCATATCCGACAGAACATATCAATATAACGATCATAAAACCAACACCATAGCATAAAATACAACACCGGTCCACCCCACACTCATTCCTGCACACAAACAAATATATACAATATTTACAAAAGACATATTCCTATAATACCCATACCATACTAATAAACTATATACACTAATATACACTAATACTAAATGTGAATTTCCTGGCCCAGTTGCAATACCAAAAACCCAATACCAGTAATATACCAAAAAGAATAACAACAACAACAATAATAATATATACAAAATAATAAAAACCAACACAAACAAAATAACACCACTTTTTTATTTTTATTTTATTTTATTTTTTGGCCCTGAGCTGGTCCCGCATCCCATGCCCCCAGTACATGTTACCAGACGTCCATGAACCAGTCCAGGATTTTCTGTATATATAAAAGTCCCATACAAACCCCCTCCCCCCTTTTTAACCCACCACCCAACCTAAACTAAACCCAAACCCCAGGTGGCATCACACAATATATACAATATATACATTACATAAAATATACACAGACTAACAATATATACAATACATAAGTATACAAATAGACTACAACAATAAATACAATAACAAATACATATAACAATATAAGCCAAACAACAAACCCCTAAAGCTCAAGTTCAGCGCCTGCAAGCCCTATATTACCATAAACCAACTGCTCAAAACAAAAAGACTAATGTGCCAGCATCAGCCCACCACCAGGGGGAGACAACAGGTTAAGGCACTTTAAAGGCAGAGCCCCTCCATAGACGAGAGGCCCTGCCAGCACCCAGCCTCTCGTACTCCAGAGAACGCACCTTCACCAGGTCACCGAGAATGTTCCTAACCACCACATCCACAGGGAGGATTTTACGCTGCGTCGACACTAAACACCGTGCGTTCCACGTGTAGTACCTAACCACTGAGCTGACTAGGAATAAAGTGCACCGGTCCCAGCCTCCAAGGTTTCTGAATGCCCCATAGGCCCATTCCGCATAGGAGAGACTGGCCAGCCAAGGCCATCCAATGGAAGCGCCCACCCTGGTGTAAACCTCTGTGTTAAAGGGACAATGAAGCAGAAAATGCTCCATGCTTTCCAGTATGCCTCCACACTCTTCGCGGGGACATCCCCGGTCATCAGAGCTCCTGCACTTCAGATTGTCCCTCACACACAGTTTCCCGTGGAAGCAGCGCCAAGTCAAGTCCCAAAACTTCAAGGGGATCCTGATAGAATTCAAAAGCTCTAAACCCACCTCCAGATCCCGACTTGGGCAGTCCTTGAGCGCCAATGGCCTCTGGAAATGAGAAGACAGGACCCTCTTGTCAAGGAATTTCCTCGACAGAGTCCTAATCTGCCCCATCCCCAGACCCCACTGACGAATAACCTTCAGAACCGGGGTAGTGTAAGCCGGAAGATGCCCGTGTGGTGTGCGAAGATCCTTCACTTGCCCTCCTGTCTCCCATTCCTGGAAGAAAGGCCAAAACCATCCCCTACAGGAGGATACCCACGGAGGAGCCCTCTCTGACCAGAGGTTTGCTATATTGGTCTTAAGAAAGGTATTCACTAGGAATACCACAGGGTTGACCATACACAACCCCCCTAGTCTCCTCGTACGGTAAGTAACCTCCCTCTTCACTAGGTTCAGTCTGTTCCCCCATAACATCTGGAAGAACACACTGTAGACCCGGGTCCAAAGAGGTTCTGGCAACATGCATACACTGCCCAGATATATCAGTAAAGGGAGCAGGAATTTTTTGATCAGGTTAACCCTTTCCCAGAGGGTCAAAGACCAACCCTTCCACTGATCCACCTTCTGAGCGGCGATCTTAAGCCTGCTGTCCCAGTTTTGTTTGGGGTAATCCCCTTGGCCAAATTCGATGCCGAGAACTTTTGCAGATTCCTGGGGCTCTGGAAGGGCGTCCGGGAGATCAAAACCAGGATCTCCCCCTCCCAGCCAGAGACTCTCGCACTTATCCCGGTTGATCTTGGACCCGGATGCCTCCGAGTAGCGGTCCACCTCTGACATCACCCATTGGCCTTCCTCTTGTGAGGAGACAAACACGGTGACATCATCAGCATACGCTACCGCCCTCAGAGCCAAATCCGGCACTGCCAGGTCCATTCTCACCCCCGCCAACGGTCCACAATCAATCCTCCTAAGGAAAGGATCAATTGCAAACACGTACAGCAACGGGCTCAAAGGACAACCCTGACGGACGCCAGACCCAACCTCAAAAGAGCGGCCAATCCAACCATTCACAAGCGGGAAACTCTCTGCCCCTGCTTACAAGGTCTTAAGCCAATCAACAAACCCCCCCGGCAGGCCATATCTCAGAAGAACAGACCAGAGGTATTCATGGTTAACCCGATCAAACGCTTTTGCCTGATCCAAGGACAGCAAGTACCCCTTCCAGTGGCCAGCCCTACCCTGCTCCACAGCCTCTCGGACACTGAGCACAGCACTAAATGTACTGCGGCCCGGAACAGAGCAATGCTGAGCCCCCGAAAGGAGCCGGGGTGCAAACTATACCAGTCGGTTAAACAGCACTTTTGCCAGAATCTTTCGGTCCACATTGAGAAGCGCTATGGGACGCCAATTCTCAATGTGGGACGGGTCTTTACCCTTTGACAGGATGATCAGCGCTGACCTCCTCATTGACTTTGGCAGAGTGCCCGAGGATAGACACTCATTAAAAACCCCAGTCAAGAGGGGAACCAAAGTGTCCTTAAAGGTCTTATAGAACTCAGATGTTAAGCCATCCGGACCGGGTGACTTCTTGAGGGCAAGCCCATCAATAGCCATCCTGACTTCCTCTTCCCGGATCATCTCTGTCAAAACGTCAAGAGAGGAGTCTACTCCTGGTTCAGGGACGGTTTCAGCCAAGAAAGCTGATACCTTATCTCGATCTAGATCCTTCCTTCCCAAGAGGTGCGAGTAGAAGGATCTGACGACCTCCAGGATCCCTGATCTGGACCTTTTCAAGGATCCCGTACTATCAATCAGTCCTGAGACTATTTTACTATTCACTGACATCTTGCAGTTTCTGTAAGGGTCGGGCGAGCGGTACTTCCCGTAATCCCTCTCAAAAACCAAAGATGCGTGTCTGTCATACTGGCACTTCATCAACAAGGACTTCACTCTGGAGATATCGTCACGACTACCTCCAGTCGAGACAAGGTTCTCAAGTTTCTTCCTCAGGCCCTGGTACCTGTTTAGGCTTCTGAGGCCCGAGAGCTGGCGGAAGAATCTCGCAACCCTTTCCTTGAAGATCTCCCACCACTCTGACTTACTGCTACAAAGTCCCAGCAATGGTACCTGGCTCTGAAGAAAATCCTCAAAGGACTGTCTTATCTCCGCTTCTTCCAAGAGAGACGAATTCAGCTTCCAATAGCCTCTGCCCATCCGGGGGGTCTCTGTGACATTCAGAGAAAACAAAATTAAACAGTGATCGGAGAACTCCACCTCAACAACAGACACTGCTGAAGAGACGGCCTCCTCCTTTAAAAAAAACCTATCTATCCTAGACCTACAACTACCCCTATGATAGGTGAATCCCGCGTGGCCTGGGGTGTGCCGGATGTGGACATCCACCAGGCGAGCCTCACTCGCTATGCTATTAAGGGCGACGCTATCATAAGTCAGCTTGTCTCTGGCACCTCCCCTGTCTTGGGGCCTCGTGACAGCATTAAAGTCCCCTCCAAAGACCACCTGCCGACTTGTAAAAAGATAGGGCTTGATCCTCATAAAGAGACACTTCCGGTCCCACTTAGACTGTGGGCCGTAGATGTTAATAAGGCGAAGTTCTTGTCCCTTCATGAGGACATCTAAGATCAGGCACCTCCCCATTTCTAACTCGATAACCCGTCGGCATTCTACCGCTGCGGTAAAAAGGACCGCCACTCCGCTATACGGCTCGGCCCCAAGAGACCAGTAGGAGGGCCCATTCCTCCACTCTCTTTTAGCCTTGTAGATAGATGACATATCTGTTAGCCTGGTCTCTTGCAAAAATAAAATATCAGCATTAATATGGGCAAAAAAATCATAGGCCGCAAATCGAGCCGTATCTGACTTTATGCTGGCAACATTAATGGATGCCAGAGTCAACGGAGAGGGTGCCGCCATCAAGGGTGATTGAGTTAGACAGCTTTCTTTTTCCCACCATCCTTCCCATCCACCCCACCACCCTCCTCATCAGATGATGGTTTACCCCTTTTTAGTGAGATGGATGTGTCCATTTTCCCTTTATTTACATTTTCCTCGTCTCCTGACTCTGAGCCAGTCTCCCCCCCTGAAGACATAGGTTCCCCAGGGAGAGAGGACTCAGGGTCCCCTGTGGGCCCCACCGCAACATCCGGAACCTCACCCCCAGCCTCCTCCTCCGAAGAGGAAATGTCGCGGAGGGCTCGGAACCGGTTGGAGAGACCAATCAGAGGGGGGTCAGTTGTACCTTCCTTTGGCATCTGGCGGGTGGGAGAAGATTTTAAATCTCCCTTTTTCTTATTCCTCCGAGTACCCCGCTTTGTTTCTGCCCATCTCCCTCTGTCCTCATCCACGCTCTCACCATGGGAGGACAGCGAGGAGACAGTATCCTCCTCTTTGTGGATCCTTCCAGTCTCCTCATCCAGTTCACTATCCCCCAGGGCCTCAGCAGTAACACTGGTCGCAGGGACAGGATCAGAAGCCACCTCAGCTGGCTGATGCTCCTGTGACTCCCGAATCTCCCTATCCCTTTGACGCTTCTTGAGACGCCTCAGTTGGGCAGGCGTCTTCTGCTTACTTTTCTTCCCTGGCCCCTGCACCCCTTCATCCCCGCCAGCCATCCCCCCAGCAGAGTTCACCTCATGGCTTACCCCCACTGGGGCAACAACCCCGTTGACAAAGGAACGAGGGCAGCGACTGAATTGGTGACCTAAGTCACCACACAGGTGACACCTAATCTCTGCACAAGATGCAGCGAGATGGCCTATTTCCCCACACAGAGTGCACTTCTGCACAGTGCAATTGGCACTAAAATGTGTGGGGTCACCACATCTGTGACAGAGCTTCGGCTGACCCTGGTAGAAGATCTGGATACGATCCCTTCCGAGGAAGGTCGCAGATGGTATATGGGTAACGGTGTTTCCTGAAAGCTTAAGCTTGACCATAAACGTCCAGGCCCCTGACCAGATGCCATATTCATCCCTGTTCTTTTTTGGGACCTCCACCACCTCTCCATACTGACCTAGCCACGTCATGATGTCAATACAAGAAAGTGATTCGTTACGGGTTAAAACGGTCACTTTCTTGACATTGTTTTGGCGAGACACCGCCTGAATGGCAAAGTCTCGCCAGCCGGGCTCATTCTTTACCAGCTCATAATTCGACCAGAAGAGCTCAAGCCCCTCTGGCCGAACAAAGCTGATATCGAACTCAGGGGTACCATAAGGATGTATCAAGGCGTAGATGTCAGCTGCCTTAAAGCCCAACTTCAGCAGAAGCTCAACAACTTTAGATCTTGGAGGACATGTATCACTGCCTCTCCACCTCAGCCGGACCACATTCCTTCGGAGACCACCTGGCCCGGCTGTTGGGAGGGACCACACAGTATCCCCCCCCCCTTTCCTCTTGGAAGGCTGAAAGACCATGTCTTTCTATCCAAAAGGATAGATCAACCTTCCTACCCTCTACATTGATTGATCTCTCCCCTCTCATTAAGGCCCCCAGGAGACGCTGCTGCAAATTGCCCCCCCCCAGAGCCAGAAGACGAGGAAGGTGCCCCCCTCCCCCCAGTGGTGACATTTGCGTAGCTGCGTACCAGTGCTGCCACCGCTGGGGGTGCAACTGGACCAGGCCCTACATCCCCACCACTAATCTGTGCCCCTTCACCACCCTCCTCCACATAATCCATACTCACACCATTATTGCCTGTTTTAGCTGATGTGCCCCCCATACCTCCACCCGTGCTACAGCCCATACTACAATTCACTCCAACATTAACCTCCTCATTCATACTGGCTGGACCGGTGCGTTCTGGTGCAGATAGTGTACCATCAGCATCACTGGGTACCAGAGCTGGAGCCACCACCACAGGACAGGTCACCGGTCCTTTATACAAGGACCGGGAAGCCTGCCTAGCCTGTTTATTAGCGGCCCCAGCCCTGTTTTTACTGGTACCCTCCGCCTCATCAGTACTGGAGTTTTCTGCTCCTGGGCGCCGCTGTTCTGGATAAGCGGCGCCAATACAAAATAAAGGTTTTAGTCCAGTCTTTCTGGGAGGCGAAGACATCTTGGCCCCAGCAGCTCTTTCACGACGACACCGCTGCTCCAAAGGAACAGCAGTGTCAACGTTCAGAGCCACCGGAGCTCCCGCAGCTGACTCTGGCACAAAGCCGCCCCCCCCTCCCGTTAGGGAGCAGCCCAATGTGCCAGAGCCATCCATGCCCATCGCTGGGCAAATATCACTGTCCGACCTCACAGCCGATACATTGTCTGCTCCACCACTGTTACTACAAACAGCGATGGAGCTCACCGCCACACTAGACTCCATACTCTCCCCACTTTCTCAGCCACAGCAGAACTCAGGCTGGGCTGAGAAATGGGGTTCACACAGTGAGCTGACCCTGCGGCCAGTCCGGGGGGCTCAAGGAGGGGGGTATATACAAATGTTACCTGCTCCTGGAGCTTGGTCTTCTTTAGCTTCTTTTTCCTTCCCCCAGGTGCCTCCTCTGGTAACTCATCCCCAAACGTGAAGTCCTGGAGGCGACCTGGGGACTCCAGGAGCTGGATCTGGGCCATCAGCGCCCCTCCCTGGTGACTGGTGCTGCTCTCATCCCCCGAACCGCCAGAGCCACGGCCAGATGACATCGCCACTTGCCCTGCAGGGAGCCCACTGTATGGGGTCAGATGTTGCAGACCCCCGGGTGGATTTGGCTCAACATTATCGGCCTCCGCAGCGTCTCCTTCCTCCTCCACCCGTGGCTGAAGCCCCCTCAGCCGTCTCTGCTTCTCTCTCTCCATTGTATGAAAGCGGTCTTCATTTAAAAGTTTTTCCCTAAATGGCCCGCTGTTCTCTAAAATAAAAGTTCTCTTCTTCTCCAGTATCCTTATTTCATTTTTCAGCTGTTTAATCCGGGCTGACAGCTCAGCTTTCTGTCGTTTCGCCGCAGTTTCCATCAGGGCTTTTGCTTCCCGTACCTCCTCCTGGAGCCTATACAAGCTGCCCCTTGCTTCCTCATATCCACGGATGTGTTCTGCCACACGAGAGTTATGGGGGACTCCAGACTCCCGGGCCCTAGGCATCCCCCAATCCTCCTCCACACATCCGTGGGCATTTAGCTTTGCTCCAGGAGGAGTATCACAGTCCACATTGTCAGGCCTTGTTGTCACAGTACCTGTGCTTCCGGAACTTCTTGCACTTGTAGTCCCACAACTTGCAGGGCCAGCCTTGCGGCTGCTCTTTGTCTCTACGGGTTATGGGGTGGCTGTAGATGCATCGCTGCACCTCCTGGCAGAGCGCCTCAACCCGGAGACCTCTGATGCACTTCCTGATGCTGGTCCCTCCACACCTGGTCGCTGGCTCCCCCTGCCCCCCGCGGACCTGATTCGGGGGGCAGGTGTTGGGGTTCTCCTCTCCTCGCTCATGCCTGAACACACGCTCTCCCTCTGGGGAAGGAAGAACGTTGTCCGGCACAGATGACACGGCAGAGCTCAGAGCGCACACACACCAAACAATCCAGCAAACGACTTCCTCCACACTCAGCAGACTCACAGGAAGATGCTCCCTCTAGTGGCCAGACTCCAGAGCTGTACTCACTATTCTGCTGGTGAGGTCACTGTGTACATACATTACATTACTGATCCTGTACTGATCCTGAGTTATATCCTGTATTATACTCCAGAGCTGTACTCACTATTCTGCTGGTGAGGTCACTGTGTACATAAATTACATTACTGATCCTGTACTGATCCCGAGTGTGTGTGGGATGGGGGTGGGGGACCGGGGGGGACCAAAAAGAATTGCTTGCCCAGGGTCCAATCAAAATTAAAGACGGCCCTGTGCATTATACATACACTGTACAGCAATCATACCTCCATTATACATACACTGTACAGCAATCATACATCCATTATACATACACTGTACAGCAATCATACATCCATTATACATACACTGTACAGCAATCATACATCCATTATACATACACTGTACAGCAATCATACCGCCATTATACATACACTGTACAGCAATCATACCTCTATTATACATACACTGTACAGTAATCATACCTCCATTATACATACACTGTACAGCAATCATACCGCCATTATACATACACTGTACAGCAAGCATACCGCCATTATACATACACTGTACAGCAAGCATACCGCCATTATACATACACTGTACAGCAATCATACCGCCATTATACATACACTGTACAGCAAGCATACATCCATTATACATACACTGTACAGCAATCATACCTCCATTATACATACACTGTACAGCAAGCATACCACCATTATACATACACTGTACAGCAAGCATACCACCATTATACATACACTGTACAGCAAGCATACATCCATTATACATACACTGTACAGCAATCATACATCCATTATACATACACTGTACAGCAAGCATACCGCCATTATACATACACTGTACAGCAAGCATACCGCCATTATACATACACTGTACAGCAAGCATCCATCCATTATACATACACTGTACAGCAAGCATACCACCATTATACATACACTGTACAGCAAGCATACCACCATTATACATACACTGTACAGCAAGCATACCACCATTATACATACACTGTACAGCAATCATACCTCCATTATACATACACTGTCTGTGACTGTACAGCAATCATACATCCAATCCATTATTAATGGATTGGATGTATGATTGCTGTACAGTCACAGTGTATGTATAATGGAGGTATGATTGCTGTACAGTGTATGTATAATGGAGCCTCCAATCCCCCAAAAAAAGCCTCCAATCCCAAAAAAAGTTTTAATAAAGTTTTTCATTTTGTTTGTATTGATATTTATATGTGTAGGTATGTTTATGTATGTGTGCATGCAAGCAAGAGTGTGTGTGTGTGTATATATATCACACACACGCGTGCGCTGCGTGAGTTTGTGCTTTAGGGTGCACACCCTAATGCAATAGGCTGCGCACGCCTATGGCACTAGGCAACAAGATCCGGCAAGGACAGGAAGGGGAAGTGGGTTTATATAGTGTAGGGAGTGCTTGGGACTAATTGGGCCAGGCACCAATTAATGGTGCACTGACCCTTTAAATCTGAAATCTGAGAGACCCGGCGCGCGGAGAGAACCAGCTACTAGATGGTTCAACTAGTCTTTCGCCACGCCGCGCGTGCCGGGACTGAACAGGAGGACGGGGCAGGTGAGAGACACGGGGCGCGATCCGAGAGCGGGCATGTCCCGTACCTCGGATCGCGTCCCCACCGGAGACATGGAAGCAGCGCTCCGGGGAAGCGGCGGGACCCGGAGCGCTCGGTGTGACACATATTAGGATTTTTGTTGTTTCTCTTCAATCTGATGAATTGACTGTATGGGATAGAGTTTTTAGTAGATCTCAGGTGCAAGCTCCCATAATGGAGGATAGTGTACTTAGCAATGGGCTTTCTGTACCCTTTTGTGTAGAGTTGATCATCCTCTACATATATGATGAGATCGAGAAATTCCACTTCGGTCTCTCCATAGTTGCTAGTGAAGATCATGTTGAGAGTATTGACTGTGTTAAGATGGTGAATAAATACTTCAAAACTAGTCTTGTCACCCTCCCACACTATAAGCACATCATCTACATAACGTAAAAAGGCTTTTATATGCCTAATGTATGGATTGTTAGTACTGTAGATTAATTCTTTCTTGAAAAAAGAGAGAAAAAGATTTGCGTAAGAACATGAGGTAGCACTCCCCATTGTGGTTCCAGATATTTGTTTGAACCATTGGGAGTCATAGCAGAATGTATTATGATCAAGCACAAACCTTAACACATCGCAAATTAAATCGACATATGCGGTGCTTTTGTCGGCGTCACTCAGAATGGATCTCATAGCCTGTACACCCGCATCGTGAGGGATGCGGGTGTACAGGCTCTCAAGTCTACAGTAGCCAATGTGTAAGATTGCTGCCAATGAAAGGATTCCACAAATTGTATAATATCATTGGTGTCCTTGACATAGGAAGGCATCTGTATCAAGATAGGTCTCAAAGCCCAGTCAATATGCTTGGATAAGAACTCAGTCACGGACCCCCTCCCGGCCACGATAGGGCAACCCAAAGGGGGAGTAACATTTTTGTGTATTTTCGGGAGAAGATACCATCCTGGTCTAGATGGGTGGGATGGAAGTAGGCGTTCTGCCATTTTTGCTTCCAAAACTCCCGAAGCAACTTTGTCCCTTAGAAAAGACCTGAGTTGGTCCAAGATTCTGTTGGTATGGTCGCTCTTAAGTTTAACATAAACTTGTCAGCTCAAGTAACTTTTAGTTCTGGATGTACCTTGAGTCAATTAATGGCTCTTTTTTCTATGCCAGTAAGGTTATCATGACTTTGTGGGTTTCTGAGAGCTTTAATATCTCTCATAACCGATCGCTGGAAGTGATCTATTGAACTACCAGCAATTACAGGTGGGTTGAAAGTAGATGGTTTACCAGTCGAAATCGAAGAGGGGTTACTATTTGGGCCTGTTCATCCTGAGAATTAAATTCTGTTTCTGCTGCTAGACTAGCAAGATCCTTAATAAGTTGTATATCTTCATACAAATGGCATTCTTGATAGGACAAAAGCCAAGGGGTCCAATAGTACAAGGGGTGCTACTTTCATGTGTAACAGCATCATTGTGAGGGTGGGTGCAAAAAATGTTTTTAAATACATTTTCCTAATTGCTCTAAACAAATCTACCTCAAAAGAAGGCAATTTAAAGTCCCAATAATTTTGATCCCATAATGAAGTCCCTTTGATAAAAGGGAAGTAACATATTCAGGTATGGTGGCCCCAGAGATATTAATAATGATTTTGTCTTCTTCTAATCTTTAAAAAGGCAATCCTTTCCGTTTCTGTACATATTTTCCCCTTATTACCACTCTTCCTTCCTCCGCGCCTAGTGCCCCTCCTAAAGGGGGTAGTTGTACTGAGGAATAAGGTTTGGAGGTTGTTTCACGGGGGGCTTCATCTGAAGCACTGATCTCTGTTTCACTAGTCCAGAAATTCTGGCTTCTTCGTTTTCTATATGTGCGTCTTTTTTTGTTCCTATTCACATTCTTGTTTTTATTGGCAATAGTTTTCTGTGTATTCCATGAGAAGACATTATTACCATCATAATCACGTTTATCTCGTAAAAATTGGTCCCTTTTTTGCTCTTTAATTTCTGCTTGTAAAAGGGACATTTTTTTTCCAAATTCTTAATGAATGTATTGAACTGTGCTTCCGATAAACGGGTGCACAATTCAATTTTGGCTCAGCAAAGCTCTTCCAAGATTTTAGTATAGTCATTCTGATTTGGTGGCAAGACTAGATCGACCAAGACCATAGCATGTGTCTTGTGAGTATCTGACCAACGCTGTACAAAATCAGGATTATCCTGAAACTGAGAAGGGACTTTGAAAACTCGCAACTCTCTTGGTGCATGACTACTATCATGATAGGCCTGCAATGAGTTGATAGTCCAAAACATCCTAGTTTCTTTATCCGCTAGATTAGATACTTTGTGCTCAAGTGATTTAGTGCTTGATAGGTGAATTTCGTCCTGTGTATTACAGGAAACAAAGAACGCACAGGCGTCCTGTCTGCTCAGGTCCATGTTGGGCTCGCTGTTGCTATTGGCTATATCCATATTGGCTGACTATTATATCCCTAGCTCTGGGCTAGCGGAGAGAACAAGTGTGCTCTGATTCCTCTGAAACAGCGTAGCTAATAGAACAGGTGTGGATGAAGGAGTGAGGAAGGCACCAAATGTATAAAGCTTCTCAGGAGTTAATAATGCCAGCGAGATAATGTAGCAACAAGCGAGGTCAACACATAAGCCGGGTGGAGGTGCTGGAACAAATATATAGAACAACTTAACTAAATGTGTGTAGCAAAAGGAAAGAGTATTATCCGCATTCACCGCCAGAAACGGTAATAGCTGCTCCTAAATGGACATCATAGCTGGACCAGGACTGCAGAGACATTCAGTGTGCTCAGAGGCTACAACCAGTTATTTCGCGCATTAGCACTTCCTCCGGCCTCACTTCAAGTCATAGCGCTATGGATTTTATCATTTCAGGTGAGGGAGTGTGCATGCGGTCATGTGATCATCCAGGTAGCGTTAATTAAGTAGGCAAATAATAGATAAAAGGGAAGATATAAAATTGTTTCTGTGTTAATATTTAGTCCTTTGCACATAGTATTTGATTATGCATTTTGCAATTTTATATCTTCCCTTTTTTCTATTATCTGCCTACTTAATTAACGCTCACCTGGATGATCACATGACTGCATGCGCACTCCCTCACCTGCAATGATAAAATCCATAGCACTATGACGTGAAGTGAAGCGGATGAAGCGCTAATGCGCGAAATAACCGGTTGTAGCCTCTGAGCGCACTGAACGTCTCTGCAGTCCTGGTCCGGCTTTGATGTCCATTTAGGAGCACCGTTTCTGGCGGTGAGTGCGGATAATACTCTTTATTTTTGCTACACATATTTAGTTAAGTTGTTCTATATATTTGTTCCAGCACCTCCACCCGGCTTATCTGTTGACCTCGCTTGTTGCTACATTATCTCGCTGGCATTATTAACTCCTGAGAAGCTTTATACATTTGGTGCCTTCCTCACTCCTTCATCCACATCTCATATGTGTATGTCATGTTCGGCGGGCGCAGTAGAGGGCTCAGAAAGGAAGGAGCAACATTGGGATTTTGGAGAGTGAATTTTGCTGAAATGGTTTTTGGAGGGCATGTCGCATTTAGGAAGCCCCTATGGTGCCGGAACAACAGAAAACCCTCCACATTGCACTAAAGTGCAGTTTTTTCCAAATTTACCATTTTGACAAAAGGTAATGGTAGAAAATGCCCCCCAAAATTTGTAACCCCATCTCTTCTGAGTATGGAAATACCCCATGTTAGGATGTAAAATACTCTGCGGGCGCACTACAATGCTCAGAAGAGAAGGAGTCACATTTGGCTTTTGGAAAGAAAATTTGCTGAAATAGTTTTTGGGGGGCAAGTTGCTTTTAGGAAGCCCCTATGGTGCCAGCACAGCAAAAAAATAAAAATAAAACAACAACACATGGCATACTATTTTGGAAACTACACCCCTCAAGGAAAGTAACAAGGGGTCAGTGAGCCTTAACACCTCACAGGTGTTTCACAAATTTTTGTTAAAGTTGGATGTGTAAATGAAAAAAAAAAATTTTCCACTAAAATGCATTTCCCCCCCCAAATTTTATATTTTTACAAGGGGTAATAGGAGAAAATGACCCCCAACATTTGTAACCCCATTTCTTCTGAGTATGGAAATACCCCATATGTGGACGTCAAGTACTCTGCTGGCACACTACAATGCTCAGAAGAGGAGGAGCGCCATTGAGCTTTGGAGAGTGAATTTGTTTGGAATGGAAGTCAGGGGCCATGCTCGTTTACAAAGCCCCCCCGTGGACCCCCCCACATGTGATCCCATTTTGGAAACTACGCCTGTCACAGAATTTAATAAGGGGTGCAGTGAGTATTTACACCCCACTGGCGTTTGACAGATCTTTGGTACAGTGGGCTGTGCAAATGAAAAATTACATTTTTCATTTTCACAGACCACAATTCCAAAAATCTGTCAGACACCTGTGGGGCATAAATGCTCACTGTACCCCTTATTACATTACGTGAGGGGTGTAGTTTCCAAAATGGGGTCAAATGTGGGGGGGTCCATTGTTCTGGCAATATGGAAAAATTTTCACTTCAAAAGCCCAATGTTGCTCCCTCTCTTCTGAGCATTGTAGTGCGCCAGCAGAGCACTTTACATCCATATATGGGGTATGTTCTTACTCAGAAGAAATGGGGTTACACATTTTGGGTTGATTTTTTTCCTATATCCCTTGTGAAAATTAAAAATTTAGGGTAACACCAGCATCTTAGTGAAAAAAATATTTTTTTTCATTTTCCCATCCAACTTTAACGAAAATTCGTCAAACACCTGTGGGGTGTTAAGGCTCACTATACCCCTTGTTACATTCTGTGAGGGGTGTAGTTTCCAAAATGGGGTCACATGTGGGTATTTATTTTTTTGCGTTTATGTCAGAACCGCTGTAAAATCATCCACCCCTGTGCAAATCACCAATTTAGGCCTCAAATGTACTTAGTGCGCTCTCACTCCTGAGCCTTGTTGTGCATCCGCAGAACATTTTAAGGCCACATATGGGGTATTTCCATACTCAGGAGAAATTGCATTACAAATTTTGGGGGTCTTTTTTTCCTTTTACCACTTGTGAAAATAAAAAGTATGGGGCAACACCAGCATGTTAGTGTAACATTTTTAATTTTTTTTACACTAACCGCCTGATGTAGCCCCCAACTTTTCCTTTTCATAAGGGAGAAAAATTTTTACACTTGCAAAGCATATTGCCTAAATGCATGTTTGATATAACTCTAATGCATCCATGCAAAACTATATGGTGCAAAGACAGAAGAAAAACCTGAATACAGTTTCAATGCTTTGTGATCAAAGTGTATGCTTTTTATAACCCCTTTTCACACTAAGAAAATAAGTTTACAATGGAACCCATTTCCTGCAACAAGTGGTATCGATAATAAATTTTTCATAACATTAATGTCTACATTGATTAGTTATATAATTTTGGAAACACGTACATATAGCTAATATACTTTCTAATAAATCCATCATCCTAGGCCATTTAGATTTGCATAAAAGTAATTTGTTAAATGCAGAAAACCGCAGCAATTATATTATACTTAGAATAAGCTATTTGCATAAAACATATACTGTATTGAGTGAAATGGAAATAATTGAACTTAGCGGTTAATGACAATGAATATTGCCAAGGTCATAAGAATATACACTTAATGACAAAAAAAAACTATACACCAAGATTGCTGCAAAACTCAGCATGCAGTTACACAGGGGCATATGTATCATAGTGGCAGGTCATGCAGACGCTATGGGGCCCTTGAAGATAGCTCTATTATATTTCTATTGGTAAAAAACTGTGGGGGGTATTGACCAAAGGGTCAAGAAAAAGATCGGGAAATGATCACATGACCTTTCTGTGCTGAGGCAAAATCATACCCCATAATAGGAGGCCAATTTTGATATTTACTATGGGAACCCCTTTCTTATATGAACGTCACTGCAGATATTTAAATGATTACACATGTAGCCTGATTAGATATGTGGTCTTGCCACAAGAGCATGTAAAAGTCCCCCATATAGAAAAGGCTCTCAGAGTATATTTTTTGGTAGTGTACCCAGGGCCGGCGTTAGGGTGGGGCAAACCAGACAATTGCCTAGGGCCCCCATTCTCCAGGGGGCCCCCTGTTGGCTGCTCAGCATCAGCGTGCGCATGGGGTGTGCCTGGGCACACCCTAATAAAGCCCGGGGGGGGGGGGATCCGTGGCCACCACTGAGCAGCCCGCAGGGGGCCCCCGCCACATTCTGGACATCCCTGTGTTCTGAAAGATCTTTTCGGGACACAAGGATGTCTCGGTTACCTTTCTGCGGCAGCCCCCATGTTAACTTAAAAAACACAGGGGCCACCGGATGGTAGCGCACTCAGGGATGTCACTGACGTCCCGTACGTGTGCCCATAGCAACAGAGGAGCGGAACATTGAGAAGGACTCGCAGCGCCAGCACCAACTGGCAGCATGTCATCTTCGGTGTTCCGACCAACGCCAGGCCATAGCAGTAGATTGTGACGCCGGACCGGAGGACCGGTGGACCGGTGGTCGTAACACTGAAGTGGGGCAGTACACAGACATACAGCCTCCAGCCATACACTGTATATGGCTGAAGCCTGTATGTCTGTGGGGGAACTATACTACACCTAATGTGGGGATCTAATACTGCACCTAATGTGGGGAGCTAATAGCTTCCCATTTTAGGTGCAGTATAGTTCCCCACACTAGGTGCAGTATAGTTCTCCACATTAGGTGCAGTATAGCTCCAATCTAATGTGGGGGAACTATACTGCACCTAATGTGGGGGAACTATACTGCAGCTAATGTGGGGGGAACTATACTTCACCTAATGTGAGGGGAACTATACTGCACCTAATGTGGGGGGGACTATACTGCACCTAATGTGGGGAACTATACTGCACCTAATGTGGGGGAACTATACTGCACCTAATGTGGGGGAACTATACTGCACCTAATGTGGGGAGAACTATGCTGCACCTAATGTGAGGAACTATACTGCACCTATTGTGGGGAACTATACTGCACCTAAAGTGGGGAACTATACTGTATGTAATGTGGGGGAACTGTACTGCACCTAATGTGGGGGAACTGTACTGCACCTAATGTGGGGGAACTGTACTGCACTTAATGTGGGTTAACTGTACTGCACCTAATGTGAGGAACTATACTTCACCTAATGTGGGGGGGACCTATACTGCACCTAATGTGGGGGGAACTATACTGCACCTACTGTGGGGGAACTATACTGCACCTAATGAGGGGGAACTATACTGCACCTAATGTGGGGGAACTATACTGCACCTAATGTGGGGAGGACTATACTGCACCTAATGTGGGGAGAACTATACTGCAACTAATGTGGGTGGAGCTATACTGCACCTAATGTGGGGAGCTCTACTGCACCTAATGTGGGGGAACTATACTGCACTTAATGTGGGGGAACTATTCTGCACCTAATGTGGGAGAACTGTACTGCACCTAATGTGGGGGAACTGTACTGCACCTAATGTGGGGGAACTGTACTGCACCTAATGTGGGGGGGGGGGAACTGTACTGCACCTAATGTGGGGGGGAACTGTATTGCACCTAATGTGGTGGGGGGGACTGTACTGCACCTAATGTGGGGGAGCTATACTGCACCTAATGTGGGGAGCTATACTGCACCTAATGTGGGGAGCTATACTGCACCTAATGTGGGGGAACTGTACTGCACCTAATGTGGGGGAACTATACTGCACTTAATGTGGGGGAACTATACTGCACCTAATGTGGGGGAACTGTACTGCACGTAATGTGGGGGAACTGTACCGCACATAATGTGTGGGGGAACTGTACTGCACCTAATGTGGGGGGAACTGTACTGCACCTAATTTGGAGGGGGGACTGTACTGCACCTAATATGGGGGAGCTATACTGCACCTAATGTGGGGAGCTATACTGCACCTAATGTGGGGTACTATACTGCACTTAATGTGGGGGAACTATACTGCACCTAATGTGGGGGAACTATACTGTACCTAATGTGGGGGTGGGGGAACTGTACTGCACTTAATGTGGGGGGAACTATACTGCACCTAATGTGGGGGAACTGTACTGCACCTAATGTGGGGGGGAACTGTACTGCACCTAATGTGGGGGAACTATACAGCCAACCTAATGTGGGGGAACTGTACTGCCAATCTAATGTGGGGGAACTGTATTGCCAACCTAATGTGGGGGAACTATAAAAAATATTAAATTGTACTATTCTAATCCCTTTAACGCTTTTATTTTTCTGTATATGGGGATGTATGAAGGTCATTTTTTGCACTTTGATTTGTAGTTTTTATCGGTACCATTTTTGTTTTGATGGGACTTTTCAATTGCTTTTTAGATATTTTTTATGGTATTTGAAGTGACCAAAAATGTGCAAATCGGGTTAGTGCACTATTAAGACTTTTGGTGCCCCTCGTTTGATTTTGCCTAGGGCCACGCTAAGCCAAAAACCGGCACTGAGTGTACCTCTAAGTGAGAGATTGCTGACCCCTAGACATGCCTCTACAATGCAATTGAAGACATTTTGACTAGCTGACAGACTTTAAAAGAGGGGGGCATCATTGGACTGAGAGAAGCAGGATGGTCATTTTGATGAATTCATTAATTTTGATGAATCTGGCTAAGCTGTTGGTAGCAGTAGTTACATAAGATCAGGTATGCACGTCTAATAGCTCCTACAGTTTCCATGTCCACCATCCAGACACAAGTGACATCTTCATTACACACCCATGTCTCTACCCAGACCATTACCAGGCACTTAGCAGAAGTAAGTTTGGTGTCACAGCACCCATTATATGTCCTGCCATTGACAGACAGCCACTGTCACCTTTGTTTGCAGAAGTGATGTGAACAAAAAAATCTGGGCTGCTACAGAGGCCTCATGTTGAACAGTTTAATCCTGCCCTAACTTCTGGTTTATAATCTGGGGAGCTCACTCACATACAAGAAGGGTTTTCCAGGAATGTCTCCTCCAGATTGCCACACTTTTTTGGCCTGCCCAGTCTTCAAATTTATTGCCACTTGAGCATTAAGGGCAAGGCGGCTTCATCAACCTACAAGATCTGTGCAAGATCTACAGGCCCAGCTGCAACTATGGATAAATGTGCCACAGGATGCCAGGAATAGTGAGAATGGTAGTGCGACCTGTAGTTGTCATGGAGTAGCTGCTACTCCATAGCGACTACAGGTCATACTACCGTTCTCACTATTCCCGACTTTAGGCTGGATCTCAGCCCTACTCCAGCCTCCGCAGCAATCCGTTACTCTAAAGAAGGTCCGTTGCTAGATTGAAATGTAAGTTATTTGTGTGATTGTTGAATTGTGGAATTAAATTCTAGATTATCAAGATATTTGAGTGCCTAGTTTCTTTCTACTAACTTTACAATGATTGGGATCCTACTTGGGCACCACCAAGGAAAGAGAGTGCCATATATACTGTGGTAGTGGGTGTGATGATGGCAGATGTTGTTACCCTAGGGGCAGATGGAATTAACCCCTTGTATTCGTGATGCCAGGCGAGGTTTAGCCTAAAACCACCCGAAGGTATACCACTGGATCCTGGGCTAGGCATGGGGGCAATAAAGACTCTGATGCCAAGTTACGGACAACGATAGCTTTACAGAGAGTAGACAGTTGGTAAAGTCTATACAGTTCAGCCAGGGCCCAAGGAGGTGACCAGTGACACAGAGACATTAAAGGCTTGCTGGGACTTGTAGTAGGACTGGACAATTGAATGCAGACCACACTGACTTGACAGATGACAGGGACTGACTTACCTGACTTGATGGTGGCTGCAGGACTTGACTTTGAGGTCTCCAACACTCTGGACACACACACTAGGCATGACTGCACTGGACCTCAGCAGGAAGCAAGAGCAGAGCTCAAAGAAAGAGAGAGAAGCTCCACCCAGGGCTTATATGGGGGAGACTAGCAGGGAGCCCATAGGTCACTCTTGGGATCACCTGGTCACTGATACCTCCTGGGTAACAATCACATGACAGATCACATGGTATAACTCTTAAAGCAACATTACATTTTATAACACTTTACATGGTAAAACATATTTACAATGGGGAAACAAGTGCAGGGGGCCTTGAGGACACTGGAGGAGGCTGCCTGACAGGACAGCAGGAGCACGGGGAAACACCTCCCATACTGGGTCACCACAATACTACTTATACTAGGACCTTGTGTACCTCCATGCCCAACTGAACCTCATCTTGTATCCGCATTAGAGATGGCCCAACGGGGTACTAAAGCCTCTTTTTTGAATCCCTTTTTCCCCAATAAACATATCCATTACATTCACAGGTGTGAAAGGTTGCAAAAGGTTGTGGTTGGGTGACAGGTAACATTGGGTTAGCAATACCAGCCTTCCACTTGACATTAGAGTTAAAGAACGAATACTTCCAGCTGACCTACACTACGCTTGTTCCTAACACTCACAACACCATGGATATAGTTTTCTTATATCAAAGATATGTGAATAATTCCTGTGACTAGTGTCACGTGTCAGGAGAAGGGTAAGTAACCAGCATGTTCTATTTTTATAACTGTTTTGTTATTAAAGAATTTTTCTTTAAAACAGATATTTGAGAAAAAGAAAATAAAAGCCATTAGCAGCCTCCATTCGGAATTGTCCTGATATAGAAGGTTTAATGGTTAAAAATAGGGAATTCAAAATCTCGCTATTTGCGGATGATGTCCTTTTGACCATTCGTAACCCCTTAATATGCTTACCCAATCTCCATAACTGATTATGAACATTTGTCAGGTTACAAGATCAATACTTCAAAAACAGAAGCCCTCCCAATTAATATCCCCCCAACTGATCTCTTAAATCTGAAACAGTAATTTCCCTATAAATGGCAGGATACGTCCTTGGGTTACCTAGGAGTCTGTCTTACACCCACATACTCTTCCCTATATAAGCAGAACTTCCCTCGTCTCTTCCAAAATATACAAACATTGTTAGACAAATGGGCCACAATATCACTCTCCCTATTAGGAAGAATAGCAGCTGTAAAAATGTCTATTCTACCAAAATTCCTGTATCTTGTGGAGACTTTGCCTGTCCCCATTCCCAAAACCAGCATGTTCTTTATGGTGTCAGATAACCCCAGTCTGAACTGACAAATCAAGGCTGGAGTATTCTAGTGGGAGGCCATGCACCACTTTCTAATATCTGCACAGTACTCCTCCGCTGGTCTGCAACCTTGCTTTAACCCCTTGGGGACGGAGACCATTATAACCCTAAGGACAGGAGCATTTTTTGCACATCTGACCACTGTCACTTTAAGCATTAATAACTCTGGGATGCTTTTACTTTTCATTCTGATTCCGAGATTGTTTTTTCGTGACATATTCTACTTTATGAAAGTGGTAAATTTGTGTCGATACTTGCATTATTTCTTTGTGAAAAATTCCAAAATTTGATGAAAAAATAGTAAATTTAGCATTTTTCTAACTTTGAAGCTCTCTGCTTGTAAGGAAAACAGACATTCCAAATAAATTATATATTGATTCACATATACAATATGTCTACTTTATATTTTCATCATAAAGTTGACATGTTTTTACTTTTGGAAGACATCAGAGGGCTTCAAAGTTCAGCAGCAATTTTTCACAAACATTTCAAAATTAGAATTTTTCAGGGACCAGTTCAGTTTTGAAGTGGATTTGAAGGGCCTTCATATTAGAAATATCCCATAAATGACCCTATTATAAAAACTGCACCCCTCAAAGTATTCAAAATGACATTTAGAACGTTTTTTAACCCTTTAGGTGTCTCACAGGAATAGCAGCAAATTAAAGGAGAAAATAAAAAATTTTCATTTTTTACACTCACATGTTCTTGTAGACCCAGTTTTTGAATTTTTACAATGTATAATAGGAGAAAAAGCCCCCAAAATTTGCAACCCAATTTCTCTCAAGTAAGGAAATACCTCATGTGTGTATGTCAAGTGTTCATCGGGTGCAGTAGAGGGTTCAGAAGGGAAGGAGTGACAATGGGATTTTGGAGAGTGAATTTTTCTGAAATGGTTTTTTAAGGGGCATGTCACATTTAGGAAGCCCCTATGGTGCCATAACAGCAAAAAAAAAAAAAAAAACACATGGCATACTATTTTGGAAACTACACCCCTCAAGGCAAGTAACAAGGGGTCCAGTGAGCCTTAACACCCCACAGGTGTTTGACGACTTTTCGTTTAAGTCAGATGTGTAAATGAAAAAAAAAATGTTTTCACCGAAGTGCAGTTTCATTTCTCAAATTTACCATATTTACAAAGGGTAATGGGAGAAAATGCCCCCAAAACTTGTAACCCCATCTCTTCTGAGTATGGAAATACCCCATGTTAGGGCGATGCTCAGAAGAGAACGAGTCACATTGGGCTTTTTGAAAGCAAATTTTGCTGAAATGGTTTTTGGGGGGCTTGTCGCATTTAGGAAAACCCAATGGTGCTAGAACAGCAAAAAAAAAAAAAAAATACATGGCATACTATCTTGGAAACTACACCCCTCAAGGAACGTAACAAGGGGTAAAGAGAGCCTTAACACCCCACATGTGATAGAGGAACTTTCGTTAAAGTGGGACATGAAAATGAAAAATTTGATTTTTAACACTAAAATGCTGGTGTTACCCCAAACTTTTCATTAGGAGTAATAGGAGAAAATGCCCCCCCCCCCCCAAAAAAAAAAAAAGAATCTGTAACCCCATTTCTCTTGAGTAAGGAAATACCTCATATATGGATGTAAAGTGATCTACGGGTACATTATGGGGGCTCGGAAGGGAAGGAGCGACATTGGGCTTTTGGAGAGCGAATTTTGCTGAAATGGTTTTTGGGGGCATGTTGAATTTAGGAAGCCCCCATGATGCCGGAACAGTAAAAAAAAAAAAAAAAAAAAAAAACACATGGCATACTATTTTGGAAACTACACCCTTCGCAGAATTTAATAAGGGGTGCAGTGAGCATTTACACCCCACTGGCATTTGACAGATCTTTTGAACAGTGGGCTGTGCAAATGAAAAATTACATTTTTCATTTTTACGGACGACTGTTAAAAAAATCTGTCAGACACCTGTGGGGTGTAAATGCTCACTATACCCCTTGTTACATTCCGTGAGGGGTGTAGTTTCCAAAATGGGGTCACATGTGGGTGTTCTTTTTTTTGCGTTCATGTCAGAACCGCTGTAACGATCAGCCACCCCTGTGCAAATCACCAATTTAGGCCTCAAATGTACATGGCGCTCTCTCACTCCTGAGCCATGTAGTTCGTCTGCAGAGCATTTTACGTACACATATGGGGTATTTCCGTACTCAGAAGAAATTGCGTTAGAAATTTTGGGGTCTTTTTCTCCTTTTACCTCTTGTGAAAATGAAAAGTATGGGGCAACACCAGCATGTTAGTGTAAAAATTTACATTTTTTTACACTAACAGGCTGGTGTAGCCCCCAACTTTACCTTTTCATAAGGGGTAAAAGGAGAAAAATCCCCCCAAAATTTGTAACGCAATTTCTCCCCAGTGCGGAAATACCCCATATGTGGTCCTAAACTATTGACTTGAAATACGACAGGGCTCTGAAGTGAGAGAGCACCATGCACATTTAGGCCTAAATAAGAAATTTGCAATAAGGGCGGACCCAGTTACAAGGATGGGGCTTGTCTCCACCAAAACCCTACAGCAGTGTTTCCCAAACAGGGTGCCTCCAGCTGTTGCAAGACTCCCAGCCTGCCAGGACAGTCTATGGCTGTCCGGCAATACTGGGAGTTGTGGTTTTGCAACAGCTGGAGGCTCCGTTTAGGAAACACTGCCGTATGAGACGTTTTTCATTTTATTTGGGGGGGATGTGTAAGGGGGTTGTGGTAGGCCTCTGGGGTAGGGGTAGTGTAGTCAGGGTATTGCTTCAGTATATTAGGGGTTAAGGTTAACCCTATTGTTCGTGATGCCAGGCTGAGGGCTAATATGCTGAGGTAATTCTCCGGCCTATCGCCGCCCTTCCCAGTAACGATAGGTGCTTGCAAATAATGACTGAAGGTCCACAAGGTAGTTGAACTTGAACTTGGATAAACTTTACTTAAAGACTTGCGGTACATCCAATGAACAGTAACAGTCTCATTCAAACAGTCTCTATACACTTCAGTGACTGACAGTTGTTGCAGACTTTGACTTGTGTTATAAGTCTCTGAATTTAGGGTTAATTGCGAAGATCCGTCCGGATTTAGGGGATAGATAAGGTCCGGTGATCTTGCAGAGTGCTTAGGGATTGATACACTCACGGTTTTGTAATGGTTAGCCGTCGCCGCAAGGCTCGGGCCTAAACTCACTGATGACAGCAGCGCAGATCCTTCCCTGTCAACAGCCCAGGAACAAGAGATGTTGCTTGCTTGGCTGCACAGGAACAAGAGACCTAACAATGGCCGCCGCTCCCTTATAGGGGCAGGGCCGTTTTAATTGGTCCGAATATCTGTCACTCACCGTTACAAGGAATGATGGGTGCAATACGTCATAGGGACCTCCAAAGGTCCTTAAGCAAAAACCATAGAGTTTACCTGATCACGTGACCCGCAGGTCCTGCTACGCTCCGTACAGGTAATTAACCAATTATATACATTTGTACAATTATACTTATATAAATCCTGAATAAACTGTTAGATTAATTAATACCTAGATGAGAGGTGACAAGGGGCGGACTAGATAAGAAGGACCCCGACGTCCTAGGGACTCTGGCTATGGGGACCTCTATACAGGTACCGTATAGGATGCGGTACCGAGACACCACAAACCCCCTTACTTAAAGGGAACCAATCATCAGATTTTACCCTATATAACGCTTGGTAAAGCGTTATATAGGGTAAAATCTTTATTTTCACCATTCCCGGGGGATGCTCCTGCCCCAGGGATGGTGAAGATATGAAGTTATAAACTAGTCACCGCCGCCGCCGTAAGTAGTCACCTGGGCGGGGAGCTCTTCTCATCTACTCCCGTTCTTCGGCCGGCAGCGACGCCTCCTCCGCTTGATTGACGGGCCGCGTCATCACTCTGCTCCGTCTGTTCAGTGAGTGGAACGATGACGCGGCCCATCAATCAAGCGGAGGGGGCGTCGCTGCCGGCTGAAGAACGGGAGTAGATGAGAAGAGCTCCCCGCCCAGGTGACTACTTACGGTGGCGGCGGTGACTAGTTTATAACTTCATATCTTCACCATCCCTGGGGGCAGGAGCATCCCCCGGGAATGGCGAAAATAAAGATTTTACCCTATATAACGCTTTGCCAAGCGTTATATAGGGTAAAATCTGATGATTGGTTCCCTTTAAGATAAGTTGACCTTGATGCCTGTCCCCTAAGACAGAGGAACTAGGACTAGACCAGGATGATACTTATAAATTTGCTATACATCCTAAGTAAATATTGAACACTGTCACGATGCCGGCTGGCAGGTAGTGGATCCTCTGTGCCAGAGAGGGATGGCGAGGGCCGCGCTAGTGGACCGGTTCTAAGCCACTACTGGTTTTCACCAGAGCCCGCCGCAAGGCGGGATGGTCTTGCTGCGGCGGTAGTGACCAGGTCGTATCCACTAGCAACGGCTCACCTCTCTGGCTGCTGAAGATAGGCGAGGTACAAGGGAGTAGGCAGAAGCAAAGTCGGACGTAGCAGAAGGTCGGGGGCAGGCGGCAAGGTTCGTAGTCAGGGGAGATAGCAGAAGTTCTGGTACACAGGCTTTAAACACACAAAACGCTTTCACTAGGCACAAGGGCAACAAGATCCGGCAAGGAAGTGCATGGGAGGAGGATAGATATAGTCAGGGACCAGGTGGAAGCCAATTAAGCTAATTGGGCCAGGCACCAATCATTGGTGCACTGGCCCTTTAAGTCTCAGGGAGCTGGCGCGCGCGCGCCCTAGAGAGCGGAGCCGCGCGCGCCAGCACATGACAGCAGGGGACGGGAACGGGTAAGTGACCTGGGATGCGATTCGCGAGCGGGCGCGTCCCGCTGTGCGAATCGCATCCCCAACGGCCATGACAGAGCAGCGCTCCCGGTCAGCGGGACTGACCGGGGAGCTGCAGGGAGAAAGACGCCGTGAGCGCTCCGGGGAGGAGCGGGGGCCCGGAGCGCTAGGCGTAACAGTACCCCCCCCCTTAGGTCTCCCCTTCTCTTTATCCGGTAACTGCCTCCCCTGGGATGAGGACACCGGGAAAGGATGGAGGGATTCCTCAACGGCAGGCAGAACAGCAGGAGTAGGAATGGGGAGAGAGGGCAGAGGGCGAGACCTGGCATGGGGCAGTGTGACACCAGGACGAGGGCCATGAGGGGACACAGGGGCTTGCCTGATGGGACTGGGAGGGGGGGAGAGGCATTTCCTGTGGCAGGCAGAGTCCTTAATGACCTTAGGGGGACCGGATACAGGAGGAACCACAGGGTCACGGCAGGGAGTACTGGGAACCGGTTGAAGGCAGTCCTTGGAACAAGAGGGACCCCAACTCTTGATCTCCCCAGTGGACCAATCCAGGGTTGGGGAATGGTGTTGAAGCCAGGGTAGTCCAAGGAGAACTTCAGAAGTGCAATTAGGAAGGACAAAAAATACAATTTCCTCGTGATGAGGTCCGATGCACATTAGGAGGGGCTCCGTGCGGAAACGCACGGTGCAATCCAACCTGGCTCCGTTGACCGCGGAAATGTGGAGTGGCTTGACAAGACGGGTCACCGGAATGCGGAATCTACTCACTAAGGACTCCCGAATAAAATTCCCAGAAGCTCCAGAGTCCAGGCAGGCCACGGCTGAGAGGGAAGAGCTGGCTGAAGTAGAAATCCGAACAGGCACCGTGAGACGTGGAGAAGCCGACTTAGCATCAAGAGACGCCACACCCACGAGAGCTGGGTGCGAGCGTGCGTTTCCCAGACGTGGAGGACGGATTGGGCAATCCACCAAAAAATGTTCAGTACTGGCACAGTACAGACAAAGATTCTCTTCCTTCCGGCGATTCCTCTCTTCCAGGGTCAGGCGAGACCGATCCACTTGCATGGCCTCCTCGGCGGGAGGCCTAGGCGCAGATTGCAGTGGAGACTGTGGGAGAGGTGTCCAGAGATCTAAGTCTTTTTCCTGGCGGAGCTCTTGATGCCTCTCAGAAAAACGCATGTCAATGCGAGTGGCTAGATGAATGAGTTCATGCAGGTTAGCAGGAGTCTCTCGTGCGGCCAGAACATCTTTAATGTTGCTGGATAGGCCTTTTTTAAAGGTCGCGCAGAGAGCCTCATTATTCCAGGATAGTTCAGAAGCAAGAGTACGGAATTGTATGGCGTACTCGCCAACGGAGGAATTACCCTGGACCAGGTTCAGCAGGGCAGTCTCAGCAGAAGAGGCTCGGGCAGGTTCCTCAAAGACACTTCGAATTTCCGAGAAGAAGGAGTGTACAGAGGCAGTGACGGGGTCATTGCGGTCCCAGAGCGGTGTGGCCCATGACAGGGCTTTTCCAGACAGAAGGCTGACTACGAAAGCCACCTTAGACCTTTCAGTAGGAAACTGGTCCGACATCATCTCCAAGTGCAGGGAACATTGCGAAAGAAAGCCACGGCAAAACTTAGAGTCCCCATTAAATTTGTCCGGCAAGGACAGGCGGAGGCTAGGAGTGGCCACTCGCTGCGGAAGGAGGGGCGCAGGAGCTGGCGGAGGAGATGGTTGTTGCTGCTGTAGCTGTGACTGTACTTGCTGTAGTTGTGACTGGAGTTGCTGTGTCATGGTGGTCAAGTACGACAGCTGGTGATCTTGTTGGGCGATCTGACGAGCTTGCTGGGCGACCAGCGTAGGGAGGTCAGCGACAACTGGCAGAGGAACTTCAGCGGGATCCATGGCCGGATCTACTGTCACGATGCCGGCTGGCAGGTAGTGGATCCTCTGTGCCAGAGAGGGATGGCGAGGGCCGCGCTAGTGGACCGGTTCTAAGCCACTACTGGTTTTCACCAGAGCCCGCCGCAAGGCGGGATGGTCTTGCTGCGGCGGTAGTGACCAGGTCGTATCCACTAGCAACGGCTCACCTCTCTGGCTGCTGAAGATAGGCGAGGTACAAGGGAGTAGGCAGAAGCAAAGTCGGACGTAGCAGAAGGTCGGGGGCAGGCGGCAAGGTTCGTAGTCAGGGGAGATAGCAGAAGTTCTGGTACACAGGCTTTAAACACACAAAACGCTTTCACTAGGCACAAGGGCAACAAGATCCGGCAAGGAAGTGCATGGGAGGAGGATAGATATAGTCAGGGACCAGGTGGAAGCCAAATAAGCTAATTGGGCCAGGCACCAATCATTGGTGCACTGGCCCTTTAAGTCTCAGGGAGCTGGCGCGCGCGCGCCCTAGAGAGCGGAGCCGCGCGCGCCAGCACATGACAGCAGGGGACGGGAACGGGTAAGTGACCTGGGATGCGATTCGCGAGCGGGCGCGTCCCGCTGTGCGAATCGCATCCCCAACGGCCATGACAGAGCAGCGCTCCCGGTCAGCGGGACTGACCGGGGAGCTGCAGGGAGAAAGACGCCGTGAGCGCTCCGGGGAGGAGCGGGGGCCCGGAGCGCTAGGCGTAACAAACACATTTACATTCTCTGATACTCCTACTAGTATCTGGACTAGACAATAGAAATCTTACTAGACATTGATACTATCTAGACATTAATGCTATCAAGACATTAATGAAGCTATCTAACCTTTAGTTTCTAGCTTCTTAGACATTTTATTAAGCTTACTATACAATTAGGCAGCTATCTGATATCTAGTTACTAGCTCCTAAGACATTTTTATTAGCTCTCTACACATTTTACGAGGCTAAAGTAGACATTAGTACAGCTCTATATACCTTTAGCATCAAGCTGACTAGACATTTTTATTATCTCACACATTTTATTCGCCAACAATGAGTTACCTGTTAGTACACATAAGTTATACTGGCTAGCCGGAAGCTAGGTCACAGTAAGATTGGCTGCTAGGGTCTATCCGCAACACGCTACTTACACCTAGAGCACTTCACATAACCTACCTAAGTTACTTTAAGAATTACGTGTTTCATTTGTTAGCTCGCAAGAGCACCTACTGGCCAGGTAGAGCATCTCACACATGCAAAGAAGGAGAAGAAGAAGTGTACCTAACAGTGGCAGGAATTGGGTATCAATATGCTACAATTCCTAAGTGTTTTCTAAAGTGAGATATTTAATTTGGCGTATGTACTAGAGAAACCTGAGGTAGTACATTTAATTCAGTAATCTAGAGTACTGAAAAGTTATAGGCAGAGCATTGAAGTGTGTTATCAAAGGTACTATGTGTGCAGGCACTAAATGTGAGTCCTGGTACCTTATGGGTAGTTTGCCCTGTGTAGTCCTTTGAGACCGCCGCAACACCACCTCCGAGTCGTCAGGAGTTCCTTCACTTGGGGATTCTTCAAGAACTTCAGTCCCCGAGGGACCAGCTGGAGGACTGGAAACAAAAGCAATATCTTCGGTTGGACTGGGGGGTTCTCTGAAGACAGGTGGAGTAGGGGCATCAAGACCTGGAGCAGTCACAGGAGCAGGACTGATGTTTGGTGTAGCAACCAATGGTGGTTGACAGGGAGCAACAGCTATTGGCAACTGGCTAGGTGGAACGGCTTCTGGCAACTGTCTGGGTGGAGCAACCAGTGGCGGCTGGCTGGATGGAGCTAGAAACGATATACCCCAATACATGGTAGGCTGCTTAGATGGGAACAAAGGAACGTCCATAGTGGGATGAATTCCTTCTCCCGGCATGTATTCTCTCACTGGCCTTGTTGGAGGTGGAGTAGAAGTAGCAGGAGGAGTAGAAGGAGGTGGGCCAAGCATATCTTTCAGGCACACTTTTATTCTATTCCTGTAGACCACCTGTGGCTCGAACCCGTCCTTCTGTACCTCGTATACGTCCGTTTCGAGTTAAGGGACTGCAGTATTGGTGTACGGTTCCTTTTCCAACTATGAGTCCAATTTATGGGTTCTAAGGAATTCTCGGAGCCACATCTTATCTCCAAGCTGTAAGGGCTGAGCCGAAGCATGTTGATTATAATCTTTCTACTGGCGCTCATGAACTTCACCCATTTTCTTCTCAACAATATCTTTGACTTCCTCAATTCTTCGTTGATGCTCTGACACCCAACCTTGGGAAACCTGAGGGGAATTGTTGAAAGGTGCCTGCAGCCCGAAGGTCCGATCCTTTGGCAATTGGCCGTGTCAGCCCATCATCAGGAAAAAAGGCGTATACCCCGTAGAGCAGTGGACAGTGTTGTTGTAAATTTCTAGGAGTTCAGGCAACAGCTGAGGTCACTCTTCATGCTTTGAGACAGAGGCAGCTCTGAGCATTTGGATGATCACTTGATTTATCCTCTCGCAGAGTCCATTCCCTTGGGAATGGTAGGCCGTCGTCCGGAGCTTCTTGCAGTCATGCAACCGGCAAAGTTCTTGGAACAACTGGGCTTCAAAGGCGGTTCCCCGATCCGTGAGGACCGATTCGGGACACCCCAGAGGTTGGATCCAATGATGATAAAAGAGCTGAGCAGCAGTCTTTGCGGTAAGATCCTTGACAGGAACATTAGGGAAAGGCAGGAGTGCGGAGTGCTTTGCTGTTACACTGAGAAGGATCATTGATAGCTAAACCTCCTATTCACGTTATTGAGCATTGCAGCAGAGAGGAGCAGATAGCTGTCAGCTGCCTCATACAGATCTCCAAGCTGCCTGAATTTTCTGAAGCATCTTATCTCCTCATTGTTCAGCCCAATTGAGTTTATTTTTACTTGCTCCACAAAACTTCTGCTGCTCAGAATTGTGTGACAGAGTGCAATTTAGGGTTTAATCCCTGGATTTTTTTTTTTTGTGGTGCTGCACTGTTCGGTCCTGCTGCTGTTCAGAAATACGTGATTGTTCAGTGGACTGTAGTGCATTTGTACCATTTTGTACCTGTTAATCTGTCAAGGGGCTACATACTGTGCAAGTCCAAACAATAGTATTCACAACTGTTTTTTTTTTTATTGTTTTTTCTGCGTATAGTTACGCATATTAATGCCCTCATCAGTGCATACCTGTCACGATGCCGGCTGGCAGGAGGTGGATCCTCTGTGCCAGAGAGGGATTGGCGTGGACCGTGCTAGTGGACCGGTTCTAAGTCACTACTGGTATTCACCAGAGCCCGCCGCAAAGCGGGATGGTCTTGCTGCGGCGGTAGTGACCAGGTCGTATCCACTAGCAACGGCTCAACCTCTCTGACTGCTGAAGATAGGCGCGGTACAAGGGAGTAGACAGAAGCAAGGTCGGACGTAGCAGAAGGTCGGGGCAGGCAGCAAGGATCGTAGTCAGGGGCAACGGCAGGAGGTCTGGAACACAGGCTAGGAACAAACAAGGGAACGCTTTCACTGGCACAATGGCAACAAGATCCGGCGAGGGAGTGCAGGGGAAGTGAGGTATACATAGGGAGTGCACAGGTGAACACACTGATTAGAACCACTGCGCCAATCAGCGGCGCAGTGGCCCTTTAAATCGCAGAGACCCGGCGCGCGCGCGCCCTAGGGAGCGGGGCCGCGCGCGCCGGGACAGGACCGACGGAGAGCGAGTCAGGTACGGGAGCCGGGGTGCGCATCGCGAGCGGGCGCCACCCGCATCGCGAATCGCATCCCGGCTGGAGGCGGAATCGCAGCGCACCCGGTCAGTGGATCTGACCGGGGCGCTGCGGGAGCGAGAGTGTAGCGAGCGCTCCGGGGAGGAGCGGGGACCCGGAGCGCTCGGCGTAACAGTACCCCCCCCCCCCTTGGGTCTCCCCCTCTTCTTGGAGCCTGAGAACCTGAGGACCAGATTTTTATCTAGGATATTGTCCTCAGGTTCCCAGGATCTCTCTTCAGGACCACAGCCCTCCCAGTCAACCAAAAAGAAGGTTTTTCCTCTGACCTTTTTGGAGGCCAGTATCTCCTTTACAGGAAAGATGTCTGAAGAACCGGAGACAGGAGTGGGAGAGATAAGTTTAGGAGAGAAACGGTTGATGATGAGTGGTTTAAGAAGAGAAACGTGAAAGGCATTAGGAATACGAAGAGAAGGAGGGAGAAGAAGTTTATAAGAGACAGGATTAATCTGGCACAAAATTTTGAAAGGACCAAGATAGCGTGGTCCCAATTTGTAGCTGGGAACACGGAAGCGGACATATTTAGCGGAGAGCCATACCTTGTCTCCGGGAGAAAAAATGGGGGGAGCTCTTCTTTTCTTATCAGCAAACTTCTTCATGCGTGAAGAAGCCTGTAAGAGAGAATTTTGGGTCTCTTTCCATATGGTGGAAAGATCACGAGTTATTTCATCCACAGCGGGTACACCAGAGGGCAAGGGAGTAGGGAGGGGGGGAAGAGGGTGACGGCCGTACACCACGAAAAATGGGGATTTGGAAGAAGATTCAGAAACTCTGAAGTTATACGAGAATTCGGCCCATGGCAGAAGATCTGCCCAGTCATCCTGGCGGGAGGAAACAAAATGCCGTAAATAATCACCCAGGACCTGGTTAATTCTTTCTACTTGCCCATTGGATTGAGGATGATAAGCAGAAGAAAAGTTTAATTTAATCTTGAGTTGTTTACAGAGAGCCCTCCAGAATTTAGACACGAATTGGACGCCTCTATCCGAGACGATCTGCGTGGGCAACCCGTGAAGACGAAAAATGTGTACAAAAAATTGTTTTGCCAACTGAGGCGCAGAAGGAAGACCAGGAAGAGGGATGAAATGTGCCATCTTGGAGAATCGATCAACGACCACCCAAACAACAGTGTTACCACGGGTTGAGGGTAAGTCTGTAATAAAGTCCATACCAATCAGAGACCAAGGCTGTTCGGGAACAGGCAGAGGATGAAGAAGACCAGCGGGCTTCTGGTGAGGAGTCTTATCCCGGGCACAGACAGTGCAGGCTCGCACAAAATCCACAACATCCGTCTCCAGAGTCGGCCACCAATAGAAACGAGAGATGAGTTGCACGGATTTCTTGATGCCCGCATGACCTGCGAGATGGGAGGAGTGACCCCATTTGAGGATTCCGAGGCGTTGGCGTGGAGAGACGAAGGTCTTCCCTGGAGGAGTTTGCCTGATGGAGGCTGGAGAAGTGGAGATCAGGCAGTCAGGAGGAATGATGTGTTGCGGAGAGAGCTCTACTTCCGAGGCATCCGAGGAACGAGAGAGAGCATCGGCCCTAATGTTCTTATCGGCAGGCCGAAAGTGAATTTCAAAATTAAATCGGGCAAAGAACAGAGACCACCTGGCCTGGCGAGGATTCAGCCGTTGGGCAGACTGGAGATAGGAGAGGTTCTTGTGATCGGTGTAAATAATAACTGGAAATCTTGATCCCTCCAGCAGATGCCTCCATTCCTCAAGTGCTAATTTAATGGCTAGTAGCTCTCGATCCCCGATGGAGTAGTTCCTCTCCGCCGGAGAGAAGGTCTTAGAAAAAAAACCACAAGTAACAGCATGCCCGGAAGAATTTTTTTGTACAAGGACCGCTCCAGCTCCTACTGAGGAGGCATCAACCTCCAATAGGAAGGGTTTAGATGGGTCAGGTCTGGAGAGCACGGGAGCTGAAGAAAAGGCAGACTTGAGGTGTTTAAAGGCGTCTTCCGCTTGGGGAGGCCATGACTTAGGATTGGCATTCTTTTTGGTTAAAGCCACGATAGGAGCCACAATGGTGGAAAAATGTGGAATAAATTGTCTGTAATAATTGGCGAACCCCAAAAAACGTTGGATAGCACGGAGTCCGGAGGGGCGTGGCCAATCTAAGACGGCAGAGAGTTTGTCTGGATCCATTTGTAGTCCCTGGCCAGAGACCAAGTATCCTAGGAAAGGAAGAGATTGACATTCAAACAGACATTTCTCCATTTTGGCATAAAGTTGATTGTCACGAAGTCTCTGAAGAACCATGCGGACATGCTGGCGGTGTTCTTCTAGGTTGGCAGAAAAAATCAGGATATCGTCCAGATACACAACAAGACAGGAATATAAGAGATCACGAAAAATTTCATTAACAAAGTCTTGGAAGACGGCAGGGGCGTTGCACAGGCCAAAGGGCATGACCAGATACTCAAAGTGTCCATCTCTAGTGTTAAATGCCGTTTTCCATTCATCCCCCTCTCTGATGCGGATGAGATTATAAGCACCTCTTAAGTCCAGTTTGGTAAAGATGTGGGCACCTTGGAGGCGATCAAAGAGTTCAGAGATGAGAGGTAGAGGGTAGCGGTTCTTTACCGTGATTTTATTAAGACCGCGGTAGTCAATGCAAGGATGTAGGGAGCCATCTTTTTTGGACACAAAGAAAAATCCGGCTCCGGCAGGAGAGGAGGATTTGCGGATAAAGCCCTTTTTTAAATTTTCCTGGATGTACTCAGACATAGCAAGAGTCTCTGGGGCAGAGAGAGGATAAATTCTGCCCCGGGGTGGAGTAGTGCCCGGGAGGAGGTCAATAGGACAGTCATAAGGCCTGTGAGGAGGTAGAGTCTCAGCTTGTTTTTTGCAAAAAACATCCGCAAAGTCCATATAGGCCTTAGGGAGACCGGTTACAGGGGGAACCACAGGGTCACGGCAAGGAGTACTGGTAACCGGTTTAAGGCAGTCCTTGAAACAAGAGGGACCCCAACTCTTGATCTCCCCTGTGGACCAATCCAGGGTTGGGGAATGGTGTTGAAGCCAGGGTAGTCCAAGGAGAATTTCGGAAGTGCAATTGGAGAGGACCAAAAACTCAATTTTTTCGTGGTGAGGTCCGATGCACATTAGGAGGGGTTCCGTGCGGTAACGCACGGCACAGTCCAATCTTTCATTGTTAACGCAATTGATGTAGAGAGGTCTGGCGAGACTGGTCACTGGGATGTTGAACCTGTTGATGAGAGAGGCCAAAATAAAGTTTCCTGCAGATCCGGAGTCCAAGAAGGCCTTAGTGGAGAAGGAGAAGGTAGAGGCAGATATCCGCACAGGCACAGTAAGACGTGGAGAAGCAGAGTTGACATCAAGGACTGTTTCACCTCTGTGCGGAGTCAGCGTACGTCTTTCCAGGCGGGGAGGACGGATAGGACAATCCTTCAGGAAGTGTTCGGTACCGGCACAGTACAGGCAGAGATTCTCCATGCGGCGTCGTGTCCTCTCTTGAGGTGTCAGGCGAGACCGGTCAACTTGCATAGCCTCCACGGCGGGAGGCACAGGAACGGATTGCAGAGGACCAGAGGAGAGAGGAGCCGGGGAGAAAAAACGCCTCGTGCGAACAAAGTCCATATCCTGGCGGAGCTCCCGACGCCTTTCGGAAAAACGCATGTCAATGCGAGTGGCTAGATGAATGAGTTCATGTAGGTTAGCAGGAATTTCTTGTGCGGCCAGAACATCTTTAATGTTGCTGGATAGGCCTTTTTTAAAGGTCGCGCAGAGGGCCTCATTATTCCAGGAAAGTTCTGAAGCAAGAGTACGGAATTGCACGGCGTACTCGCCAACGGAAGAATTACCCTGGACCAGGTTCAGCAGGGCAGTCTCAGCAGAAGAGGCTCGGGCAGGTTCCTCAAAGACACTTCGAATTTCCGAGAAGAAGGAGTGTACAGAGGCAGTGACGGGGTCATTGCGGTCCCAGAGCGGTGTGGCCCATGACAGAGCTTTTCCAGACAGAAGGCTGACTACGAAAGCCACCTTAGACCTTTCAGTAGGAAACTGGTCCGACATCATCTCCAAGTGCAGGGAACATTGTGAAAGAAAGCCACGGCAAAACTTAGAGTCCCCATCAAATTTATCCGGCAAGGATAGTCGTAGGCCTGAGGCGGCCACTCGCTGCGGAGGAGGTGCAGGAGCTGGCGGAGGAGATGATTGCTGAAGCTGTGGTAGTAGCTGCTGTAGCATCACGGTCAGTTGAGACAGCTGGTGGCCTTGTTGCGCTATCTGTTGTGACTGCTGGGCGACCACCGTGGTGAGGTCGGCGACAACTGGCAGAGGAACTTCAGCGGGATCCATGGCCGGATCTACTGTCACGATGCCGGCTGGCAGGAGGTGGATCCTCTGTGCCAGAGAGGGATTGGCGTGGACCGTGCTAGTGGACCGGTTCTAAGTCACTACTGGTATTCACCAGAGCCCGCCGCAAAGCGGGATGGTCTTGCTGCGGCGGTAGTGACCAGGTCGTATCCACTAGCAACGGCTCAACCTCTCTGACTGCTGAAGATAGGCGCGGTACAAGGGAGTAGACAGAAGCAAGGTCGGACGTAGCAGAAGGTCGGGGCAGGCAGCAAGGATCGTAGTCAGGGGCAACGGCAGGAGGTCTGGAACACAGGCTAGGAACAAACAAGGGAACGCTTTCACTGGCACAATGGCAACAAGATCCGGCGAGGGAGTGCAGGGGAAGTGAGGTATACATAGGGAGTACACAGGTGAACACACTGATTAGAACCACTGCGCCAATCAGCGGCGCAGTGGCCCTTTAAATCGCAGAGACCCGGCGCGCGCGCGCCCTAGGGAGCGGGGCCGCGCGCGCCAGGACAGGACCGACGGAGAGCGAGTCAGGTACGGGAGCCGGGGTGCGCATCGCGAGCGGGCGCCACCCGCATCGCGAATCGCATCCCGGCTGGAGGCGGAATCGCAGCGCACCCGGTCAGTGGATCTGACCGGGGCGCTGCGGGAGCGAGAGTGTAGCGAGCGCTCCGGGGAGGAGCGGGGACCCGGAGCGCTCGGCGTAACAATACCTCATACGTACATCCAAGTATTGTACCATTTAGTACCTGTTAAGCTGTCAAGGTGCTCCCTACCGTCAAAGTCCAAACAATAGCATTCACCGGCTGGTGTTTTACAAAAATACAGATTTTTTTCTGCGTATAGCTAGGCATATTCCTGCCCTCATCAGTGCATACCGCATAGGTACATCCAAGTATTGTACCATTTAGTAACTGTTAAGCTGTCAAGATACTCCATACCGTCAAAGTCCAAACAATAGTATCCACCGGCTGGTGTTTTACAAAAATACAGATTTTTTTCTGCGCATAGTTAGGCATATTACTGCCCTCAACAGTGCATACCACATAGGTACATCCAAGTATTGTACCATTTAGTACCTGTTAAGCTGTCAAGGTGCTCCATACCGTCAAAATCCAAACAATAGTATCCACCGGCTGGTGTTTTACAAAAATACAGATTTTTTTTTGCGTATAGTTAGACATATTACTGCCCTTATCAGTGCATACCGCATAGGTACATCCAAGTATTGTACCATTTAGTACCTGTTAAGCTGTCAAGGTGCTCCATACCGTCAAAGTACAAACAATAGTATCCACCGGCTGGTGTTTTACAAAAATACAGATTTTTTTCTGCATATAGTTACGCATATTACTGCCCTCATCAGTGCATACCGCATAGGTATATCCAAGTATTGTACCATTTAGTACCTGTTAATCTGTCAAGGTGCTCCAAACCGTCAAAGTCCAAACAATAGTATTCACCGGCTGGTGTTTTACAAAAATACAGAATTTTTTCTGTGTATAGTTACGCATATTACTGCCCTTATCAGTGCATACCGCATAGGTACATCCAAGTATTGTACCATTTAGTACCTGTTAATTTGTCAAGGGCCTACATACTGTAAAAGGACAGCTGTAAGTAATCACCTGCTGCTGTTCTAGACGAATACTGTTTAAAGAGTAGTGTAGCGTATTGTAATACCCTCATAAACGCACTAAGTATGTCAGGCAGAGAAGTGCCAGGACGTGCACTGAGGAGTGGAAGAGGCCTAAATACTTCAGGCAGAGTTGGCAGCAGACTTGGGGCGAGTGGCAGCAGGAGTCGCAGTGAGAGGCCTGAGCTCCCGTTATCAGTAGTGTTGAGCGGCATAGGCCATATTCGAATTCGCGAATATTCGCGAATATATGGACGAATATTCGTCATATATTCGCGAATATTCGCATATTCGTTATATTCTCGTTTTATTTTCGCATATGCGAATATTCGCGTATGCGAAAATTAACATATGTGAATATTAGCATAAGCGAAAATTCGCTTATGCGAAAATTCGCATATGCGAAAATTAGCATATGCGAATTTTCGCACGCCAGTCTCACACAGTAGTATTACAGCCTTCTTTACACCACACAAGCTGGAAGCAGAGAGGGGCGATCACTGTGATGTGTACTGTGAAGAAAAAAAAATAAATAAAAAAAATAAAAACGAATATTCGTAATTACGAATATATAGCGCTATATTCGCGAAATTCGCGAATTCGCGAATATGCGATATTCGCGAATAATATTCGAATTGCGAATATTCGCGAGCAACACTAGTTATCAGCCAGCGGTCGTGTCTCCACCAGCAACCCATCTGCCATCGTCGATTGGTTAACACGCTCATCCACATAATCACAAGTGACATTTGACACCCCCAGTCAACAGTCGGTGGGTTCCTCAGACACAACCCTCAGTTGGCATGGCCCGGGAAAAGTCCCTGTCCTCCCATTGCCTTTGTCCTATGCTATTCCCTCTCCTAAAGAAATATCTTATGCTGTGGGTTCAGTTCCACTATTTACAGAGGACGATCTAATAGAGGACAGTCAGCAGCTACTGGACAGCCAAGAAGGGGAGGAGACAGACGCCGCTTGCTCCGCTAGGCGGCCAAGTATTGATGCGGAGAGTGACGTGGGTGGCGGTGTTGCAAGGGTTCAGGGTCCAGAAATAGACACTGTTGGGGAACCTGAGGAGGACATCAGTGACATGCACACACCAGTGGATGATGATGAAGCCGATCACAATTGGGAGCCGGGTGCAGAAGGGGCTTCATCATCATCAGGAGAAGAGAGTTGCAGGTTGCCCTTGAGGCAGCAAGGAGGTAGCACGGTTGGCAGTCAGCATGGTGGCAGTAGTGGAAATTCAGGAGCCAAACGTGCCCGGGGGAGACCACCTGCTTCGCGGCAGCCTACCTTTCCGGGAGGTAGTGGAACAGGGGTTCCTGGAGACGGCACCAGTAGCAGTCAATTAGTGCGGACTGCGGGTGGGAAAATCAGCTACTCGGTGGCTTGGAAGTTTTTCTTAAGGCATCCGGAGGAGGTTCACGTAGCCACATGCAAGATCTGTTGGCAGAAGGTGAAGCGTGGCCAGGGTCCCAATGTCGGCACCACGGCCCTGCGTCACCACATGCTTCGCCACCATAAAACGGCCTGGGAGAACTGTCGCTCCGATGTAGTGGTCGAGCCTGCTGCATCACCCAGTGGCCATCTGCTCCCTCCTTCATCAAGCCAAGGCTCCACCACCTCAGCCGAAGGGAGCTGTGTGTCAAACCCTCCTTCTGTCGCTCCTGCTTCTCCCGCTTTTAGTCAGCCATTCCGCCAACAATCCATCGGCGAAGCCATGTCCAAGAGACAACAGTATGCGCCCACTCATCCAACGGCGCAGAAGTTAAGTGTGCTCCTGTCCAAGTTGCTGGTGTTGCAGTCCCTCCCTTTTCAAGTGGTGGACTCTGCACCTTTCAGAGAATTGATGGCTTGTGCCGAGCCGAGGTGGAGAGTCCCAAGCCTTCATTTCTTTGCGAAGAAGGCAGTACCAGCCCTGCATAAGTTTGTACAAGAGAAGGTGGGCCAGTCCTTGAGCCTGTCAGTGTGTTCAAAAGTGCACAGCAGCGCCGACGTGTGGAGCTGTAACTACGAGCAGGGACAATACTTGTCTTTTACGGCCCAATGGGTAAATGTGGTTCCTGCACAGCCACAACAGCAACTTAGACAGGTCACACCGCTTCCTCCTCCACGCTCTCGCTCCCAGGCAGTTGGTCCTGTTACAGCTTGCGACGCTGCCTCCTCATCCTCCACCGTGTCCTCGGCCTCCACTGCACGTCCAAATCTCGGTGGCCCTTCATCGTACCATGTGTGTAGGGCACGGCAGTGTCAAGCTGTTCTTCACATGGTTTGCCTTGGCGAATGGAGTCACACAGGGGAGGAACTGCTAAAGTTCATTAGGGAAGAAATCTGAGTATGGCTTACTCCACGAAATCTGGAAATGGGAACCATGGTGAACGACAACGGGAAGAACATCGTGTCCGCGCTGCGACAAGGAAGTGTGAAACATGCGCCCTGCATGGCACACGTGTTGAATCTGGTTGTCAAGCACTTCCTCAAGTCTTCACCCCATTTGCAAAACATCCTGAAAATGGCAAGGAAACTGCATGCATTCACACCTTCCTTGAGCTGCAGTGTCAGAACGGTATCCCACAACATAGTCTTAATTGTGATGTTGCCACACGTTGGAATTCCACTCTCCATATGTTGGACAGACTATACGAACAAAGAAAAGCCATCACCTATTTCTTGATGATCCAAGTGGATAGGAGTACTCCCCTGTGTAACTTCAATGGGAACCAGTGGCAGCTCATACGTGACACCGGCCCTTTGAGGAAGCCACATTATTTGTGAGTCGCCTGGATTACGCCATGAACGACGTAATTCCACTCCTACATTTCCTACAACAAATGATTGAAACCATGGCTGGATAGGAATGTAGAAAAGGTGTTCCCCTCAAAAACGGCACTGGTCCGTGAAAAGATACATTTCTATCCATGCCTCGTTACCGGTGAGACTGATGTCACTCCGGGAAGTTCCTCGTGGCAGCTGTCCGGCTCTACATTCATTCCAAGACGCTACTGTAGGTGCTGTGCTCTAAGCGCAACACCTAAGGGTAAGGACCAATTTTTCTTACCACTTCATATCACCCACCCAAACTGTCCTCACTAGGGGCGCACCTCTTGTCATTTTTTTATCTCCTTGCATTAATTTGAAACCATGGCTGGTCACGGCAATGGAGACGTTGCGCCTACATCTCAAGGCTACATGAGCCCTGTGGGGGCTGAACTGGAGGAGGAGGATGATGAGGGGCAGAGCGGAGCACAGTTTAGGTTGGATGAGATGGCCGATGTTTCTAGTCATCGGACAGGAGAGGAGGAGCAGGAGCAGCCAGAGGAGCTGGAGGGTTATTAGGAAGTTGAGACAGAGGACCCAGACACACCGTGGCAGTATACAGTGGAGATGGAGGCAGATAGTCCCTCCGAGTCACTGGCACAAATGGCACGATGCATGCTCAGTTGCTTGCGTAGTGACCCCAGAATTGTCAAAATTCGTCAGCGGGATGACTTCTGGATCTCTCCCTTATTAGACCCTCGCTACCGTCCCAAAATGGGGGCCTTTTTTACACCCACTGAGAGGGAGGACAAACTGACCTACTACAGAGAGATTCTACATAGTCAGTTGGCTGATGTCTATCGGCCACATGGTCCATCCATTCGCAGGTCTGACTCGGGGGGCCCTCTGCACTCACCTTCCACTGCCCTGGCTGCTGGGGATAGGAGGGGTGGCAGGAGCAGTACCAGCTCAATCAGCAGCAGCCTGAGTCTACAGTCGCTGATGAGAAGCTTTCTTCACCCGCATAGTAAAGCAACTCATCAGCAGCAGGTAGACATGGAGCAGGACCTAAACCAGCAGGTGGTGGCATACCTTGACATGGCCATGCCAACAACCATTGAAGATCCGCAGGACTTCTGGGCAGCCAAACTTGATTTATGGCCTCAACTAGCAGAGTTTGCCCTGGGAAAGCTGTCCTGCCCGGCCAGTAGTGTGCCATCAGAGCGGGTGTTTAGTGCGGACGGGGCCATAGTCACCCCAAGGCGAACTCATCTGTCCACTAAAAATGTGGAGAGACTGACGTTTGTGAAGATGAATCAGGGATGGATCAGCCAGGATTTCCAGCCACCAATGCCAGATGCCTCAGAGTAGATTGACCATGCTGCTACACCAACATTTCCCAATTATGGTTGGTTATGAAACCCTCTTGGGTTATCAATTAGGGTTATGAAACCCTCTTTGGTACTGCGATTGCCTGCTCCTGGCTCATCCTGTGTCTTTCAGGAACTACTTGCCTCACTGATGCTTCTGGGCCTTTAATTTTTGGATGTTTAGCAGTAGCTAAATATATGCTTAATGCAAATGTCAACATTGATCTTTAAATGTAAGGGGTTATGAAACCCTCTTGGGAACTGCTCCTGACTGCTCCTAACTCATTCTGTGTCTTTCAGGAAATAATTGCCTCCCTGATGCCTCAGGCCTTGGGCCTTCAATTTTTGGAAGTTTAGCAGTAGCTAATACATGCTTAATGCAAATTTCAACAATGATCTTTAAATTCTCGGCGCTCTGCCAGGGCCTTCTCCTAACCCGCCGGGGCCGAGCCGAGGACCTCACTAAACCATCCAATCGGTAGTAGAGACATGCGGTGTGTACAAAGGGCAGGGACTTAATGAACCCGAGCTTATGACCCACGCTTAGTTGTGATTCTTCTTTCCTGGTAAATAATTGCAATCCCTGATCCCTATCGCGAACGGGGTTCAGCGGGTTACCCACACCTGTCGGTGAAAGATAGACACACGCTGGTCCGTTCAGTGTAGCGCGTGTGCAGCCCCGGACCTCTGAGGGTATAACACACCTGTTATTGCTCGATCTTGCGAGTGATCGTGCAATGTAAGGGGTTATTAAAGCCTCTTGGGTACTGCTGATGCCTGCTCCTGACTGCTCCTGTGTCTTTCAGGAACTACTTGACTTCATGATGTTTCTGGGCTTGGGCCTTTAATTTTAGGATTTTTGAAATACATACATACATGCTTAATTTAAATTTCAACATTTATGGTGCAATGTATGGGTTTATTAAACACTCTTGGGTAGTGTTTTTTTCACATTTTCTGATAATTATCACAGTAATAAACTTGAATTTTCCACAACAATAACCATTACACCATTGAACGATTGTTGTGTGTGATTTTTTTAAGTAAAATTTTCAACAACAAAAAATACGCAGAGGGATGAACTCTGCTTCTTTATTTCATAAAAAATTATTTTATTGAAGAATGTCTTTTGGTGGTCCACCGTCCTGCATTATAGAGTCTTCTGGACTCTTGGATATGCACTTTTTGTTAAACAAAGGTACAAAAAACAAAAATGGCCGGTCAGGGCTATGGAGATGTTGCGCCTACATCTTACGGCCACATGAGCCCTGTGGGTGCTTGTGAGATTAGGTCCTTTGTACCCACACGGCGGGGTCCGGGACACAAATTTTGATTTAAATTTCAAATAAAAAAATCACACATTTCAATGGTTTCCTCATGCTGCAGCCAACTCCAGGCTGCGTCATTCTGGTAATATATAGAGAGCACTTGCTGTCCTAAATTTTTCGGCAAAAATGTTTGTCTTTTTTATTAGGGATTGTGAAGCTTTGGTGCGTACTCAGCCTGTGTCATTCAGGCAATATATGGTTTACTGATGGCGCTGCTGGGCCTGGGTCTGGGAATTTCAAATTTTCTCATAGGTAGCACCCGCTATCCAAAAGTCTTCTTCATAAATTTCTACAATTGTTGTGTTTTTTTGGAGGGTTTGTGAAGCCCTAGTGTGTACTCATGCATCAGCCAACTCCAGGCTGTGTCATTCAGGCAATATATAGGTAGCACCCACTGTCCTAAATATTCTTAACATTTTTTTTAAATGTTTGTTTTTTCTTTGGGATTCTGAAGCACTGGTGTGTACTCAATGCTGCTTCCTGCTACACTCTGTCAGCCTGTTGGTCCTGTGGCAGTGTGCTACTCCGCCTCCACATCCTCCTCTGTGTCTTAAGCCTCCACTGCCCGGACAAGTCTCAGTGGCCCTTCAGCATACCATGTGTGCAGGTCACGGCGGTATCACGCTGTTCTTCACATGGTTTGCCTTGGCAAGAAGTCTTGGAAACAATGGCCGGTCAGGGCAATGGAGACGTTGCGCCAAAATCTCACGGCCACATGAGCCCTGTGGGGGCTTGTTGGATTTGGTCCTTCATACCCACACGCTGGGGTCCGGGACACGCAAAGGTTGTTTTAAATTTCAAATCAAAATATGATGGCGCTGCTGGGCCTGGGTCTGGGACTTTCACATTTTCTCATAGGTAGCACCCGCTATACAAAATCCTTTTCAAAAATTTCTAAAATTGTGGTGTTTTTTGGGGGGGATTGTGAAGCCCTGGTGTGAACTCGTGCATCAGCCAACTCCAGGCTGTGTGATTCAGGCAATATATGGGTTACTGATGCCGCTGTGGGGCCTGGGTCCGGTCATTTCAAATTTTCTCATAGGTAGCACCCGCTATCCAAAATCTTTTTCACAAATTTCTAAAATTGTGGTGTTTTTTTTTGGGGGGGGGGGGGGATTGTGAAGCCCTGCTGTGTACTCGTGCATCAGCCAACTCCAGGCTGTGTCATTCAGGCAATATATGGGTTACTGATGCCGCTGTGGGGCCTGGGTCTGGGAATTTCAAATTTTCTCATAGGTAGCACCCGCTATCCAAAATCTTGTAAAAAAAATTCTAAAATTGTGGTGTTTTTTGGGGGGGATTGTGAAGCCCTGCTGTGTACTCATGCATCAGCCAACTCCAGGCTGTGTCATTCAGCCACTATATGGTGTCCTCATGCTTCAGCCTCATCCAAGCTGTGTCATTCAGCCACTATATGGTGTCCTCATGCTGCCAACACCTCCACACTGTGCCATTCAGCCACTATATGGTGTCCTCATGCTGCCAACACCTCCACACTGTGCCATTCAGCCACTATATGGTGTCCTCGTGCTGCCAACACCTCCACGCTGTGTCATTCAGCCACTATATGGTGTCCTCATGCTTCAGCCTCTTCCAAGCTGTGTCATTCAGCCACTATATGGTGTCCTCATGCTGCCAACACCTCCACACTGTGCCATTAAGCCACTAAATGGTCTCTTCATGCTGCCAACACCTCCACGCTATGTTATTCAGTCACTATATGGTCTCCTGACACTGATGCCACCACCAGGCTCTCTAATTGTGCTGCCGTGCGGCAGTGATTCTAAAAGCGATGCCGGTAATCTGTGAAATGACCTTGTTCTGAAAATTCGGCGAATCGGCCGAATCGAATATTTGAAAAGTTCGCTCATCTCTGATTATATACACACAGCACACATACTGCACACATTACATACTGTACATGCATTATAGACACACTGCACACATACTGCACACATTACATACTGTACATGCATTATACACACAGCACACATACTGCACACATTACGTACTGTACATGCATTATATACACACACAGCACACATACTGCACACGGTACATACTGTACATGCATTATATACACACACAGCACACACTGCACACGTTACATACTGTACATGCATTATATACACACACAGCACACATACTTCACACATTACATACTGTACATCCATTATATACACACACAGCACACGTACTGCACACAATACATATTGTACATGCATTATAGACACACAGCACACATACTGCACACATTACATACTGTACATGCATTATACACACAGCACACATACTGCACACATTACATACTGTACATGCATTATATACACACACAGCACACATACTGCACACATTACATACTGTACATGCATTATATACACACAGCACACCTACTGTACACATTACATACTGTACATGCATTATAGACACACACAGCACACATACTTCACACATTACATACTGTACATGCATTATAGACACACAGCACACATACTGCGCACATTACATACTGTACATGCATTATAGACACACAGCAAACATACTGCACACGTTACATACTGTACATGCATTATATACACACACAGCACACATACTGCACACATTAAATACTGTACATGCATTATAGACACACACAGCCCACATACTGTACACATTACATACTGTACATGCATGCTTCATACACACACATAGAATAGATCAGTGTTTCCCATCCAGTGAGCCTCCAGCTGTTGCAAAACTACAACTCCCAGCATCCTGGGAGTTGTAGTTTTTCAACAACTGGGAGTACACTGGTTGGGAAACACTGGTATAGATACACCCATGCACTTTATATATAGTCATCCACAGTAGTAACACACCGGCACATTACATAGACATACACATATGTACACATACATATATATATATATATCCACACACACATGCTTATACACATATATACATGCAGGGACACCTACTTTAGTTAGGCCCCATGTTGTACATCCTCTGCAGTGCTCTCCTTTCCTCACAGCCAGCTCTGTGCTCTCTCCTCCCCCTCCTCCTGATCAGACAGATGAAGACTGAGAGAAGAGTTCGGGGCTGAGGGAAGATATCAAGTGCAGGGGTTGTAATGAGGTGAAAAGAACTCCAAAGCTGGTTGCCGGGGCCTGGAGCACAAGCTCCAAGAGCACCATTGTTAATCCGGCCCTGGTTTAACTTACACTGTCCAGCAGTGTAAGTTAACTCTTTCCTTGCCGGGCTAGCATAGCGCACAGCTCAGCAAGGGGTAAAGTGAGCCAGCAATGTGTATACTGTATACACATTGCATGCTCACTGTAAGTTTTTGCTGGGCAGTAGGTATATCTACTGTTCAGCATCAGATGTTCTCCCGGCTCTGTGGCCCTGAGCACAGCTGAGTCCCGACATTCATATCAGGAGGATCACAGGGGGTGTAAAATATGTGTAGCTCACTTAGGATGAAAGGAATAATGTGCTTGAGGTTTAAGGTGTTGCCTTCACCCAAAAGGCCTAATGTAATATATAGAAATTATAAATATAAAATATTTATGTGAACCAGTCCTCAAAAGCACAGGGGAGAGAAGAAAGAAAAGACTAATGGAGATGGGATCCAAAAAATGGTCTTTATTGAATAAAAAAGGGTATATGTAACCAATCGCCTAGCAGGGCCCTTGCTAAAGGTGAATGGCATATACTGGTTAAAAAATAGGTATAATAAAAAATACAGTAGGATTAAAATAAAATAAATATGATTGGTAAGTAGCACCAAAGAAAATTAATTAATTAAATATCTGCTGCATATAAGAAAATGTTCTCAGTCCATATAATTCATAGGAATAATTCAATAAAAAATCCACAAAAAATGTCCAGAATGAAAAGTCACAATTAGTTTAGGTATATCCGGAGAAAAGGGTATATAATAGTAAATGTAGCGACAGTAGCTACAATAGGAAATTCATAGACAAATCTTCGGTGATAGCGGTGATGTGCCTGTCAAGATTATATCTTTGTGGCGACTGAGTTAAATAATGCAGACATTGGCCCTCATTTACTAAGAAAATCGGGTTGTAAGTCTATGTTGCTTTCTTACCCAACTGCTTTTTTCCCCTGGTATTTATTATTATGTCGCATCCTGTTTGTCGCACGTGGGTTTTGTTGGTTTTGGTTTCCAACTCCTCTGAGCTGTCGGGAAAAAATCCACAACAATACAACAAATTCGGGTTGGAAACCTTTATAAATACGTGGGAAAGCTCAGAAATGTCGGGTTACGCCCCTTTTTCGGGTTTGGGAGAATCCACATCGGGTCCGTCGGGAAAAAATGTCACATTGTGTCGCAGACTGGCGCACGATGTCTGCGACATGGCGCAGACAAAGATGCGACAAAAAAACCCGACAAAAGAGGTCGGGTTTAGAATAGCAAATGAGAGCCAATGTGGCAAACACTGTCAGCGATGAAGATGTCAAGTCTCGGTGCACAGCACCACTCACCCTCCTTCGAAGTCCTCAGGTCCGGGCTGGCACGGCTGAGTCCTGCACTCTGGATATTGATGCCCGCCTGGGTGGTATGCTGGGTGAGTGGCTGAATCTCCGGGGGTCCGAGTGTCCTGGGCTGGCACGGGAGGCGTCTGGCCTTGGGGAGGATGATGTCCAGGAGTAACTCTGCCGACCGGGGCTGTGAGTGGATGCAGGTAATAGGTGGTGCGGATTGCACGTGTGAATAAGGCGCTAACAGAGCGCGTGTAGCAGTGGTCCCAGAATCGCGGGCATCCAGCTGTTGCAATTGGAATATGGCAGATACAGTCTATTTAAAGTAATATACACTTATGGATAAGGTGCAGATATTGGGCTAGACGCGTTTCAAGGCCGCGGGCCTTTTCTTCAGTAGCTGTAGGTGCTGAAGAAAAGGCCCGCGGCTGAAAAAACGCAGTGCGGAAAAATGGGCGCTTTTTCTGCTGTTTTTGCTAAAAAAAATCCTTAGCGGAATTCCAGCCACAATGTGATTTTATGGATTTTTTTTTCTCATTTCATAGTTGAAGTATACTTATGATGCAAATTACAAGCCTCTCTCATCTTTTTAAGTGGGAAAGCTTGCACAATTGGTGGCTGACTAAATACATTTTTTGCCCCACTGTAAATCTTGATCTGCTCATGAAAATTGCAATATTTTCTGAAAAGCTTCAGGCTTGTATAATACATATAAATGATTCTCTTTTATCTTGGTTTCTGTACTTATTTGAACTTCTTTTACTGAATGTAAGATTTGTATTAGCTTATTATACTACATTAAATACCATTATATCGATAGATCAATAAACACAAACACACACACACACACACATATATATATATATATATATATATATATATATATATATATATATATAGTGCCTTTGATAGGATGTGTAGTGGCCAAACTGCACAGAAATCAACTAAAGATCAAAATAGAATAATAGGTCTACAGTACTACATCTTATACAATCCTGAGTAGTCCTGACTCATTTTGCATTACTATCTTAGTCTGTTTGAGTCAAGTGATAGAATCCCCCATGCAGAGCTATAGCTAGCTCCTTCTGCACCCGAGGCAAGAACAAAAGATTGCACCCCTCCTCCATTTGGACTAGGGGCACCCCTAAGAAAATTTTTTTTGTGGGCCACTCCTACCAAATTTTTTTAAATATATTTCTTATGTAGATTACTGTACGGTTTTATGCAGCGACTCACAAATGACATATTCACTGATCAGAGTTAGAGATGAGCAAACTTTTCAAAAATTTGATTCGGCCGATCCGCCGAATTTTCCCGAAAAGTTTGTTTCGATCTGAATTTGTTCGTGGCGAATCGATATTAAAAAAGGCTATTTCTAGCCTACATACAGCCTCTATAGGGGTATAGAACACTTTGCTGTGTCCTAAAACGCATATGGAGTGTGCTGGGGTAGTGAAATAATACTGTTATTCAGAATAGCATGCAGATTACCGGCATCGCTCTTAGAATCACTGCCGCACAGCAGCACAATGACAGAGTCTGGTGGTGGCATCAGTGTCAGGAGACCATATAGTGACTGAATGACATAGCGTGGACATGTTGGCAGCAAGAGGAGACCATTTAGTGGCTGAATGGCACAGCGTGGAGTTGGCTGATGCACTAGTACACTACATACCAGGGCTTCACAATCCTCCCCCCCCAAAAAAACACAATATATGACATTTTTGACAAAGATTTCTCATTGGTAGCACCCGCTATCCAAAAATTTGAAATTAACAGACCCAGGCCCCACCTCTGCGGCATCAGTAACCCATATATTGCCTGAAGGACACAGCCTGGAGTTGGCTGATGCACCAGTGCACACCAGGGCTTCACAATCCCCCCTCCAAAAACAACTCAATGAGAAATTTTTGTCAAAGATTTCTCATTGGTAACACCCGCTATCCAAAAATTTGAAATTTCCAGACCCAGGCCCCACCTCTGCAGCATCAGGAACCCATATATTGCCTGCAGGACACAACCTGGAGTTGGCTGATGCACCAGTACACACCCGGGCTTCACAATCCCCTCCAAAAAACAACAATATTTTAGACATTTTTTAAAGAAATACCTTTGTGTAAGAACAAGCGCATATCCAACAGTTCACAAGACTCTATAATGCAGGACGGTGGACCACCCAAAGACATTTTTCTCAAAAATAATAAACCACACAATGTTTGACATTTTTTTACAAAAACTAATTCAATATGTGTGTAAGCGCATCTGTCTCCAAAAGATCAGATCACCAAAGGACTTTTTTTGCCCAAAATGATGAAGCAGAGTTAATCCCTGTCCGTTTTTTTTTTTTTCATTAAAAAATAACACGAAACAAGCGTTCCATTGTGTAACGATTAGCATTCTGGAAAATTCAATTTTATTACCGATAAAATTATCAGTAAATAAAAAAAAAACACTACCCAAGAGTGTTTCATTACCCCATACATAACACCAGGAGCAGTCAGGAGTAGGCCTCAGCAGTACCCAAGAGGCTTTAATACCCCCCAGCTTTGCACGAGCAATTGCGAGATCGAGCAATACCAGGTGTGTTCTGCCCTCAGATGTCTGGGGCCGCAGGCGCGCTCCACTGAACGGATTAGGGTGTGTCCATCTTTTTTGGTAGCACCCGCAATCCAAAAATGTTTAATTCCCAGACCCAGGCCCCTCCTTTGCGGCATCAGGAACCCATAGATTGCCTGAAAGACACAGCCTGGAGTTGGCTGATGCACGAGTACACACCGGGCTTCACAATCCACCCCAAAAAAACGCAAAATTTTATTGAAATTGCCTGACAAAATACCTGTTTTTTAAAAACCAAAGCATATACAGCAGTTCAGAAGACTCTATAATGCAGGATGGTGGACCACCAAAAGACATTCTTCTCAAAAATAATAAACCACACAATGTTTGAAATTTGGTTAAAAAAAATTATTACATGTGTGTAAGCGCATCTGTCTCCAAAAAATCAGATGACAAAAGGATTCTAATCGCCAAAAATGATTAAGCAGAGTTAATCCCTCTCCATCTATTTTTTTTTTTCATTAAAAAATCACACGCAACAAGTGTTCCGTTGTGTAACGGTTAGCATTTTGCAAAATTCAATTTTATTACTGATAAAATTATCAGTAAATTTAACAATAACACTTCCCAAGAGTGTTTAATTACCCCATACATTGCACCAGGAGCAGTCAGGAGAAGGCCTCAGCAGTACCCAAGAGGCTTTAATAACCCCTTACCTTGCCCGATCAATTGCGAGATCGAGCAATAACAGGTGTGTTATGGCCTCAGCTGTCCTGGGCCGCACTAGCGCTTCACTGAACGGATTAGCGTGTCTCTATCTTTCAAGGATGCTAAACGCTGAAACCAGTTTGTGATAGGGATCTGGGATTGCAATTATTTAACCTTAAAACGAGGAATTACCAGTGAGGGTCATAAGCTGGCATTGATTAAGTCCCTGCCCTTTGTACACACCGCCCATCGCTATAAGTGACTGGATTAGTTAGTGAGTTGGTTAGTGAGGTCCTCGGATCGGCCCATGTGGGGTAGGAGAAGGCCCTGGCAGAGCGCTGAGAATTTAACGATCATTGCTGAAATTTGCATTAAGCATGTATTTAGCTACTGCTAAACATACAAAAATTTAAGGCCCAAGGCCAGAGGCACCAGGGAGGCAAGTAGTTCCTGAACGACACAGAATGAGTCTGGAGCATGCATTTGCAGTACCCAAGAGGTTTTCATAACCCCTTACATTTAAAGATCAATGTTTACATTTGCATTAAGCATGTATTTAGCTACTGCTAAACTTCAAAAAATTATAGGCCCAGGGCCTGAGGCACCAGGGAGGCAAGTAGTTTGTGAAAGACACAGAATGAGTCTGGAGCAGTCATTTGCAGTACCCAAGAGGTTTTCATAACCCCTTACATTTAAAGATCAATGTTAACATTTGCATTAAGCATGTATTAAGCTACTGCTAAACTTAAAAAAGTTATAGGCCTAAGGCCAGAAGCATCAGTTTTCCCCATATTAGGAGCATAGTTGTCCCCCAGGTTAGGCAGCATAGATGTCCCCCAGATTAGGAGCATACTTGTCCCCCAGAATAGGCAGCATAGATGTCCCCCAGATTAGGCAGCATAGATGTCACCAAGATTGGGCAGCATAGATGTCCCCCAGATTAGGCATCATAGATGTCCACCAGATTAGGAGTTTAGTTGTCCCCCAGATTAGGATCATAGTTGTCCCCCAGATTAGGCAGCATAGATGTCGCCCAGATTAGGAGCATACTTGTCCCCCATTGTAGGCAGCATAGATGTCCCCCAGATTAGGAGCATAGTTGTCCCCCAGATTAGGCAGCATAGATATCACCCAGATTAGGCAGCATAGATGTCCTCCAGATTAGGAGCATAGTTGTCCCCCAGATTAATCAGCATAGATGTCACCCAGATTAGGCAGCATAGATGTCCCCCAGATTAGGAACATATTTGTCCCCCAGAGAAGGCAGCATAGATGTTCCCCATATTAGGAGCATACTTGTCCCCCAGATTAGGCAGCATAGATGTCCCCCAGATTAGGAGCATAGTTGTCCCCCAGATTAGGAAGCATAGATGTCACCCAGATTAGGCAGCATAGATGTCCCCCAGATTAGGAGCATAGTTTTCCGCCGGATTAGGCAGCATAGATGTCACCCAGATTAGGCAGCATAGATGTCCCCCAGATTAGGAGCATACTTGTCCCCCAGAGTAGGCAGCATAGATGTCCCCCAGATTAGGAGCATATTTGTCCCCCTGAGTAGGCAGCATAGATGTCCCCCAGATTAGGAGCATACTTGTCCCCCAGATTAGGCAGCATAGATGTCCCCCAGATTAGGAGCATAGTTGTCCCCCAGATTAGGAAGCATAGATGTCCCCCAGATTAGGAAGCATAGATGTCCCCCAGATTAGGAGCATAGTTTTCCCCCAGATTAGGCAGCATAGATGTCACCCAGATTAGGCAGCATAGATGTCACCCAGATTAGGAGCATACTTGTCCCCCAGAGAAGGCAGCATAGATGTCCCCCAGATTAGGAGCATACTTGTCCCCCAGATTAGGCAGCATAGATGTCACCCAGATTAGGCAGCATAGATGTCCCCCGATTAGGAGCATACTTGTCCCCCAGAGTAGACAGCATAGATGTCCCCCAGATTAGGATCATACTTGTCCCCCAGATTAGGCAGCATAGATGTCCCCCAGATTAGGAGCATCGTTGTCCCCCAGATTAGGCAGCATAGATGTCCCCCAGATTAGGAGCATACTTGTCCCCCAGATTAGGCAGCATAGATGTCCCCCAGATTAGGAGCATAGTTGTCCCCCAGAGTAGGCAGCATAGATGTCCCCCAGATTAGGAGCATACTTGTCCCCCAGATTAGGCATCATAGATGTCCACCAGATTAGGAGCATAGTTGTCCCCCAGATAAGGAGCATAGTTGTCCCCCAGATTAGGCAGCATAGATGTCACCCAGATTAGGCAGCATAGATATCACCAATATTAGGCAGCATAGATGTCCCCCAGATTAGGAGCATACTTGTCCCCCAGATTAGGCAGCATAGATGTCCCCCAGATTAGGAGCATAGTTGTCCCCCAGATTAGGCAGCATAGATGTCCCCCAGATTAGGCAGCATAGATGTCCCCCAGATTAGGAGCATACTTGTCCCCCAGATTAGGCAGCATAGATGTCCCCCAGATTAGGAGCATACTTGTCCCCCAGATTATGCATCATAGATGTCCACCAGATTTGGACATAGTTGTCCCCCAGATAAGGAGCATAGTTGTCCCCCAGATTAGGCAGCATAGATGTCACCCAGATTAGGCAGTATAGATGTCACCTAGATTAGGCAGCATAGATGTCCCCCAGATTAGGAGCATACTTGTCCCCCAGATTAGGCAGTATAGATGTCACCCACATTAGGCAGCATAGATGTCCCCCAGATTAGGAGCCTACTTGTCCCCCAGATTAGGCAGCATAGATGTCCCCCAGATTAGGAGCATAGTTGTCCCCCAGATTAGGCAGCATAGATGTCCCCCAGATTAGGAGCATACTTGTCCCCCAGATTAGGCAGCATAGATGTCCCCCAGATTAGGAGCATAGTTGTCCCCCAGATAGGCAGCATAGATGTCACCCAGATTGGGCAGCATAGACGTCCCCCAGATTAGGAGCATATTTGTCTCGCAGAGTAGGCAGCATAGATGTCACCCAGATTAGGCAGCATAGATGTCCCCCAGATTAGGCAGCATAGATGTCCCCCAGATTAGGAGCATAGATGTCCCCCAGATTAGGCAGCATAGTTGTCCACCAATCAGCACGGGCCGGTCAGAGCCAATCAAAGGGCCGTATGTGGCAAGCAGGCCGTACAATGCCCAGGTCTTCCCCAGAGGGTTTCATAACCAACCACAATAGAGAAAATTTTGTTGTAGGAGCATGGTCAATCTACTCAGACCCATCTTTCATTGGTGGCTGGAAATCCTGGCTGATCCATCCCTGATTCATCTTGACAAACGTCAGTCTCTCCACATTTTTAGAGGACAGACGAGTTCGCCTTGGGGTGACTGTGGCCCCGGCCGCACTAAACACCCGCTCTGATGGCACACTAGTGGCCGGGCAGGACAGCTTTTCCAGGGCAAACTCCGCTAGTTGCGGCCATAAATCGAGTTTGGCTGCCCAGAAGTCCAGCGGATCTTCAACGGTTGTTGGCAGGGTCATGTCGAGGTAAGCCACCACCTGCTGGTTCAGGTCCTGCTCCATGTCCACCTGCTGCTGATGAGTAGCTTCACTATGCGGCTGAAGGAAGCTACTCATCAGCGACAGTAGACTCAGGCTGCTGCTGATTGAGCCGGTACTGCTCCTGCAACCCCTCCCCTCCCCAGCAGCCATAGCAGTGGAAGGTGAGCGCAGAGGGCCCCCCGAGTCAGACCTGCGAGTGGATGGACCATGTGGCCGATAGGCATCGGCCAACCGACTACGTAGAAGCTCCCTGAAGTAGGTCAGTTTGTCCTCCCTCTCAGTGGGTGTAAAAAAGGCCCCCATTCTGGGCCGGTAGCGAGGGTCTAATAAGATCCAGAAGTCATGGCGCTGCCGAATTTTGACAATTTGGGGGTCACTACGCAAGCAACTCAGCATGTATCGTGCCAATTGTGACAGTGACTCGCTGGGACTACCTGCCTCCATCTCCACTGCATACTGCCACGGTGTGTCTGGGTCCTCTGTTTCACCTCTCTCGTAATAACCCTCCAGCTCCTCTGGCTGCTTTTGCTCCTCCTCTCCTGTCCAATGAACAGAAACACCGGCCATCTCATCCACCGTAAACTGTGCTCCGTTCTGCCCCTCATCATCCTCCTCCAGTTAATCCCCCAAAGGACTCATGTAGCCTTCTGATGTAGGCGCAACATCTCCATTGCCGTGACCAGCCATGTTTTAAATCATCTTTTGGAGTAAATGTAGGAGTGGAATTACGTTGTTCATGGCGTAATTTGAGCGACTAACAAAAAATGTGGCTTCCTCAAAGGGCCTCAGCAAACGGCAGGTGTCACGTATGAGCTGCCACTCGTTCACATTGAAGTTACAACAGTGTCTGCCTCAGGACCCTGAACAATTGAAACACCGCCTCCCACGACACTCACCGCATCACTACTTGCCCGCCTTGCGGAGCAAGCGACGCATGTCTCCTCACATTCTTGGCTGCCCATTAGATGCTGACTGTCCTCTATTACATCGTCCTCGCTAAATAGTGGAGCTGAACCCAAAGCATGAGATACTTCTTTGGGAGAGGGAACAGCATACGACAAAGGCAATGGGATTACGGGGACTGCTCCCCGGCCATGCCAACTGAGGGTTGTGTCTGAGGAACCCACCGACTCTTGACTGGGGTTATGAGATGTCGCTTGTGATGATGGGGATGAGTGTGCAAACCAATTGACGAGAAGAGATGAGACGACACGACCGCTGGGTGTTAACGGGAGCTCAGGCCTATTGCTGCGACTCCTGCTGCCACTAGCCCCAAGTCTGCTGACAACTCTGCCTGATGTATGTAGGCCTCTGCCCCTTCACTGTGCACGTCCTGGCACTTCCCTGCCTGACATACTTAGTGCGTTTATGAGGATATAGAACAGCAGCAGGCGATTACTTACGGCTGTCCTTTCAAAGTATATAGGCCCTAGACAGAATAACAATTACTAAATAGTACACTCCTTTGTTGTATGTATGCCCTTTGCAATGATGAGCGCACTGGTATGCGTATTTCTACGCAGAAAAAACACAGCAGGTGTATACTAATGTGTGGAATAGCACTGCATTTAGCACAGAGAAAGACTAACAGGTAGTAAATAGTACACTGCTTGGTTCTATGCCCTTTGTATGTATGCCCTTTGCAAAGATGAGCGCACTGTTAAGCGTATTTATACGCAGAAAAAAACTATTTTTTTGTTGTATACACCAGCCAGTGTATACTAATGTGTGGAGTAGCACTGAATTTAGCACTGAGACAGAAATACAGGTACTAAATAGTGCACTACTTGGTTGTATGTATGCTCTTTGCAATGATGAGCGCACTGTTAAGCGTATTTATTCGCAGAAAAAAACTCTTTTTTTGTTATATACACCGGCCAGTGTATACTAATGTGTGGAATAGCACTGAATTTAGCACTGAGACAGAAATACAGGTACTGAATAGTACACTACTTGGTTGTATGTATGCCCTTTGCAATGATGAGCGCACTGTTACATAGTTACATAGTTAGTATGGTTGAAAAAAGACATACGTCCATCAAGTCCAACCAGGGAATTGAAGTGAAGGGTGTAAGGGGATAAGGGAAAGGGATGTAGTTTTATAATTCTGCATAAGCATTATTGTTATTTTCTTCTGTTAAGCGTATTTGTACGCAGGAAAAACTTTTTTTTTCTTTAATACACCGACAGGTGTATAACGTGTGGTATAGCCCTGAATTTAGCACAGAGACAGAAAAAAAGGTGGTATATGGTACGCTATTTGCTTGTATTTAGGCCCTTTGCAATGATAAGGCAACTGTTAAGCGTATTTGTACGCAGGAAAACCTTTTTTTTCTTTAATACACCGGCAGGTGTATAACGTGTGGTATAACACTTAATTTAGCACAGAGACAGAAAAAAATGTGGTATATGGTACGCTATTTGCTTGTATTTAGGCCCTTTGCAATGATAAGGCCACTGTTAAGCGTATTTGTACGCAGGAAAAAAAAAACTTTAATACATTGGCAGGTGTATAACATGTGGTATAACACTGAATTTAGCACAGAGACAGAAAAAAAGGTGGTATATGGTACACTATTTGCTTGTATGTAGGCCCTTTGCAATGATAAGGCCACTGAAAAAGCGTATTTGTACGCAGGAAAAACTTTTTTTTCTTCAATACACCGGCAGGTGTATAACGTGTGGTATAACACTGAATTTAGCACAGAGACAGAGTAACAAGAGTAAAAATGGTAAAAAGGCACTAAAGTTCAGAGCGTGTATGAACATTTTATAATACATGGACTCTTTGTCTTCATCTATCTCAGACCTGGATATGGATGTTATTTGAAACTTCAGGACTGGGTGTCGAGGACATCTTCATTTAAGTGGGGGAGTTTGTGGTTGCCCAGTACGGGATGGTGTTTCCCCGTACTTCTCCTGCCCTGTCAGGCAGACTCTCTCCATGTCCCCAAGGGCCCCTTAATGTATTACCCCCTGTGTATATAAATTGTGAAATTAATAATGTACTGCTTCTTTAATTGTTATACTATGTGATTGTTTCTCAGGAGGCACTAGTGACCAGGTGACCCCCAAGTGACCTATGGGCTCCTTGCACAGCCCCCCTATATAACTAGTGGAGGGGCTGCAATCTCTCTCTTAGTTTCTGAGGTCCAGTGCAGTCAAGTCGTCTCAGTGTGTGTGTCTGGAGCATTGGAGGCCTCAAGCCTTAAGTCTGCAACCACATGCCAATTGCAAGTAAACCAAAGTCATCTAATTGTCAGTCATCACGTCAGTCAAGTCAAGTCTACTGTTTAGTCACCATGGCCTGCACCAAAGTCTGTCTAACTACTGCAAGTTCCAGCAAGCCTGCAATGTCCCCCTTTGTCACTGGTCACCTCCTTGGGATATTGGCTGTACTGCATAGACTGTGTCATCTCTCTACCCTCAGTAAAGCTACCGTTTGTCCATAACTTGGCGTCAGTGTCTTCATTGCAGCCGTGCCTAGCCAAGGACCAGCGGTATTACCTTCGGGTGGATAAGGCCAAACCACGCCCGGGCGTCACGACAATAAGGGGTTAATAACATCTGCCTCTTGGCTTATAACATCTACCCTGCACCTCACAATCCGACATCACACACACACATATATATCTATATACTAGATACATAAAATACTATTGGTATAGAAAAATGCCCCCATTTCTCCTCTATTCATCCTGATAGTATTAACAGAGATAATAGAAGAGGAATGCACTTATCTATACTAAGGGTAGGGTCACATTTACAGGATCTTCTGCATATTTCATGCGCACAATTTGAAGCTGCAGATTTTAATGTAAACTAATTGACTGAACACAGATTAAAATCTGCAGCTTCAAATAGTGCACATCATATATGCAGAAGATCCTGTACATGTGACCATACTTTAATAGTATTATACCTATATTTAAGGGGTGACAGAGGGGTGTACGGGGTGACAGAGAAGTGTACAGGGGTGACAGAAGAGTGTACAGGGGTGACAAAAGGTGACAAAGAGGTATAGAGGGGAAGGAATGCAGTACCTGAAGCTGAGTAGGCCTCTTTGGATCCCGTCTCCATCGTCAGCAGTGCCGCACCTGCTCTTTCCCCATCATTTTCCTGGGGAACAAGGGAAAAATCGCCTGGAGATATGGGGATCGGAGCTGCAGCATCCGCGTCCAAGAGCGTGTGCACCCTAGGCAAAAGCTAATTTTGTAATCTTCTTACTACTGGGGTGACAGACTGTAACAAACCTCCTCCTTATGTAATCTCATTACTACTGGGGTAAAACACTGTAACAAACCCTCTCATCATGTAATCACCTTACTACTGACACACTGTAAGGGTACGTTCAGGGGGCAGGGACACTGGGCCAAGTAGATGACTCCCTCTGACCTGCAGTTAATAAAGTCCCTAATAGTAAAAAGCACCCCTGTTGAGGAACATTTGAATGTATTTGTTATTCTAATAGAACCACATGCTACACAGTTCCACACCTAAAAGTACCTCGTGGTTTGCGTCTGAGACAATAGTCCCCTCCAACACTCATAATGAGGTGGCTCCTAACGACGGAGTCCTTGATGCTCGGGCCCTTGCAGAATCTAATCATAGGTATGTCACCTATCGCATTCCTTATGTCAGCATCTTTTAGAAGGATGACCCCGTAGGGCTGAAAGATTTCACGTACCTCTCTATACTGATTACCAAAAGTGACAATTCTCTGGATTATCTCCTGATTGTCACCTTGCTGTTTTGCGACCAATAGATACCTACTTTTTTGTGACACGGACCACTCAAAAGCCCTTCTTAGAACATCATCCGGATAACTCCTAGCATAAAACTGGTTCCTGAGATCACATGCCTGCATTAAGAATTAATTTGTACTGGAACAGTTCCTCCTAAGGCGGAAATATTGGCCCCTCGGAATTCCTTTCCTTAGGGCCAATGGATGGAAACTCTCCCACCTTAGGAGGCAATTGGTGGATGTGGGTTTTCTAAAGACACTGGTTTCTATATTGCCATTATTGCTCCTAGTAATGAGTACATCCAAAAATGTAAATTTGTAAAATGTAGGTAAAATGTAGTCTCAGGTCATTGTTGTTTAACAACAGGTCCACAAAGTTCTGGAACTCCTCTCTTGTTCCCACCCACAACAAAAAGATGTTGGGGGACATTTACTAATCTAGTCTATTCTGGTAATGCTTATAGACCAGCGTATGTGGTAGTCTCCTGTCTATTGTGCTCCTAATTTATCAAAGGTCTCACAGCCCTTGATAAATTCTGTGCTCAGACTTCAGGGTCTACAAGCTTAAACTGCATTTAGACCTGCTCCAACATGGTCTGACATTTCAGCGTATTTTGGGCAGATGCGACTTGTTGCACAAAAGTCGCACTTGATAAATTCAGCACCAATGCATTTTCCAATGCATTTCCATCTAAAATAGACTTGCATGCATCATGTTCAAAAAATCCTCTACAGCAAAAGTCGCAGAAAAGTCGCACATATTTAGACTGCGACTTTCTGTGCGACAAATTTAGACAGGAAAAACCAGTCTAAATCCTTTGATAAATCTCCCCCATCGTCTATAAACCTCAGCTAGATAGCCTCCTAAGGTGGGAGAGTTTCAAACCCCCCGGACCCCCAGACAAAGGTTGCAGGACCAAAACACGAGTTGGGGTGGCGGCATCCCAGGACTCCTGACACTTCAGTGCTACAGTTTGGTTTGGCATTTCTGCTATACGCAGTTGGTACGGTCTCTTTTAATATCTATGGTTGAGCATTTGCACTTTATATGGCTGTATACCTAATTGGCTTATATCCATAAGTTATCTTTTACCCATTTGTACTATTTACTTACTCTTTACCACTACTTTCTGAGTACTTGGCATTGCCAGGTTTTTCCTACCTAATCCTTGTGTGGGAGGAAAAGCAACATAGGAAGAAGTACTTGTCCTCATATCCCAACATCATATCCCAACCTCATATCCCGACCTCATATCCCATCCTCATAACCCATTCTCATATCTCATCCCCATATCTCGTCCTCATATCCCATCCTCATATCCTGACCTCATATACCAAACTCATATCTCATCCTCATATCCCGACCTCATATCTCGTCCTGATATCCCGACCTCATATCCCAATCTCATATATGATCCTCAGATATCATCCTCATACCACGTCCTCAGATGGGGTTGAGTTGTGATGAAGAGATTGTAGACCGAAAATAGAAGGAGGTGTGGTTTTGTGGAAGTGGGCATGACGTGCAAGCAGGATCAATGCACAAAAAGGGTAGAAAATAAAAAAGGTGTGGCTTAAATTTTGGGTGTGGCATGCGGGAGGGGTGTGGCAGGACTGATGCACTCACCAGGAGATGCAGAGTAGAACTTGGAGTAAGGTACTGAAAATGCTACATATTTGCATGGGACATATTTACATCCTTCATGTAACAGGGTAGGTTAGGGTTAATTTAACTATCATATATTTTTATTTGACATAAAGGTAACGTGTACTAAGTTTCAGCAAAATATCTCCAGCCATTTGGAAGTAATGCTGGAATATACATTTCCCATAGACTTGCATAGGACTTCAAACCAAAAAAATCCTCCCTCGCAAATGGGGGTGGGTAAGGGTTAATTGATCTATCCTATGTTTGTAGTTGAAATATAAGTAACATGTGTACCAAGTTTTATCGAAATAACTTTAGCTTTTGGAAGTGATGCTGGAACATACACACATGCATACATACACATGTCACGTCTGGGCAGGGAAGGAGTGCACACTATTCTCGCCCACTCCCCCTATCCTTGCCTACTTACGTACTTACCCTAGGTAGTGGTTCCATAACTACGGTGACGGTCCCTACTTACATTAAGTCAGGGCAGTCCAGTCAAAATAATAAACTATAATGCAGAAGGAGGTCTGGACACAGAATGGAATCACCCAGACTAACAGAAAAATAACTAAACATACACACAATAAGTCGCTGTCCACAGTCCTAGTCGATACCAAGGGGTTACAGATAAGCCAATTCGCAAAGCCAGGAGAATAGTCAGAGAGCAGAACCAAATAGTCAAAATGCCAGATATAACAGAAACAATATTATTGCTAGCTAACTAGCTTTTTCCATGGTATTTACTAATCTTTCCCTACATTTTGCAATTTTCCCTACATTTTGCTTGTTTTACACATGCTCTGATCTATCTATATTTTCTGTAGAAACCTTAGTGAATATGTGAGTTTTTTGTGCAAATAAGGCTCTGGGACAGCATTGCCTAACCTGCCCACAGGTGCCTTTTTTCACCAAGTCCTGTCATAGAAGTGGAGCCCCACCAGGCTATCAGTTAGATCGTGTGCTGAATAGGGCCTACTGCACAATTTTTTCTGGGATGTTTTCATGGAATAAGAAACAAGGCATAAATTGTACAAATCTGGTTATTGCATGGCTATCTGGCTCATTTGCACTTGCATTTTTTATTTTTTTGCTTTCTGGGGAAAAAATGTAGCCAGCGGAGAGGCAAATTCCATGTGTCACTGCAGTGAAAATGACACCATACAATGCAGAGCTCCTATTCATGGACTTCCTAGTGGACGTTCCACTAGGGCTTTGCTGGGTATTTCATCACTAGGTGACCCTCAGCCTGAAATGAATGGCCTTCATGCGATGTAGTTCGCAGGATTAATATTGCTTATTCCTGATCTAAAAATAAACCATCTAGTCAAATAAAAATGTTGTTATAGATTGTTATCAGTGAAAAATGTGATGAAAAAAATTGCAAAAAAAATTGCTGCACAAGTTATTTCCGTAATTGATTTTGGGCTGGATAAGCGCTCAGCTATAAATAGTCAAACTAGTTTGTTCCGCTGCTGTTTATTGTCTCCAGAAGTGATGAGGTTCTATTTATCGGGCTGCAAATCTTATTCCAGAAGATGAATGCACTGTATGTGAGATGCAATACTATTGTTTCTGTCTACAATGTAAAGATTATTTAAGCACCATCAGATAATCCACAAGGATGGATCAAACTCACACAACTAGCAGACTATACGTGCAAGCCATTGGCAGTCTGTGAGCTGTAATTCCCCGCAGATAAAATTATGGTGGTCCAGATACACACTACATCAAAAACACCCAGATTAGGCATGTCATTTCTTTTTAATATAATCCGAATGTCCTCTGATTTGTCATGTTTGTATTTATTACCCCCTTAAAAAGTTATACTACTTCTTGGTACCCATAAAGGGGAACCTGTCTCCCCATACTGGAGATCGCGGGGTCCAAGCAGTTTGACCCCCACGATCTGAGACTTGTGTCCTAGCCTTAGGATAGGGGATAAGTTTTTCTATCCCTGAGATCTCCTTTAAGCAAAAATGACAAACATGTTAATTTCAGCTGTGTTTTACTCATGGGTATGAGTTTTAGTTTTGGAGAACTAACAGGTTATTCATTACCATGCATTATGAGTGCACTTAAGCTCCCCCTTCATTCAAGCTGACTGACAGCTTTCCATGAAAAGTAAGGGTGTGTTAAAACGGCGGTATTTCCGCAATTCCGCAGAAATTCAGTTCAGAAAAGCTTGTTGAATGGAATTGCAGAATTTCGCCCGAAATTCATCTTTATTACAGCAGAATTGTGGCGGAATTCTGTGTTATCTAAACACAGAATTCTGCTGAAATTCAAGCCCCAATGATTTCAATTGGATTCCACTGCAGAATTCCGCAAAATATAGGACTAGTTATATATATTTTGATGGAATTAGGAAAGCAGAATTTCTGCTGTCTGAATGGGACTGTGGAATTCCATTCAAATACATTTTCTGTAAATTGCAGTAGAATTGTGGAATTTCACAATGAAAATTCCTCCGTGTTAACATACCCTAAGACAGAGAGAACTGTCAATCAATGGAGATGATTGGGGGGTCATAAAAACACTAGACTCCACTGGAGTCACAGAGCTGGCATTGCACTGCATCAAATAAACCCATAAGCTTGTTTATCTTGCCATCTATAAGAACAGTTAAATTTTATCTTGTAGGTTTTTTATTTTTTTTATTGTTTCTTTCATGCACATTTTCAGTTAAAGGGGTTTTCACAGTCTTTCCAGTTAAGGGAATCTATCAGCTCTAAATCATGCTCAGAGCTCATGTCTAGGTGGCAGTGCATAGCCATTACATACATGCCTCCTCGGATGAGTTCTGGCACTTTAAATTGTTGTATATATGTTCTTCCGGTTACACTGACAGGTTATGAAAAGGTTACACTAAAGTCTACACCCACATCAAATACCATGTGCTGCAGAAAAATACTAAAGTTGGGTAATATTGCCATCTTGTGACCATTATGGGAACATGGAACATGGGCAAACAATATTCTAGAACAGGTGACCTGAAGTAAAAAAAATCTAGACCTACAGCCATCTAGTTGCTTTTGAGTTAGGTGAGAATCTGAGTCTAAAAAGCTACAGAGAGGACTACAAGATGTATTTCTTCCCTTTGAGGGAAAACTTCTACCTAGCTAAGTCCCACTGACAGGATGGAAAAAGTGGCATTAGGGAAAAGATTCTTGGACTCCATTGGACAAGAAGACTGCATGACACTGGCCTCTGGTCCTGGTCAAGTCACACACTTTTTGAGTTTGGGGGACACCTAGGATGATATGTTACAGCACAGGTGATATAAAGTAAGTGGTGTGTGGATCCTACACGTTTAGTTCAGTTAACTCCAAGCATGATCCTGTCAGTTTGTTTAGAGACATGGGACTATAATTAGAGTCTTTACAAACCACAATTTAGCAAATCAGCGCAGTAAAGTCAGACTATATCCTCAAGGGACACCCATAGGTCCAGGTACAGAGAGAGTACGGGAATTTTCACCTAGAAGTCCAAGCACCAGAAACAATGGCCCTTATTTACTAAGAGTGGAGTGTAGGTTTCTTTGTGGGTTTTAATTCCCTACAATTTATTTTCCACGGTATTTACTAAGGTTTCCCTACAGTTTCCACTTTCCCTACATTTTGCTTTTTTTACACATGCTCTGATCTGTCGAGTTTTTTTCAACTCAAATCCACCGCATTTTATGTGGAAACCTTAGTAAATATGTTGGGTTTCTGTGAAAATGTTGGGAACACGCCCCTTTGTTGGGAACACGCCCCTTTTCCCCAGTGGCCACACCCCTTTTTGAGGTCTTCTTAGCAAAATGGAGAGTTAGTAAGGGTTTTTTCAATTCTGGCACAATGCGACAGAATCTGGCGCACAACCCGACAAAACATGTCGGGTTTGCAATAGTAAATGAGGGCCCTTATCCACTAAAAAATACTAACAAGTCAAAACCAAAATGTGGCAGCATATCTTTTCTGTATGTACATGGGAACTTTTTCACCAGTTGTCAGTTGGGAATGAGAAGAACTGTTTGCACTGATTATATATTTGTTATGGAACTACAAGTACCAGTAGACCTACAGTAACGATGAAATCAACAGAAATTGGCAGAGGGCAGGGATTGGAAGGAAAACAAAATGAAAAAGAAAATCAACGTATACTCACCCCTATGTTTTGCTTCCAGTCCAGGGATGCTGCTGCTGCAGAGTCCCAGGCAGAAGTGCCGTGGTGACATCACCATACACTGTGCACAGGACACTAAAGCAAATCACTTGCCTTAGCGGTCCCAGTGGACTAGTTGTACCAACAAGTGTAACAACCCTTCTTTTGGGACTCTGGAGCAATGGCGGAGCTGAACTGGTAACAACTGGAAAGGTGAGTTCAGTGAAACCTCCCAAGAAGATGTCACGACTCCTCCCATTGACGTGAATGGAGGGGTGTGGCGGCTGTTGTCGCCAGTCATCCGGAACGGTGCGGAGTACGCTCCGTGCACCGGATGACTGGTGTGCCGCAGTGGAGATCGCAGGAGTCCTCATAGGCGGGACCCCTGCGATCAGACATCTTATCCCTTAACCTTTGGATAGAGGATAAGATGTTTCTGAGAAGTACCCCTTTAAGACTACTCTGGGAATTATATGGAGTCTTTGGAGACTATGGAGACTTTTATGGGACATAAAAGGAAAGAGGCTGCATAATTGGATGGGGGGTTAACAGAGACAGGTAGGGTGCAGCCCACATCTTACTGCACTGGGAAGAGAAGCCAGAAATAAGATAGTGAGTTAGGCTAGGGACCATGAATGAGATAATGTGCCATGCTAAGGACCAAGAATGAGATGAGGTGACATGTTGTGAAATCATGCATGATACCAGGATTAAGATAGGGAACTATGCTTTGGACGAGGATTGAGATGGGGAGCTATGCTGTGGACTAGGAATGAGATTGTTTATAAACTTAAAAAAAAACTTAAAACTTTGAACACAACTAAAAATCACAGGAATGAAAAAAAAAAAAACACAGCCCTGATCTGAAGTCATCATCCAGCCTGTTTCTTGAACATTATTGACCTTGGCAGAGAGGTGATGTTTTATATGGTTTATGAATGTACTACACAAAGTTCAGTTAATCTACAGACTAAAGCTTGAGCTCTAAGCAAGAAAACCATGACAGCGCTTCTGTTTCCAATAATTATCAGAACAAGCCCAATATTAGGAATAGCCTTGTGAATATTTAGAAGCATAGAACAGTACATGGAAGCATTTGTATGGTGTGTATCCTTTAAAAAAGAACTATGTACCAATACATTTTTCTAAATTCACTGATACAGACATCTTAAAATGTACCTGTACTCAACAAAAACTTTTTACATAATGTAGATAATAACATTAGATGTATATTTGTAATATAAATTGGTTAAAAAATGCTGTCTCTGCAGCTATATAGAAATAAAACTGGAAAGGGTGTATATTCAGCACACTAGGCGTAATGTGTACACCTGGAGGCTCCTTCCAACTCCAGTAACTGAATCCATTCAAGAAAACCGTACACCAACACAGATACATTTTTTTTTCTATTGCTTCAATACTTCATCTTCACTAATCTTCAGTACAAAAACTGATGCATGTAATCACAGATACATAGTAAATATTTTCACCCAGGTGCAAGTTTTTAGCATTAATGAAACATTACAGACACGGTATGTATGTGGAAGTCCATTGCTCCAGCCGGAGATTCAAATGTCATCTTTGCCGTCCGTTCAGCCTTTCTTTCTGGAAAAGACAAGGAGCTGACAAGCCTGTGAACCCAGTCGGCAACGTTTCAGGATTACATCCCTTTGTCAAGGTCCTCCTGCTCTATAACATGATGCCTGCAGATTGTACTGTATTGTATATATCATCTGCTCAGCTCCTCCTGCTCTATAACATGATGTCTGCAGATTGTACTGTATTGTATATATCATCTGCTCAGCTCCTCCTGCTCTATAACATGATACCTGCAGATTGTACTGTATTGTATATATCATCTGCTCAGCTCCTCCTGCTCTATAACATGATACCTGCAGATTGTACTTTATTGTATATATCATCTGCTCAGCTCCTCCTGCTCTATAACATGATGTCTGCAGATTGTACTGTATTGTATATATCATCTACTCAGCTCCCACTGCTCTATAACATGATACCTGCAGATTGTACTGTATTGTATATATAATCTGCTCAGCTCATCCTGCTGTATAACATGATACCTGCAGATTGTACTGTACTGTATGGTATATATCATCTGCTCAGCTCCTCCTGCTCTATAACATGTTACCTGCAGATTGCACTGTATTGTATATATCATCTGCTCAGCTCCTCCTGCTCTATAACATGATACCTGTAGATTGTACTGTATTGTATATATCATCTGCTCAGCTCATCCTGCTCTATAACATGATGTCTGCAGATTGTACTGTTTTGTATATATCATCTGTTCCGCTCCTCCTACTCTATAACATACCTGCAGATTGTACTGTATTGTATTTATCATCTGCTCAGCTCCTCCTGCTCTATAGCATGATACCTGCAGATTGTACTGTATAGTATATATCATCTGCTCAGCTCATCCTGCTGTATAACATGATACCTGCAGATTGTACTGTATTATATATATCATCTGCTCAGCTACTTCTACTCTATAACCTGATACCTGCAGATTGTATTGTATAGTATATATCATCTGCTCAGCTCCTCCTGCTCTATAACATGATGCCTGCAGATTATACTGTATTGTATATATCATCTGCTCAGCTCCTCCTACTCTATAACATACCTGCAGATTGTACTGTATTGTATATATCATCTACTCAGCTCCCCCTGCTCTATAACATGATACCTGCAGATTGTACTGTATTGTATATATAATCTGCACAGCTCATCTTGCTGTATAACATGATACCTGCAGATTGTACTGTATTGTATATATCATCTGCTCAGCTCCTCCTGCTCTATAACATGTTACCTGCAGATTGCACTGTATTGTATATATCATCTGCTCAGCTCCTCCTGCTCTATAACATGATACCTGTAGATTGTACTGTATTGTATATATCATCTGATCAGCTCCTCCTGCTCTATAACATGATGTCTGCAGATTGTACTGTATTGTATATATCATCTGCTCAGCTCCTCCTACTCTATAACATACCTGCAGATTGTACTGTATTGTATATATCATCTGCTCAGCTCCTCCTGCTCTATAGCATGATACCTGCAGATTGTACTGTATAGTATATATCATCTGCTCAGCTCCTCCTGCTCTATAACATGATGCCTGCAGATTATACTGTATTGTATATATCATCTGCTCAGCTCCTCCTACTCTATAACATACCTGCAGATTGTACTGTATTGTATATATCATCTGTTCAGCTCATCCTACTCTATAACCTGATACCTGCAGATTGTACTGTATAGTATATATCATCTGCTCAGCTCCTCCTGCTCTATAACATGATGCCTGCAGATTATACTGTATTGTATATATCATCTGCTCAGCTCCTCCTACTCTATAACATGATGTCTGCAGATTGTACTGTATTGTATATATCATCTGCTCAGCTCCTCCTACTCTATAACATGATACCTGTAGATTGTACTGTATTGTATATATTATCTGATCAGCTCCTCCTGCTCTATAACATGTTGTCTGCAGATTGTACTGTATTGTATATATCATCTGCTCAGCTCCTCCTACTCTATAACATACCTGCAAATTGTACTGTATTGTATATATCATCTGCTCAGCTCCTCCTGCTCTATAACATGATACCTGTAGATTGTACTGTATTGTATATATCATCTGATCAGCTCCTCCTGCTCTATAACATGATGTCTGCAGATTGTACTGTATTGTATATATCATCTGCTCAGCTACTTCTACTCTATAACCTGATACCTGCAGATTGTATTGTATAGTATATATCATCTGCTCAGCTCCTCCTGCTCTATAACATGATGCCTGCAGATTATACTGTATTGTATATATCATCTGCTCAGCTCCTCCTACTCTATAACATGATGTCTGCAGATTGTACTGTATTGTATATATCATCTACTCAGCTCCCCCTGCTCTATAACATGATACCTGCAGATTGTACTGTATTGTATATATAATCTGCACAGCTCATCTTGCTGTATAACATGATACCTGCAGATTGTACTGTATTGTATATATCATCTGCTCAGCTCCTCCTGCTCTATAACATGTTACCTGCAGATTGCACTGTATTGTATATATCATCTGCTCAGCTCCTCCTGCTCTATAACATGATACCTGTAGATTGTACTGTATTGTATATATCATCTGATCAGCTCCTCCTGCTCTATAACATGATGTCTGCAGATTGTACTGTATTGTATATATCATCTGCTCAGCTCCTCCTACTCTATAACATACCTGCAGATTGTACTGTATTGTATATATCATCTGCTCAGCTCCTCCTGCTCTATAGCATGATACCTGCAGATTGTACTGTATAGTATATATCATCTGCTCAGCTCCTCCTGCTCTATAACATGATGCCTGCAGATTATACTGTATTGTATATATCATCTGCTCAGCTCCTCCTACTCTATAACATACCTGCAGATTGTACTGTATTGTATATATCATCTGTTCAGCTCCTCCTACTCTATAACCTGATACCTGCAGATTGTACTGTATAGTATATATCATCTGCTCAGCTCATCCTGCTCTATAACATGATGCCTGCAGATTATACTGTATTGTATATATCATCTGCTCAGCTCCTCCTACTCTATAACATGATGTCTGCAGATTGTACTGTATTGTATATATCATCTGCTCAGCTCCTCCTACTCTATAACATGATACCTGTAGATTGTACTGTATTGTATATATCATCTGATCAGCTCCTCCTGCTCTATAACATGTTGTCTGCAGATTGTACTGTATTGTATATATCATCTGCTCAGCTCCTCCTACTCTATAACATACCTGCAGATTGTACTGTATTGTATATATCATCTGCTCAGCTCCTCCTGCTCTATAGCATGATACCTGCAGATTGTACTGTATAGTATATATCATCTGCTCAGCTCCTCCTGCTCTATAACATGATGCCTGCAGATTATACTGTATTGTATATATCATCTGCTCAGCTCCTCCTACTCTATAACATACCTGCAGATTGTACTGTATTGTATATATCATCTGTTCAGCTCCTCCTACTCTATACACTGATATCTGCAGATTGTACTGTATAGTATATATCATCTGCTCAGCTCCTCCTGCTCTATAACATGATGCCTGCAGATTATACTGTATTGTATATATCATCTGCTCTGCTCCTCCTACTCTATAACATGATGTCTGCAGATTGTACTGTATTGTATATATCATCTACTCAGCTCCCCCTGCTCTATAACATGATACCTGCAGATTGTACTGTATTGTATATATAATCTGCTCAGCTCATCCTGCTGTATAACATGATACCTGCAGATTGTACTGTATTGTATATATCATCTGCTCAGCTACTTCTACTCTATAACCTGATACCTGCAGATTGTATTGTATAGTATATATCATCTGCTCAGCTCCTCCTGCTCTATAACATGATGCCTGCAGATTATACTGTATTGTATATATCATCTGCTCAGCTCCTCCTACTCTATAACATGATGTCTGCAGATTGTACTGTATTGTATATATCATCTACTCAGCTCCCCTTGCTCTATAACATGATACCTGCAGATTGTACTGTATTGTATATATAATCTGCACAGCTCATCCTGCTGTATAACATGATACCTGCAGATTGTACTGTATTGTATATATCATCTGCTCAGCTCCTCCTGCTCTATAACATGTTACCTGCAGATTGCACTGTATTGTATATATCATCTGCTCAGCTCCTCCTGCTCTATAACATGATACCTGTAGATTGTACTGTATTGTATATATCATCTGCTCAGCTCCTCCTGCTCTATAACATGATGTCTGCAGATTGTACTGTATTGTATATATCATCTGCTCAGCTCCTCCTACTCTATAACATACCTGCAGATTGTACTGTATTGTATATATCATCTGCTCAGCTCCTCCTGCTCTATAGCATGATACCTGCAGATTGTACTGTATAGTATATATCATCTGCTCAGCTCCTCCTGCTCTATAACATGATGCCTGCAGATTATACTGTATTGTATACATCATCTGCTCAGCTCCTCCTACTCTATAACATACCTGCAGATTGTACTGTATTGTATATATCATCTGCTCAGCTCCTCCTGCTCTATAGCATGATACCTGCAGATTGTACTGTATAGTATATATCATCTGCTCAGCTCCTCCTGCTCTATAACATGATGCCTGCAGATTATACTGTATTGTATATATCATCTGCTCAGCTCCTCCTACTCTTTAACCTGATACCTGCAGATTGTACTGTATAGTATATATCATCTGCTCAGCTCCTCCTGCTCTATAACATGATGCCTGCAGATTGTACTGTATTTTATATATCATCCACTCAGCTCCTCCTGCTCTATAACATAATGTCTGCAGATTGTACTGTACTTTATATACAGAGGCGTAGCTTCTGTATATCTGCAAAATCCAAAATCTGCAACAGGGCCCTATATGCCAATTAAAATACTGGTCTCTTATGGGGTAGATGTGTTTTAAGGCCCCCTTAGGCACGAGGGCACCAGTGTGACTGCTACCTCTGCTACCTCTATAGTTACACCCCTGTGTATACAGTATATGATCTGCTCAGTTCCTCCTGCTTTATAAAATGATGCCTGCAGAGTGTACTGTATTGTATATATCATCTGCTCAGCTCCTCCTGCTCTATAACATGATGCCTGCAGATTGTACTGTATTGTATATATATATCATCTGCTCAGCTACTCCTACTCTAGAACATGTTACCTGCAAATTGTACTGTGTTGTATATATATATATCATCTTTTCAGCATCTCCTGCTCTATAACATGATGTCTGCAGATTGTACTGTATTGTATATATCATCTCTTCAGCTCCTCCTGCTCTATAACATGATACCTGCTGATTGTTCTGTATTGTATATATCATCTGCTCAGCTCCTCCTGCTCTAAAACATGATACCTGCAGATTGTACTGTATTGTATATATATATCATCTGCTCAGCTCCTCCTGCTTTATAACATGTTATCTGCAACTTGTACTGTATTGTGTATATATCATCTTCTCAGCTCCTCCTGCTCTATAACATGATATCTGCAGATTGTACTGTATTGTATATATCATCTGCTCAGCTCCTCCTGTTCTATAACATGATACCTGCAGATTGTACTGTATTGTATATATCATCTGCTCAGCTCCTCCTGCTCTATAACATGATACCTGCAGACTGTACTGTATAGTATATATCATCTGCTCAGCTCCTCCTGCTCTATATCATGATGCCTGCAGATTATACTGTATTGTATATATCATCTGCTCAGCTCCTCCTACTCTATAACATACCTGCAGATTGTACTGTATTGTATATATCATCTGCTCAACTCCTCCTGCTCTATAGCATGATACCTGCAGATTGTACTGTATAGTATATATCATCTGCTCAGCTCCTCCTGCTCTATAACATGATGCTTGCAGATTATACTGTATTGTATATATCATCTGCTCAGCTCCTCCTACTCTATAACCTGATACCTGCAGATTGTACTGTATAGTATATATCATCTGCTCAGCTCCTCCTGCTCTATAACATGATGCCTGCAGATTATACGGTATTGTATATATCATCTGCTCAGCTCCTCCTACTCTATAACATGTTACCTGCAGATTGTACTGTATTTTATATATCATCCACTCAGCTCCTCCTGCTCTATAACATAATGTCTGCAGATTGTACTGTATTGTATATACAGAGGCGTAGCTTCTGTATATCTGCAAAATCCAAAATCTGCAACAGGGCCCTATATGCCAATTAAAATACTGGTCTCTTATGGGGTAGATATGTTTTAAGGCCCCCTTAGGCACGAGGGCACCAGTGTGACTGCTACCTCTACTACCTCTATAGTTACACCCCTGTGTATACAGTATATGATCTGCTCAGTTCCTCCTGCTTTATAAAATGATGCCTGCAGATTGTACTGTATTTTATATATCATCTGCTCAGCTCCTCCTGCTCTATAACATGATGACTGCAGATTGTACTATATTGTATATATATATCATCTGCTCAGCTACTCCTACTCTATAACATGTTACCTGCAAATTGTACTGTGTTGTATATATATATCATCTTCTCAGCATCTCCTGCTCTATAACATGATGTCTGCAGATTGTACTGTATTGTATATATCATCTCTTCAGCTCCTCCTGCTCTATAACATGATACCTGCTGATTGTGCTGTATTGTATATATCATCTGCTCAGCTTCTCCTGCTCTAAAACATGAAACCTGCAGATTGTACTGTATTGTATATATATCATCTGCTCAGCTCCTCCTGCTCTATAACATGTTATCTGCAAATTGTACTGTATTGTGTACATATCATCTTCTCAGCTCCTCCTGCTCTATAACATGATACCTGTAGATTGTACTGTATTGTATATATCATCTGATCAGCTCCTCCTGCTCTATAACATGATGTCTGCAGATTGTACTGTATTGTATATATCATCTGCTCAGCTCCTCCTACACTATAACATACCTGCAGATTGTACTGTATTGTATATATCATCTGCTTTGCTCCTCCTGCTCTATAGCATGATACCTGCAGATTGTACTGTATAGTATATATCATCTGCTCAGCTCCTCCTGCTCTATAACATGATGCCTGCAGATTATACTGTATTGTATATATCATCTGCTCAGCTCCTCCTACTCTATAACATGTTACCTGCAGATTGTACTGTATTTTATATATCATCCACTCAGCTTCTCCTGCTCTATAACATAATGTCTGCAGATTGTACTGTATTGTATATACAGAGGCGTAGCTTCTGTATATCTGCAAAATCCAAAATCTGCAACAGGGCCCTATATGCCAATTAAAATACTGGTCTCTTATGGGGTAGATGTGTTTTAAGGCCCCCTTAGGCACAAGGGCACCAGTGTGACTGCTACCTCTTCTACCTCTGCTACCTCTATAGTTACACCCCTGTGTATACAGTATATGATCTGCTCAGTTCCTCCTGCTTTATAAAATGATGCCTGCAGATTGTACTGTATTGTATATATCATCTGCTCAGCTCCTCCTGCTCTATAACATGTCTGCAGATTGTACTGTATTGTATATATCATCTGCTCAGCTCCTCCTGCTCTATAACATGATACCTGCAGATTGTAGTGTATTGTATATATCATCTGCTCAGCTCCTCCTGCTCTATAACATGATGTCTGCAGATTGTACTGTATTGTATATATCATCTGCTCAGCTCCTCCTGCTCTCTAACATGATACCTGCAGATTGTAGTGTATTGTTTATAGCATCTGCTCAGCTCCTCCTGCTCTATAACATGATGTCTGCAGATTGTACTGTATTGTATATATCATCTCTTTAGCTCCTCCTGCTCTATAACATAATACCTGCTGATTGTGCTGTATTGTATATATCATCTGCTCAGCTTCTCCTGCTCTAAAACATGATACCTGCAGATTGTACTGTATTGTATATATATCATCTGCTCAGCTCCTCCTGCTCCATAACATGTTATCTGCAAATTGTACTGTATTGTGTATATATCATCTTCTCAGCTCCTCCTGCTCTATAACATGATATGTGCAGATTGTACTCTATTGTATATATCATCTGCTCAGCTCCTCCTGTTCTATAACATGATACCTGCAGATTGTACTGTATTGTATATATCATCTGCTCAGCTCCTCCTGCTCTATAACATAATATCCTGCAGATTGTACTGTATTGTATATAATAGAAGTAATTTACAAATCAGTTTAACTTTCTGGCACCAGTTGATTAAAAAAAAAAGTTTTCCACCGGAGTACCCCTTTAAATGGGTATTTAGCCCCTCGCATCTTATCCCCTATCCAAAGCATAGGGGATAAGATGTCAGATCGCGGGGGTCCCACCGCTGGGGACTCCCGGGATCTCCGCTGCAGCACCCCGCTATCATAACTGCACAGAGCAAACTCGCTCTGTGCGTAATGACCGGCGATATAGGGGCCAGAACATCGTGACGTCATGGCTCCGCCCTCTCATGACATCACAGCCTGCCCCCTTAATGCAAGTCTTTGGGAGGGGGCGTGATGGCCGTCACGCCCCCTCCCATAGACTTGTATTGAGGAGGCGGGCCATGGCATCACGAGGGGCGGAGCCGTGACATCACGATGCTCCGGCCCCTGTATTGCCCATCATTACTTACAGAGCGAGTTTGCTCTGTGCAGTAATGATAGCGGGGTGCTGCAGTTGAGATCCTGGGGGTCCACAGCAGCGGGACACCCGCGATCTTACATCTTATCCCCTTCCCTTTAACTTTCTGGCACCAGTTGATTTAAAAAAATATATATAATTTTCCTGTGGAGTACCCCTTTAACAGAGATGGGCCTGTAGTGTCCCGGCACCGGATTGCATCCGCTGCCTTGTGGTGAGGTCCCCAAAGTCTGAGTCCCTAGGTGTAGGTGGGGTCCTCATCCTTAGTTAGCCCCTTGTCACCCCTTTTGTAATTAAAAATATTTAAATTTAATGTATATATTTATATAGAAAGTGTACTTACCTAGTTAGCGTCGCAGGACCTGCGGCTCACGTGATGCGTTCCAAAGACTCTATGGTTTGTAGTTCAAGGACCTTTGGAGGAAGTCAGGTGTTTACCCATCAGGCTATGTAACGGTGAGTGACAGCTGACTTGGACCAATCCAAAACGGCCCTGCCCATATAAGGGAGCGGTGGCCATTACTCGCTCTCTTGTTCCTGGGCTGTTGACAGGGAAGGATCTGCGCTGCTGTCATCAGTGAGTTAGGCCCGAGCCTTGCGGCGATGGCTGATCTTTTCTAAACTGTGAGTGTAATCAATCCCTAAGCACTCTGCAAGATCACCGGACCTTATCTATCCCCTAAATCCGGACGGATCTTCGTAAATTACTCTAAATTCAGAGACTCATATCAAAAGTCAAGGTCCGCAACAACTGTCAGTCACTGAAGTGTATGGAGACTGTATTAATGAGACTGGTACTGTTCATTGGGTGTACTGCAAGTCTTTAAGTAAAGTTTATCCAAGTTCAAGTTCAACTACCTTGTGGACCTTCAGTCATTTTATGCATGCAGCTATCGTTACTGGGAAGGGCGCCGATAGGCCGGAGAATTACCTCAGCATACTAGCCCTCAGCCTGGCATCAAGAACAATAGGGTTAACCTTAACCCCTGATATACTTAAGCAATACCCTGACTATACTACCCCTACCCCTGAGGCGTACCACAAAGCCATTTTGGCATTGCACGAACAGGATTCGGGTGTGTGCCTACTACAGTCGCCACTAGTGAAAGTGTACTCCCCCCCCCCAGAAAACAAACTTTATTCATGTGCTGTAAACCGTGTTGCTGTGTACGGGAGCGGTGCTTGTGGTGCACCATACAAGGGGACCACGAGAAAAGTAAGGGGGGAGGCGAAAATTCATCTACAACTAAGATGTGTAAACTGCGCAATGAGTTCATGTTGCGATCCTTTGGTCTGGTGGGCACAGGCGGAGGCGAATTGCTGCCGGAAAAGCGTGCCAAGAAAGCCCGCGCTGCGCCACGCCCCACCCCTGGGCGTGGCTGCCAAGTTGCTGTGTCACAGCCAAAAGGGAACTTGGAGATACAGGAGTCGTATCTGGAGGGACCGGAAGTCTGGGCTGCACCGATAACGTCCTTCCTGACGGCCGCCATTTTGGAGAAGCCCACTACAAAAGACGACCTCTTCAGTCTGCATAGAGAGCCGGAGAGTACAGACATGGCGGAGAGAAGCGTTCCACGTGGTGATGTTAGCAAAATGGCGCCGGAAAAGCGGAAAGTTGTGGCAGTCGCAGCCCGACTTTTCCAAGAACTTGCTGACCGTCTGCAGCGATTGTCATTAGACGAAGAGGGGGCCTGCAATCTTCCCCCACTGCCTGATGATGACGACGATTGGCCAGAGACACCTCCAGCGGCGAGCGCACGGACACCTGGAGGTGCATCGCAGGTGAGACTGTCCCCACACCACAGAACTTGGGGCTCGTGGGCCGAGATCCCATCGGAGTGAGTACCCCGCCAGAGGCGGCCTATTCTTCCTCCTCCAGCCCTGAGGTTATACCTCGATCAAGCTTACCAAGTGCACGACCGTGCTCACCAAAATTGCCGCAATGTGTGTTCGGAGATAAGCCAGAGCTGATCGAGTACATGCACAGAGAACTTCAACCATTACCTAGGAAGCCACTCCCACCAATCCCAACTGCAGAAAAGGAAAGGGCCCGTCAAGAAGCCGAGCTGGCCGAATTGATGGAAAAGCTAAAGGCCCGACACAAAGAACTCTATGCCCCCAATCACGTGCATTTGCCCATGAAGAGAAAGTACGGTGGCAAGAAAACACCAAAGAAATGGAGGCATTGTACATTCGTGAATGGGATCACCCCCGAGAAGGGGAGGAGCCATTAGAAAGAAGAAGAGCAACTGTGGCCAAGTTCGACAAGGTCAGAGGTTATGGGACACTCCTTGACTGCCACACTGGGCAGACCATCCTCGTAAACCGGCGAGCAGTGCAAAGACCATATCTCCATAAGAAGTTCTACACCTTGGAGGTGGGTGAAATTGTGGAGTACACCCCCGTCCAGAGAGCCTTCGAGGAGAATGGGCTGCAGCGGTCACCAGACCAACACTCCCAACACAGCTTCCCTTCAAATATTTTCCGTCAACTGATTGGGAGTCCGATCCGTTCAACTTGAGGCCGAAAAAGTCTGCTCCTAAAGCCTCCACCAGCGTACCCAAGAAGGAGGAGCCTCAACAGTCAAGTTCATCATCTTCTATGAACAGCAAAGAGTCAAGTTCATCATCTTCTATGTACAGCAAAGAGTCAAGTTCTTCATCTTCTACATAACGTCGAGAGTCAAGTCCTGCACAGGGTGAAGAAAGTAGGCCAAAGTTGCGGCCACCCAAGTCAGTACCTAGACCCTCTTGGTGCCATGAGAGTTCGCCTGTTCCTGAGGTACCAACGAAAGAGTCATGGGTCCATCCTAGTTTGGAGATGGCACTCAAGCCCTATTGCCCCACTTTGATCCTGGCAAGAAAGCCTGTGTCCCCTTCTAATGCTGCCATCCACCACTCCACCCTCACCAATGTGGTGTAGCAAAGCTATGTTAATTCTACACCTGCCCCTGATGTTGGGACGTACAGAGGAGCCAAGAGAGGCACAACAAGAGTAAAGAAGAATATTCTCTGAAGAGACTTTAAAGTAATGTCAGATTGTTTCTTGTGTTAACCACTTTTATTTTGCAGCAACCAAGCTTAAGAATTGTGCCTAGCAGGACTGTGCTAAGATTGCTCCAGTTCAAAGTTCAGCAACGTGACCACTAAGCTTTTGCCTGACTATTAAGTCAAGAGACTCCTAGCCTGTAGGAGATTCATTAAGGACTGTACCCGGCTGAGTTGTGGTTAAGGCCGTGTTTACCTTTCCCTTCCATGAACTCTCAGTCTAGGTGGACTGCTGATCCTTACACACCACTTTGTATATCTCCCTTTAATTGGACTCCTAGTGTAGGTGGACTGCTGATCCTTACACGTCTGTTTTATGTATATACTCAACACTAAAAACGTAAATGATTCTTGTACATACAAATGTATAAAATGCTAAAGGTGTTTAGTAGGTAATAAATAGGTGACACCCCGGCTCCTCCAAGGATAGTATTATTGCTGTCGCCCATTGCTAGCACCTGTCTCAACACAAATAGTAGGGAAGATTGCCCTTATAATAGTACTTACACGCATAGTACCTTAACTATCTGACTTAAATGTACTACCTCAAGTTTCTCTAGTACATACACCAAAATATATCTCACTTAAGAAAACATTTTAGGGATTGTAGCCTCTTGAAATTCAGTTCCTGCCACTTTTAGGTACACTTCTTTTTATCCTTCTTTGCGTGTGTGAGGTGCTCTACCTGGCCAGTAGGTGCTCTTGCGAGCTAACAAATGAAACACGTAATTCTTAAAGTAACCTAGGTAGTTTATGTGAAGTGCTCTAAGGGTAAGTAGCGTGTAGCCGATATACCCTAGCAGCCAATCTTACTGTGAACTAGCTTCCGGCTAGCCAGTATACCTTATGTGTACTAACAGGTAGCTCATTGTTGGTGAATAAAATGTGTGAAATAGTAAAATTGTTTAGTCAGCTTGAAACTAAAGGTATAAAGAGCTGTGCTAATGTTTAGTTAGCCTCAGAAAGATGTATAGAGAGCTAATAAAATGTCTCAGGAGCTAGAAACTACATGTTAGATAGCTGCCTAATAGTCTAGTAAGCTTTAAAATGTATAGTAAGCTTAATAAAAATGTTTTAGAAGCTAGTAACTAAAGGTCTAGTTAGCTTCATAATAATTTAGATAGCTTTATAATTGCTTAGATAACTTCATAAATGTTTTAGAAGCCTTCTTAGATGTCTAGTAGGATTACTAGTCTACAAAATGTTTAAAATGCCTAGAAAATGTCTAGTAGGTTTAAAAGTGCCTAATATATGTCAGGATATAGAGTTGGGGTCGACTTATTTTAAGTAAGGGGCTTTGTGGTGTCCCAGCACCGGATTGCATCCGCTGCCTTGTGGTGAGGTCCCCAAAGTCAAAGTCCCTAGGTATAGGTGGGGTCCTCATCCTTAGTTAGCCCCTTGTCACCCCTTTTGTAATTAAAACTATTTAAATTTAATGTATATATTTATATAGTAAGTGTACTTACCTAGTTAGTGTCGCAGGACCTGCGGCTCACATGATGCGTTCCAAAGACTCTATGGTTTGTAGTTCAAGGACCTTTGGAGGAAGTCAGGTGTTTACCCATCAGGCTATGTAACGGTGAGTGACAGCTGACTTGGACCAATCCAAAGCGGCCCTGCCCATATAAGGGAGCGGCGGCCATTACTAGCTCTCTTGTTCCTGGGCTGTTGACAGGGAAGGATCTGCGCTGCTGTCATCAGTGAGTTAGGCCCGAGCCTTGAGGCGATGGATGATCTTTTCTAAACTGTGAGTGTAATCAATCCCTAAACACTCTTTGGACCTTGAGTCATTTTATGCATGCACCTATCGTTACTGGGAAGGGCGGCGATAGGCCGGAGAATTACCTCAGCATACTAGCCCTCAGCCTGGCGTCACAAACAATAGGGTCAACCTTAACCCCTGATATACTGAAGCAATACCCTGACTATACTACCCCTATCCCTGAAGCCTACCACAGGCCTCTTAGCTTCTGGGGCAGAGCAGTCTTCCACTCTTGTAGTTGCACTCATGCACAGGGTCAGCCTTAGGGGTGTGCGAGCTGTGCGGCCCCACAGGCGCCATAGCAACAGGGGCGCCGGGTGGCCGACACAGCTCGCAGTGTAACAGGTCGGCCGAAGATGGGGAGAAGCCATAGGTGTGCGCACGGGGTGTGCCGGGTGTGCCTGGGCACACCCTAATGAAGCCCGGGGGGATCCACGGCCACCACTAAGCAGCTCGCAGGGGCCCCCATCACATTCTGGACATCCCTGTGTCCTGAAAAATCTTTTCGGGACACAAGGATATCTCATTACCTCTCTGCGGCGGCCCCCCGCGTTAACTTTAAAAATGCAGGGGCCGCCGGGAGATAGGGCACGCAGGGATGTCACTGACGTCCCATGCGTGCGCCCATAGCAATAGCAGAGTGGAGCGGAGCAGCGAGGAAGAGGACGCGCGCGCATGGTAAGTTACCTGTATGTTGAATGTCATCTTCAGTGTTCCAACCACCACTCCTCCAGTCCCAGAACCTACTGCTATGGTCTATAGGCCATAGCAGTAGATCATGACCCCGGAGCGGTGGTCGGAACACTGAAGTGGGGCAGTACACAAACAGACAGCCTCCAGCCATACACTGTATATGGCTGGAGGCTCTATGTCTGTGGGGGAACATACTGCCCCTAATGTGGGGAACTATACTGCACCTTATGTGGGGAGCTATACTGCACCTAATGTGGGGGAACATACTGCACCTAAAGTGGGGGAACTGTACTGCCCCTAATGTGGGTGAACTGTACTGCACCTAATGTGGGGGAACTGTACTGCGTACCTAATGTGAGGGAACTGTACTACACCTAATGTGGGGAGCTATACTGCACTTAATCTGGAGAGCTATACTGCACCTAATGTGGGGAACTATATTGCACCTAATGTGGGGGACTATACTGCCAACCTAATGTGGAGAGCTATACTGCACCTAAGGGGGAGAACTATACTGCACTTAATGTGGGAACTATACTGCACCTAATGTGGGGAACTATATGGCACCTAATGTGGGGGAACTATACTGCACCTAATGTGGAGAGCTATACTGCACCTAATGTGGGGGAACTATACTGCACCTAATGTGGGGAACTATACTGCACCTAATGTGAGGGAACTATACTGCACCTAATGTGAGGAAACTATAATGCACCTAATGTGGGGAACTATACTGCACCTAATGTGGGGGAACTATACTGCACCTAATGTGGGGAACTATACTGCACCTAATGTGGGGGAACTATACTGCACCTAATGTGGGGGAACTATACTGCACCTAATGTGGGGGAATTGTACTGTGTACCTAATGTGGGGGAACTGTACTGCACCTAATGTGGGGAGCTATACTGCACCTAATGCAGGGGAACTATACTGCACCTAATGTGGGGGAACTATACTGTACCTAATGTGGGGGAACTGTACTGCCCCTAATGTGGGGGAATTGTACTGTGTACCTAATGTGGGGGAACTGTACTGCACCTAATGTGGGGAGCTATACTGCACCTAATGCAGGGGAACTATACTGCACCTAATGTGGGGAACTATACTGCACCTAATGTGGGGGAGATATACTGCACCTAATGTGGGGAACTATATGGCACATAATGTGAGAGAACTATACTGCACCTAATGTGAGGAACTATACTGCAACTAATGTGGGGAAACTATACTGCACCTAATGTGGGGAAACTATACTGCACCTAATGTGGGGAAACTATACTGCACCTAATGTGGGGGAACTGTACTGCCCCTAATGTGGGGGAACTGTACTGCGTACCTAATGTGGGGGAACTGTACTGCACCTAATGTGGGGAGCTATACTGCACCTAATGTAGAGAACTATACTGCACCTAATGTGCGGAACTATACTGCACCTAATGTGGGGAACTATACTGCACCTAATGTGGGGAACTATACTGCACCTAATGTGGGGAACTATACTGCACCTAATGTGGGGGAATTATACTGCACCTAATGTGGGGAACTATACTGCATCTGATAAAGGGGGGCAGGGGACTGGTGAAGGGGGACATGGAACTGATTAAGGGGGCAGGGAACTGATTAAATATATAAAAAAATATTTGTTACAAAGATTTTTTTCCTCTTTGTGTATGTTTATGGGGTAATGGGGGGGGGGGGGGGGCACAAGGTTAGCTCGCACAGGGTGCCTGAACACCTAAGGCCAGCCCTGCCCATGCATTAAAGTCAATAAATTATAATTTCACTAAGGTTTCCTATGTTCATTTGACTGCTGTAAAGAAAATCTCTATTCTCTCAGCCAAGATGGCTGCCCCCATAATCATGTAAAGAGCACTCTTGGAAAATAAAAAGATGAAATAAAAATTACGTATATCTTTATATGATATGAACTGTTAGAAATCATAGTTGATAAAACATTTAAAAGCATTTTCTTAAACAGTTTCTTGAGCTTGTTGAACTGCTTGACTTGTGGAGGACCCAGTGTTGTATCTTCCAGCTATCATTTACTTAGAAGGAGACAGCGGTAATTCATAGATATGGATATTTGTGGTATCCTTGTGTTGTAGTAGTTCTCCCACAGGGGCCGGACACTGACAGAATTGCAAATGATAACCTCCAAGCAGGCATTAATAATGATAATAGTTATGTGAACAGCTAATGTTTGTTATGGATTACCTTTTCATTTTGCAATTATCTACTCCGTAAGCCAGGTCTGCCCTCATTTATATACGTTTATTTATTTAGTCATTTATTTTTTGGATGTGATTTAATAAAGGTTCATGAGTGAAACATTTCCATGACTTAAACTATTTAAATAATTCAATAGTTCCAGTACATCTCATTGCCCTAATAATCAAGTACTTAAAAAAGTATAATATTTAAACTTCAAAATTAAAACTGTCTTATATATCCAATATATTACACCAGTGGGGAGCTACATGCATATTGCCGAATACCATATTGCCGAATACCACGTCTTTATCAGGGGCTGCAATACCAAGACACAACACAAAGAGAAGAGTGGTGCTGTTCCTGTAAGTATAGGCTCTCACTTCGTTCTTGTTTATGTTTAACATTTACATTTTACACTCTTCAAAGGGATTAAAATAAACATTAACAAAAGCTAACAACTGATTCTTCTGTATGTAATGTTCTGTATATGTATTTTATGCTGTATACTATAGTGTAATCGAAAATGCTTTTGTATACTCCAAAATTAAAAATAATATTCCTGTTCGTGGGTGTATGAATTGATTTACAGCCAGAGAAATTATTTGTTACTTATCAGTTTATTAAATCTTTACCTGTTGTTAGTATTATTTACAAATATACAAAACTATGTTTGAGATGACAGATAACATTATACACAGTTATTTATGAAGATCCCAATGAAAGTGTAAGTCCTGACAAAGAGGAACCTATCTTCTTCTTACGTCATAATGGCGAAGTTCACAGGTCTGCTGCCAAGAGACTTGCAGTGTTGTAATACCCACCGTGTAACAAGACACCGCTATTAAAAGCGTGAGGAGGTTCTATTAAGCTTATTTCATCATTTGAAGAGTCATTATTGTTAACCCATTGTCATTACTACTTAATCCGTTCACTATGGTTACTGTAAAGAGCCTTGACAAGCAATTCAAGGATAATTTCATCAACAGGATAGGGTTACCTGGTAGTAACCCTGCCTAACTATGAGAATTCCTAATATATATATATATATATATATATATATATATATATATATATATATATATATATTATAATACATCCATTTTAAATCTGTAAATGCATGAGAATTTAGAATCTTTTCAGGTTGTTACTGTTAGATGGTAACATATTGGTATATTTAGAATACTTTCATTCCATATCATGTGCATGCCAGTATTTTCAGGCCAGACACCACATAGGGACCTGATCTTTTCCTAAATAAAAAAATATCACCAATTTGAAAGGTGCCATGACTCATCTTAAAGGGGTACTCTGGTGGAAAACTATATATATATATTTATTTTTTTATCAACTGGTGACAGAAAGTAAAATCATTCCTTTATTGAAATCCAGGTTAAAAGTCCATACACAAGCAGAAGAAAAAATGAGCACTAGGACAACAGTGCATGTGTGTAAGGTTGGAGCACCTCTAGACGCCGACACGTTTCAGGCCGTTTGGCCCTTAGTCATGATGCCAAGACTAACAGCCAAACGGACTGAAACACGTCGGCGTTTAGAGGTGCTCCAACCTTGCACACATGCACTGTTGTCCTAGTGCTCATTTTTTCTTCTGCTTGTGTATGGACTTTTAACCTGGATTTCAATAAAGGAATGATTTTACACAGTGCTGGCTCCACCTGCTCCTATGCTTTGTCCTTGGGAGGTTGGCCGTGCACGTGTGGAACAGGTGAGCTGAATCCCCTTTATCTAGATTTTTAAATTACTTCTATTTAAAAATCTCAATCCTTCCAGTACTTTTCAGCTGCTGTATGCTCCAGAGGAAGTTCTTTTCTTTATGAATTTCTTCTCTGTCTGACCATAGTGCTCTCTGCTGACACCTCAAGCAGGATATGTTTGCTATGGGGATTTGCTCCTGCACTAGACAGTTCCTGAAATGGACAGAGGTGTCAGCAGAGAGCACTGTGGTCAGACAGAAAGGAAATTCAAAAAGAAAATAACTTCCTCTGCAGTATACAGCAGCTGATAAGTACTGTAAGGGTTAAGATTTTTACACAGAATAAATTTACAAGTCTGCAAAACTTTCTGGCACCAGAAAGTTTTCCACCGGAGTACCTCTTTAAGGACCTTGGCACTGCATCAGTGAAGAGAATGCAAACCCCTGGGTCACCAGAGCTAAAATACTTCACCTCTGTTTCATTGTGGACACTGGATTATTGGCCTCTGGGATCTTAAAGCTGCACCTCTTGGTCATTACTTTTTGAATTGCTTTATACTGTACATAACATGAAATGTGGAGGGAGGGCTGTGGAAAAACATAATAACAGCTTAGGTTATACCTGGTGTCATAAGATACTTTCTTAACAGGTAGCATGATCTTCTGCAGGGCTTACCCTCTAAGGCCATGTTCACATGGCAGAATGTCTTAAAAAAAATGCCTGCAACCTACACTGAGAGGAGACATGACCTCTGCCCCAGGCAGTGCAGGTGCCGATGACGTCACTCATTGCCAGCTGCACTGTGGAGGAAGAAGACGCGCAGTGAGAGACAGGGGAATATCTCTTTTTGTTTTTTTTCTCAGCTTTTTACTTATTTACTTTATCTTTCCTTCAACCCAGCACGGAGAGTGGGGTTGAGTAGGGGGCAGATCTATCTAACTAAATACCTGGCTGCCTAACTACCTACTTATATGCCTGGCTACCTAACTACCTACATACCTGGCTGCCTAACTACCTACCTACATACCAGGTGACATAACTACCTACATACTTGGCCTACATACCTGACTGCCTAACTACCTACCTTAAAGGGTACCTCTCATCAAATAAACTTTTGATATATTTTAGATTAATGAATGTTGAATAACTTTCCAATAGCATGTTAATGAAAAATATGCTTCTTTCTATTGTATTTTTCCCGATCAGTCCTGTCAGCAAGCATTTCTGACTCATGCTGGAGTCCTAAACACTCAGAGCTGCCAGCCTGCTTTGTTCACAGCCAAACAGGCTGTGAACAAAGCAGGCTGGCAGCTCTGAGTGTTCTCCTTTGTGAACAAAGCAGACTGGCAGCTCGTAGTGTTTAGGACTCCAGCATGAGTCTGAAATGCTTGCTGCCAGGACTGGTAGGGAGACCCCTAGTGGTCATTTCTTCAAAGTGGAAAATTAAATAGAAAGAAGCATATTTTTTAATAACATGCAGTTGTAAAGTTATTCTGCCTACATTAATCTATAATATATCAAAAGTTTTTTTTGATGAGAGGTACCCTTTAATACCTTGCTAACTAACTACCTACATAACTTGCCTACATACCTGGCTGCCTAACTACCTACCTGGCTACCTAACTAACTATATACCTGGCTATCTAACTACCTACCTACATACCTGGCTACAGAACTAACTTCCTGCATATCTGTCTACCTAGCTACCAACCTACCTATATACCTGGATACCTAACTACCTACCTAGATACCTACATACCTGGCTACCTAATTACCTAATTACACACCTAGCTACCTACCTGGCTAGTTACCTGAATACCTACCTTGCTACCTAACTACCTAGTTAGTTAGCTACATACCTGGGTACCTACCTACCTGTCCTTTTGCTGTGCAAGATACCAAAAAGGGCATTATTGTAGTTTGGGGGCCTGTTGATGGGGACATTGTGTAGAGGAGGGGAGGGCACAGGAAAAATGCTAACATGTTTGTCCTTCAGAAGTTAAGAGATGGGTTTTGGCTGGAAGCAGTCGACATGGCGGTCTGATCCAAACGGACAGGAAAAGGAAAGAGTATGCCGATGATCAGAAAAGAATTGTGAGTCACTTAGATGTAACCATGATTACTTATATGGTTAACACATCCTGTGTACAGCTGGTATCTACCTCTATATGGTCTTGTATATAATCACTTATATGGTATTTAAATCCTGTGTACAGCTGGTATCTACCTCTATATGGTCCTATAAATAATCACTTATATGGTATACAGATCCTGTGTCCAGCTGGTATATACCCACTATATGATCCTGTATATAATCTCTTATTTGGTATACAGATCCGGTGTACAGCTGGTATCTACCACTATATAGGCACTGTATGGGGGATTTACTACCACTAAATGGGCACAACATTGAATAATGCTCTGTGAATAGAGGTTATTATTTAGAACAGTTTGGTATTATCCAGTTATTGTGTGAGGGTATATATTTCCTCTTTGTATAATGATATTATTTGTCATGGACAATAATCTTACTTTAAGGTGTTCATATATAAATATTATTTTGTGTGCAGTGGGGCATAAGGAGGCATTTGGGGGGGATATGGGTGCAGGAGAGGTGTGTCCAGTGGTGGAGTCTCACAGGGGGCCCTTGCTTTTTTTAGCCCGGGGGTCCTGAGTAGTGTTGAGCGGCATAGGCCATATTCGAATTCGCGAATATTCGCGAATATATGGACGAATATTCGCATATTCGCGAATATTCGCATATTCGTAATAATCTCGTTTTATTTTCGCATATGCGAATATTCACATGCGCGAAAATTAACATATACGAAAATTCGCATATACAAAAAAATTAGCGTAACCGAAAATTCGCATATGCAAACATTTGCATATTTAAATTTCACATATGCGAAAATTCGCACACCGGTCTCACACAGTAGTATTAGAGCCTTCTTACACCACATAGGCTGGAAGCAGAGAGGGATGATCACTGTGATGTGTACTGTGAAAAAAAAATAAATAAAAAAAAAAAACGAATATTCGGAATTACGAATATATAGCGCTATATTCGCGAATATTCGCGAATTCGCGAATATGCGATATTCGCGAATAAAATTCGAATTGCGAATATTCGCGAGCAACACTAGTCCTGAGTAATGTCAGTCCGCCCTTGCACAAGCTTAATGGTTTTTCTGTCTTTTACATTGCATTGTTCAGTTATATAATTGAATCTAGTTACTCCTAGGAAAAGAGGTGGGCCTATGAGGTAGACTTAATCTTGCCCTAGTTAGTTCTAGCTTGGTCTAGTCAAGTGTAAGTCAGTCCTTCAGCTCTGCTATCTTAAGGAGACTTAAGTCTGTTAGCCTAGGTATGGCTAATATCAGGCATACCTTTAACAAATAGGCCACATTGTCACTAGTTCTGTCTGCAATCAAGTTATACCTGAGCCTAGCCGAAGTATGGGAGGTACAAAACTGGTGAAAACTGGGGGGGCTGTATGAGTTCTATTTTAAACAACTTACTAGAGCATCTTTGTGTCATTTACAACCAAGTTGCCACTTTAAATGGTTATTTCCATATGAGACAACTAAGGTATATCTACAGAATTCCCCATATACATCTCATGTGGCTTGACCCTCCAGACAGTAGTTTCCGCACGGAAATTCTGCCGTGTGAACATAGCCTTACTGTGCACTAAATGTCATGTGATTAGGTACGACATAAGGAAGGATATGTTGAGGATTTTCTATAGAGGATTTGTGTATTTAGCATATTATAGCTCGTTCACACTACGAAATTGCATGGCGGAATCTAAAAAGAATGCTCAATTCCGTGTAGATTCCGTTTTGCGTCATAGTCCTATTGACAACAATGGGTATTCCTCCCCACTGTGCACACTAGCTCCGCAGCAGAAGTCCCTTTTGTCAATGGGGTGGTATTTATGTCCATGGCAAATTGCCATGAACATAAACACAGAATTTTTGCTGGAGCAGGATTGCAGATCCAAAGAGAAATTCAACAAGGAAATTTTCCTTTCTGAATTTCCTTAGTCTGAACATACCTGTAGGCCTTGTTCAAACTGTGGAATTTCAGAGCAAATTCGTGCAAAAAAAATAAATTCTGCTTGGAAATTCTGTTGCAGCAGACACCCATGATTTTCAACAGAATTCTGCTGCACTGTGCACATAGCGGAATTTCCATAGACGGCAGTGCACTTCCATCAAAGTCCGCCGAAAGAATTGACATTTCCAAGCGGTCCTAGTGCTGGCTTGCTGTGCTGGCGTCTGAATAATGTCCACCCGGAAATTTTCCGGGCCAAGATTCTGGCATGTGAACATACCCTAAGGCCATGTTCCCATGTCAGATTTTCCGTGCTGGATTCCACATTGGAATTCGGCACAGAGATTCCACTGCAGCAGTGGAATTCAAAGGAATTCTGCTGCACTGTGCATATGGCGGAATTTCTGTGCCAGATGTTTCCAGCAGATGTGTCTGCACAAAAAATGAACACGTCCACTCTTTGTGCAGAGTCTGCATGCAATGCACAGCCCTCTGTGAGATGGCGCAATCCTGTGCGGTCCTAGCGCCGGCATGTTGTGCCGGTGCCCCGCAGTGTCCAGAATGTCCGCACGGAGTTTCTCTATGCAGACATTCTATCGTGTGAACATAGCCTTATAGTATCAGCATATTGTAGAAACGTACTGATTTTAATAAATCAGCAGCATATCTACCCTGTGTGAACATACCCTTAGGGTCTATTCACACGGCAGAATTTCCGCTTGCGGAATTTCACCTCAAATTAAATCCCATAGACTTCTATGGGGTTCCGCATTCTCATTCACACTTCTGAATTTCTGCCGTGTGAATTGACCCTAAGGGTAAGGTCACACGTACTGCTTATTTGTTGCTGCAGATTTTCCTACCCATTGAAGTCAATTGGTAGCAAAATCAGCTGCATATTTGGCTACCCATTGACTTCAGTAGGTAGGGAAATACGCAGCAGCAAATATGCAGCAAAATATGGCACATGTGACCCTACCCTAGTATATGTTCACACTTGTGTAATTTTGTTGCAGATCAGCTGCAAAATTTCCTGTAGCAGATTTTGTTATCCAGTAAAGTCAATGGAAAGCAAAATCTGCTGAAGCAAATCTGCAGCAGATCTGCAGCAGAAAATTTTCTGTGTGAACGTAAGTTTAAATAAGGTGTAAGGAAAGATTTTTCTACATTTGCTTGAATTAACTACAAAGACAAAAATGACTTTATCCAGTATTTATTATGTAACAGTTATTGACATGGCATATCCATAATGCTGATACTTTTCTATGGTACACTTTGACAGTCGCTGCCTGCGGGATTCATTGCAGTGACGCCCGAACCATCATTATTTTCCCTTTTTCCTGAGCTGCTCTTCAAAGAAGTCATTACACGCCACGGTCAGGGCCGCCACCAGCACTACGAATTCATTGAAGTCAACTTCGTTGTCTTTGTTGGAGTCCAGATCGTTCATGATCTTGTCGACCAGTTGTGGATCTTTTTGACACTAAAAGTAAAAAAAAAAAAAGTTACTATAAGTGCTAGATCTATAGTGCGCTTGATGTGAATACCCATCCTGGAACACCATTTTGTTTTTGACATTATACCAAGATGAAAAAGTATCACCCATCCACAAAATGGGTAATATGTATCCAGGGCAAAACTATGGGTGGCAGTCGAACTCAGCCTCAAAGGCTTGAGGAAGCACCAAAGCACCTCCGCTTCATAAGAAGCCACCAGTATTTTAAATGGCATACGGATGCCCCAATACTGATGTTGCACTGGGGCCCAGGAGCTACACATTTGTGTCTTACCAAAGAGTCCTCCAGTAATCACAAGAATAGATGTCGCTTATCCCCCAAGTGAATGGAGTAGCAGCATATATGCCATTTTATTCAAGAGGGGGACAAAGGAGGACAGGGGATCTCCTTATTGGTCAGAGTCCCAACTGTCGCACCTCAACGGATCAGACACTTATCAGTTGCTAGGTCCACATTGTGTAAGGAATTTCGTCAAACGTATCCGTGGGCATTCTGGTAAAAAAAAAAAGGAATGTCGTTGTATACTATAAAGGAAGGTCTCAAAAGCAAAGACTCACAAGCGAAGTAGACTGCGTTTTTGAGTCTACCACCCAAATGTGACTCCATTAGGGACACCGAATTTAATGGCATCCCCTGCCTTCCCTTACAATATACAACAACATTCTTTTTTCACCAGAATGCTGACGGATATGTCTGACAAAAGCCCTAACACAGTGTGAACCTTACCCTCATGTCTGTAGGAGAAATCTGCAACATATCGCAACATTATTAACATGCTGTATGTTTGGAAGTCTGCAGCCTGCTTTATTTACTTAGCATGTCCTCAGAATGTAAATGAGATTTGTTATATGTCATCCACTTGCCAATTCTATTGCCTAATCTGTGGCAGATTTTATCTGTGCAAATCTGTGGTGTTTTGAGCGGGCCTAAAGTCTGCAACATTTCCTTTAGGTAAATCCCCAGCAAAAAAGATTCAAATTGTGTAGATTTAGATGCAAATTTGTATCTGTGGATTTTAAAGGGGTCCCCCGCCCCTATACATCTTATCCCCTATCCTAAGGATAGGGAATAAGATGTTTGATCGCGGGGGTCCGGCCGCTGGGACACCCTGTGATCTTCTGGCCGGCACCACAGTGTTCTGAACATGTAATCTTGCAGCTTCAGTGTTCGTGACGTCACGCCCCTACATTCATGTCTATGGGGGGGGGGGGGGGGCGTGATGGCTAGTACATAGCTGTCATGTCTCCTCCCATAGACATGAATGGAGGGGGCATGATGATTGTGGTTACCCGTCATCCGGCACCAAGCTGAGATCGCTCCATGAACCGGATGATTGGGGTGCTGCGCCGGAGATCGCAGGGGATTCCAGCGGCCAGACCCCCGTGATCAGACATCTTATCCCCTATTCTTTTAATGGGGGATGAGATGTGCAGATTGTCCACCTAAAACCCAGAGACGGACACTCCGCACATTTAGGGTACATTTCTACCTGGTGTATACGCAGCGTATTTCACGCTGCACAAAATCTGCAGCAGCAGGAAATACGCTGCGTATCCCTTGCTCACCATACACACAAGGCTTTCCGGCAGCAGCCCTATGTATGTAGTGAGTTTTGGAGGAGTAGCGCGTCACAGTCATGCCGGGACACGGCCCTGCCTCCAAAACTCACTGCACACATAGGGCTGCCACCGGAAAGCCTTGTGTGTATGGCGAGTGAGGGATACGCAACGTATTTCCCGCTGCTGCTGCAGATTTTGTGTAGCGTGAAATACACTGCATATACAACCAGGTGGGAACATACCCTTAAATGTTCTTGCAATCGCTATGGAATGAATGGTGCACACCTAGGGTGAGCGCAGAGTGCTGTGAGCGCAGAGTGCTGTGAGCGCAGAGTGCTGCATTCATTCTCTAGGGCAGTGTTTTCCCAACAGTGTGCCTTCAGCTGTTGCAAAACTACAACTCGCAACATGCTGGGAGTTGTAGTTTTACAACAGCAGGAGGCACACTGCTTGGAATACACTGCTTTATGGGACTGCTAAGTTCCAAGTCCAGTGCTCAGCAATGTTTGGCGGCCCCATAGAGAATAAATGGAGTGCTGGCCGTGTATGCATGCTGCGCACCATTCATTCCAGGGACAATTGTGTTCCCATTCTCGGGGTCAGTGGGAAGTCCAATTGTAGGACCCCCACAATTAGCTTGGTATCCCTGATCCTGTGGATAGGAGATAACTTCTTCACATTAGAATACCCTTTTAGGGTGTATTCGCACTTACAGTATTCTGTGCATACTTGATGCGCAGGATTTGAGACTGCAATGTAAACTAAATGGCTGGACACAGCTTTAAATCTGCAGCTTTCATTAGTGTGAATACACCATAAGGGTACGTTCACACGCGCAGATTTTTTTGCGGGTTTTCCTCTGTGTATTTGAAAGTGGGCGGGCTCTTCTCGGCTGTCCGCAGCAGATTTTCTACAGCGGAATTTACACTGCAGAAAATCCGCCACAGTCCCTACTGACTTCAATGGGGCTTGTGGCGGATTTTCCGCAGTGTACATTCCGCCGCAGAAAATCTGCTGCGGACATCCGAGAAGAGCCTGCCCACTTTCAAATACGCAGCAGAAAACCCGCTAAAAAATCAGCGTGTGTGAACGTACCCTAATATAGAGAAATCATATCTGGCTATGACCGACATTTCATAATGGTGCTATACTAATGCTGACAAATTTTCAAAGGATATCTTAAGGATATCTTAAGGTTCTGAAGGATTTCCTTTTTTCAACCCTATTAATCCTATTAATTCCCTATTAAATAAATTAAGAAAAAAATGATTTTTCTGTAATAAAAGCTATTACTATTACAATTCGCCAATGGTTGTCCTGCACTTCCAGAACATAATCCTACGTGTGAAAGGCGATTTATTTCTGGTGTATATCAATTCATGTCAATATTTAGTAATGAACGAGCCGCTTGTAAGGATGACTCACGACTGTATGTTGCCAGAAAACATAAACCCTGCTCAATGAGTAATGGAAAGTTCTATTTTAGAGATCAATAGTAATGTTATTGTTCAGTTAAATGGAAGCAGAAAATGCTACAAGCAACATAGAGCAGATCTTAGTCAATCTTCATTCCGCTTCTCTAAACTATATCTTCAGTGGGAATAATGGTTCTGCTGCAAGACACAGTAATCGACAACTTTGCTTCCCAAGAGGCTGCGCAGCAGCTGAGGATCTTTTATCACCTATCTGGCTGGAGGAACTGTCTGCGAATAGTAACCTAAAGCGTATTCAAGCCTTCCTTGCATGGCATATAAAGCGCGGCTTTCAGGCCAGAGGAATTTGCATGTGGTGACAGCAGCGCAATGAAAACAAACAGCACTAGACAAAGCGTGTCGTGCAGGGATAACCCCCCCCCCCCCCCCAAACTCAGCCTACACCTTCTGCTTCCTAAATCCAAATGCAAATAGTTATATTAAAGAATATTGAAATAAACCAAAGTATTTCCCTGTCAAATTCAGAATTCTACAGTTTTTTTAATTCTTTTCCAGTACTAGGATTCCACCATAACCCAATTAAAATATCTCTATAGAGTGGTGTTTCCCAACCTGCAGCTCTCCAGCTGTTGCGAAACTACAACTCCCACCATACTTGGACAGCCAAGGGCTACCCGGGCATGATGGGGTTCATAGTTTTGCAACTGCTGCTTTAGTACAGGTTGTGGAACAGTGCTGTAAAGTATATGACAAAATGCTAATATTTAAAGGGGTACTGGAAAACAATTTTTTTTTCTTTTTAAATCAACTGGTGCCAGAAAATTAAACAGATTTGTAAATTACTTCTATTTAAAAATCTTAATCCTTCCAGTACTAATCAGCTGCTGTATCCTTCAAAGGAAGTTCTTTTCTTTTTGAATTTCCTTTCTGTCTGACCACCTGTGCTCTCTGCTGACACCTCTGTCCATTTTAGGAACTGTCTGGAGCAGGAGAGGTTTCCTACGGGGATTTTCTCCTACTCTGAACAGTTCCTAAAATGGACAAAGAAGTGAACAGAGAGCACTGTAGTAAGGCAGAAAGGAAATTCAAAGAGAAAAGAACTTCATAGTTCTTACTTGATACAAAGCAAATTTTGTGGCACACATCAGCATCCCATTTTCCCAACTTGCAACCGTATACTACAGAATTCTCTTCTTACCGAATGCGAACCCAGCCCAACAGGGCCGACTCTGTCTATGGGCAAAATAGGCAGCCTCCTAGAGCACCCTCATGATGGGGGGCGCTGCTCTGCCTGCCACAAAGAAATTGGAAAACCAGCATCTGAACCAATGGGCAGAGTCAAGAGGGCAGCAAAATTAGCTTTTGCCTAGGGTGGCAAAATTCCTTGCACCAGCCCTGTAGCCCAAGGCTACTTTTACACAGCAGTATTAGGCTCAGTAATTGCCAACTGAAAGGGGTACTCCGTTGGAAAACATTTTTTTTTAATCAACTGGTGCCATAAAGTTAAACAAATGTGTAAATTACTACTATTAAAAAATCTTAGTCCTTCCAGTACTTATCTGCTGTGTGATCCACAGGAAGTTCTTTTCTTTTCCTTTCCGTCTGACCACAGTGCTCTCTGCTGACACCTCTGTCCATGTCAGAAACTGTCCAGAGCAGGAGAGATTTGCTATGGGGATTTGCTCCTACTCAGGACAGTTCCTAAAACGGGCAGATGTGTCAGAAGAGAGCATTGTGGTCAGACAGAAAGGAAATTCAAAAAGAAAAGAACTTCCTCTGGAGCATACAGCAGCTGAGAAGTACTGGAAGGGTTAAGACTTTTTAATAGAAGTAATTTACAAATCTGTTTAACTGTCTGGCACCAGTTGATTTAGAAATTTTTTTTTTTTCCAGTGGAGTACCCCTTTAAACCAAGAGTACTATAAGGGTAGGGTCACATGTGCCATATTTTGCTGCATATTTGCTACTGCATATTTTCCTACTTATTGAAGTCAATGATTAGCAAAATACACAGCAGCACATTCACAGCAAAATACGACATGTGTGACCCTACCCTAATAGAACATTTGGCTTTTGTGTGTGTGTGTTTTAAACCCACTCCTTGTTATGGTTATAGATACTGGTGGAAATATCTGACCGAATCATGTAGGAAATACTGCCATGTGAAGGTTGCTTAAAACTTATGAGACATTAATAAGTATTGCTTTCTCCATACTTACAGCAAGGAAGTCCGTCAGTTCACTCTGCAATAGTTGCTTCAGTTCTCCTTTGTTCAGCTTGTACTTGTCACCTTCTTTGCCGGAATAATGGTGAAAGATTCGGATCATGGTATCCATGGCACCTTCCAACTGGGTGGGCATGATGAAGACAAGTGTCTAAAAAGTGGCGAAAGAGAGAATACTGATATTAGAATGATCATATCAAGTTTTTGGTTTTGTTTTTTCTAATTGAATCAATCCCCCCCCCCCATTGACCAATAGAGTGTCGGTGCTTTCAAATACTCTAAAAGTAATAATGTGAAGTGAAGTAAAAAATAATTGGCAGATATTTAATACCGCTCCACCTGCCTGCAATCTGAGCACATATGAATAGGTGAAACAGATTTAGATGGAATTCAAGTAAAGAGCAGATGACAAAAGGGGACAAATCCTCATACCTGTGCGTCCACAGCAAGAAAAGAGAGAGAGGAGGAGGAGTGGGTGAAGAAATCTCTGAAGCTGGGTTATTTATACATGGCGTCCTATTTAATCACAGGTATTCCCACTCTGTAAAAGCCACCAGATCACCAATGAGGACAGGTGGGTGGCCTGCTTCAGTCGTCTCTAAGTACTGATTGGGTGTTGGCATAGTATACACTTTCATCACCTAAATATTTGAGAATTTGAATACCTTGTGAGGCCAGCATACCTATGAGTGCCGTAGTACCTGGCGGGGAGGAGACTTGTCACTGTACGTCTGCTCATTACAGCAGGTAGGAAGTTACGGCCATTAGTTGCTAAGAAGCTCAGGCAGAGGAAAAAGTCCAAAAATAAACCTGAGGAAGAAGGGAATACTTTGTTATTGCTTCAATGATGGGGCTTTCCTCTAGGGATTCAAGCAGAAGGAGGCTGTGCACATATGAAGCATCAAATTTGACTGCACTGAAAACATGCATGAATCTATTTTATTTTATTATTATTATTATTTTTTAACAAATTAGTATTTATCCATGTCATAATGTAACATAAAGCCTACGATCGTTATTATGTGGTAGGTGGTATAGCTGTAAAATGAGCTTTTATGACCCAGATAATTATGTACTCTGCACAGGAAACAATTACTGGATGGGACTTGAGGGTAGTTATTTTCCCTTTGTAATGTTTAGGAAAACACAGCTAAATGTTCTTTCATTTATTATATGGTTGCATGGCATTTGGTTCGTTTTGTGCAGGTACACATTTCCTAAAAATGTCACTTTAGTACATCATTTTCTCTGGTTTATCACTTTATGCAAGATTGCAACTTTTTTTTTTTACCGTAGCGCATAAATCTGTGACTTATTATATTGTTGCGTAAAATGTGCAGCTTGTTACCACAAACAAAAAACTGTGTAAGGGTATGTTCACAAGGAATTTAATGGCCACTAATTTCAGTGTGATTCCCCTGTCCCATTTAGACAGTGAAATTAAATCAATCTTATACTTTGCGGAATTCTGCGGCAGAATCATAATTAAAGTCATTGGGGCTTGAATTCCGCCACAATTCAAGCCCCATCTGAGAACACAGAATTTCCACCGGAATTCCGCAATTCCATTCAGCAACTTTTGAAATTCCACCGTGTGAACCTAAGGCTAGGTTTTCCACACAGGTTTTATTCTGGTGTTTTCTATGGAAAACTGCCACTGCCAAAGCCAGAAATGTGTTCTAAAAGGAATGAGAAATATAAAGAAAGGACTTATTCTTCTCCTTCACCAGGAATCCACTTTCCAGACTTTGGTTAAAAAAAAAAAAAAAAAAAAAAAACAGGAAGAAAAAAAAAAGATACCCTAAGGGTACGTTTACACGAGCAGACCCACTGCTGCAGATCCGCTGCTGAAGGACCCCTGCATGATGTCTTTACATGTGGCTGCTCGGAGCGGATTTACAGCACGTATTTCACTGCAGATCTGCCGCTGAAGGACCTCTGTATGCTGCATTTACATGTGCCTCTTCGGAGCTGCAATACCCCGCTACGAGCAGACACACTGCGATGTGCGAGTCGCCGCGTGCATGTGCAGTATACTCGCACATCGTGGCAGCTCTCTGCCTAGCTCATAGAGCAGGGGGAGCGGGCACGATGTGTGGGAGTACACCGCACATGCGCAGCGCCTCGCACATCGCTTCAGTGTGTCTGCACGTAGCGGCGGATTGCAGCTCCGAGCAGGCACATACAAAGACATATAAAGACAGCATACAGAGGTCCTTTAGTGGCGGATCCCCTGTAAAATACGCTGTAAATACGATTGTTAGTGTTGCTCGCGAATATTCGCAATGGGAATTTTATTTGCGAATTCGCGAATATTCGCGAATATAGCACTATATAGTCGCAATTACGAATATTCGTTTAAATTTTTTTTTTTTCACAGTACACATCACAGTGATCACCCCTCTCTGCTTCCAGCTTGTATGGTATAAAGAAGGCTCTAATACTACTGTGTGAGACTGACGTGTGGATTTTCATATATGTGAAAATTTGCATATGCATACGCTAATTTGCGCATATGTGAATTTTTGTATATGCTAATTTGCGCATGCGCAAATTTTCGCTTATGCAAAAATAAAACGCGAATATTACGAATATGCGAATTTAGCGAATATATGACAAATATTCGTCCATATATTCGCAAAATATTGCGAATTCGAACATGGCCTATGCCGCTCAACACTAACAACTGTTTGAACGTACCCTTAGGCTTATAAAGGAAGGACTTATACTATTTGTCTCCTTTATACTGGATCCACTTCTGACTTTTGGCTTAAAACTGCATTTACAGTTTTCCAAGAAATGCCAGAAGAAAACCTGTGTGGAAACCTAGCCTAAAACCATTGATAAATTCCCCCAACAGTTTTTCTTTATGTAGGTTCCACTCCTAGTCTTGGCTTACAGACACTGAGGGAAATTAATCAAAACATGTGAAAAAGAAAAGTGGTGCAGTTGCCCATAGCAACCAGATTGCTTCATTCATTTAAAAAAAGGCCTCTGAAAAATGAAAGTAGTGATCTGTTTGGTTGCCATGGGCAACTGGTAAACTCTTTCTCCACACAGGTTTTAATAAATTTCCCCCCCCCTGTTATATAATACTGCTGTGTGAATGTGGTTTTAGAGCAGGGTTACAATGGGATTTTAGCAGCGCTTCTAATTCATTTTCACGATTCAGTGGCAGCTGCAGCTTTGGTTGTGATAGGTAAAATTTGTTGAGGCCTATGAACACTAGGAAATTCAGCAAGGAATCAGTGTTTATTTTGCATGGAGTTTTAAGGCCATGTTCACATGATGTAAGATGTGAGAAATGTCCCGCTGGACATCAGACACTGGAATCGGGATTTCCATGGAGGAAACATTTGTCGCAAAAATTCTATCATGTGAAAGCAATGGGACTCTCCGGCAGCAGAATGTCCATGAGGTATATTTCGTCGGAATTAGGCTGTGTGAACATAAGTGCCATTAATAAAAGTCCTAATGACTAAGAGTTTTCCAGGAGGATTCAGCCTCCATGTAAATTTTTTTGGAAGAATCCAGATCCGCATTGGAAGTTCGGCCACGGAACTTCCAGAGAGTGCACTGAGCAGCAGGGTCCCATTGAGATCAATGGGATTTTGCAGCAAGTGGATTCATTTGTTCCCGAGTAATATATCTATAGTGTGCATGGGCCGTCAGGAGTGCTCTAAAAATCTCATTGTAGCACGATTCTTTGAGGAATTGCCTCACTACATGACCCCCAAAACTTATCAGCCTAAGGCAGTCCTGGCATGCTGGGAGTTGTAGTTTTTCAACAGCTTATGGCACATTGTTTTTAAGGCTTCTTTCACAATATAAAATTCATCCGTTTTAAAGATCCGTTTAATGTTCCGTTATGAAAACCCTTAAAAATGGGCGTTACAAAATCCCATGTGGCCGTTACAAAATCTCATTAGGCTGGAATTCCACTGAGAATTTTTTGCAAAAATGCTGTAAAAAAACGCAATTTTTCCCGCACTGCGTTTTGTCAGCGAAAAAATGCTGTGTCCAGATGTTAGCTGCAAAATGCCAGATCCACTTGGCGTTTTTCAGTTTGGCGTTTTTTTTTTTAAATCCTTTTGGCGTTTTTCAGCAATTTTGGGCTCAGAGGCTGGTTTTTCAAAACGCCCAACAAAACCTAGTTTGACGTTTTTTTGCACAGAAATCTTGGCATTTTCCTCCCATAGAAGTCTATGGGAGAGCAAAAACGTCAAGAAAAACGCCATGTTGGTCTTAACTTTGACGTTTTTGCCAGCGGTTTTTTTCTTTTTTGGACTTTAGCGATCCAAAAAAGAAATGGAGATACCCTTTTTTATAAAAATTTCGTAGGGTACCATTAAAAAGATAATAATAAAAAAGATGCAGTAGTGATGGAAAAAATTGTATTTAACTAAATGTATCTTTTTTGTAACAACATTTTTATGAATTTTTAAACAGGGATCAATTTATGTGGGCGGGCAGGGCAATAAAAATGTAGCCGACAATAAAAAAAATGTAGTGTGTGGGTGTGTTTTTCACTTTTTTTTTCAACATTTTGCAGGTGGTACTACTACTCCCAGCATGGAACACACTGTTCCATGATGGTATTAGTAGTAACTGTACTAATTGACAGATCGCCCCAGGTCCGTTGCGATCCTCCTGTATAATTTATAGATGCGGCCAGCTGCTCTTCTATGGTCCGCTGCACTGCCGTATATATACACCTATTCATATTTCCCGCAGAGAGTTGTGATTGACTGGATGGTTCCAGCCGGCGGTTCCGGGCCTACAGTTCTGAGGAGGACAGTGACAGGGGTGACGGCGGTGGCCCCGCCCCCGATCTGACAGCCCATTTGATTCCCTGATGTTGGATGACGGGGATGAGGGGCCCTCTGCACCTCATCCGGTGGACTCTATGGTTCCTGTTTGGTCCAGTGTGGAGGGGGGTAGGACCCCCTCTGGTTCCAGCTCTACCCTCCTGGCTCCTGCTCTTGGTGTTCCTGCTGCTGGGGAGGTTTCCTGCCAGCCTACTGTTGTTCAAGCTGTTGTGGACGGGAATCACCCGGTCCTTGGTCTGCCTGTCAGAAGTGATGGTCCAGATGTCCGGATTTCTTTGCCAGGAGTGACGGCCGCTGGTTTGCTGGGGAGTTGGCACCGGCAGCAGAGGCTTAGGGAATCCCTATGCCGATGAGGTTATGGAGTCTGGTCTAGGGGTGGCTTGGGGCGTGGTTTGCAGGTCTGTGAGTGGGGCAACGTGGACTACTTACCAGCGGTGGTGGACAGACTGGGAAGTCTTTGATTGGGCGGTTGGGGGTGTTGGTTGCATGGGCTGACTGGGAGGCAGCTGTGAAATATGTTTGTTTAGACTGGCATTTGCTTTGGCTTTTTTTGGGGACTTTAGGATTTCGGAGCTGGTTGCTCCTAGTTGGTGTGTCACGGGCGGTCTTTTATTTACAGACTTCCATTTGCAGGAGGGGTCGTTGGTGTGTCTGGTTTGTCGCTCCAAGATGGATCAAGCGGGATGGGGTATGGTGGTGCGGTTGGCTCCATTAATGGATTCTGGTATGTGTCCGGTGGCTTGTTAGCTTGGTTTCCTGGAGGTGCACCCGGAAGGGGGTGGGCCTCTGCTGATGCATGCGGATGGGTCTTTTCTTTCACGTTTTCAGTTCATTTGGTTTTTCGGCAATGTTTGTCGGCTGCAGGGTGTGCGGTGGGGGAATACAGTTCTCATTCCTTCCACATTGGGCCAGCCACTGAGGCGCCGTGGTGGGGTTTCCGGCTGGAGGTCACTAGGCGCATTGGGAGGTGGGAGTTCAACAGATATCGAATTTATGTTTGGCCATAATTATTGTGATGTTTGTGCTTTGTTTAGTTTCCTTGTATTGTGTGCCGTTCACTTTTCGTTTTCAGGTTCAGAGCTCTGCCTTGTGTGGATCGTTGGTCACTCCTACATGGCAAGGGGAGGGGTCCGAGCTGAGGTCCGGCCAAATGGTCTCCAGTTGGGGTTGTACCGCTCGGAGGCGTGGGTTCGGTGGCTGGGAAAATGGGGTTTGCTGTGGGCAGGGGCATTTGCAGCATTATGTGGCTGTTGATCGGGCCCTGGGCCATGTGCTGGTGGTGTATTTGAGGTATAATGACCTGGGGTTTCAGAGGTCCAGGGATTTAATGAGGGATATTAAAATTTTCTAAGGTTGCAGGCTTCTTTTCCAGGTCTTATTCTGATTTGGTCAGATATTGTGGTGAGGAGGAACTGACAAGGAGCAAGATCAGTTTGAACCGGTCCCGTGCTAAAGTCAACAAGGTGGTGGAGCGCTTTGTGGCGCGCACTGGTGGCTTGGTAGTCTGGCACCAGGAATTGGAGTCGGGTGATCCTGAGTTTTTGGCTCCTGATGGTGTTCATCTTAACACCATTGGGATGGATTTGTGGATGTTGGGGATTCGTGAGGAGGTGAGAAGGGCTGTGCTGTAGTGGTAGGATGGGTCACACGCCCCCGATGTGGAGGTTTCGGGATAGGGACTTAAAGGCACTGTTGGTAATTGTGGCAGTTGATAAGGTGGTCTGAGGTGGGCTGGGGACAGGCTTCCTTATGGGCACGGGGCCCCAGGGAGGTTTGTGAATCTCCGCAAATTGGTGCCCTCGGGTCTGGTGACGCACAGCTGGGGGTAATCAGGAGACCCTTGATTTTGGTGTGCCTTCCAGTTTCTTATTCTGGCAGGTACAAGTCAGCATGTTAGTAAAATGTTGTTTCAGTTAATTTTGGTTAAATGATGTTTATACTGGTGGGATTGATTATGTTGACAATGTTTAAGTTGATATGTAAATAAAAATGGGTCTGCTGTGGCCCTTGTGATGTGTGTGTCTTATTGGAGGGGCTATGGTTAGAGTAAGGGCCTGCAACTAGGCTATCCCCTAATCAAGCTAATAGTAGCCAGCCAGTTAGGGTGAGCAGAGCACTAAAAGTGTATTGTCCTCTATTAAGGGTAATCTGTGCGTACATCTAAGTGGTGTACCATTTTGTTCCTGTTAAAGTCTTAAGGGCCTAGATACTGTGAAAGGCCAGCCAAAAGTACACACCTGCTGGTGTTGTAGACAAATACTGTTTTAAGCATACTGGAGCGCATTGTCCTCTTCTCATAAATGCATAACACATACGTACATCTAAGTGGTGTACCATTTTTTTCTTGTTAAAGGGGTAATCCACCCCTAGACATCTTATCCCCTATCCAAAGTGTAGGGGATAAGATGTCAGATCGTGGGGGTCCCGCTGCTGGGGACCCCCGGGATCTCAGCTGCAGCACCCACCTGTTGCGGCTTCCGGAAACACTGGAGGCTTCGGCTCCGGACCACGGTGACGTGAGAACGTGACGTCATGACTCCGCCCCCGTGTGACATCACGCCCTGCCCCTCAATGCAAGTCTATAGGAGGAGGAGTGACAGCTTGACAGCTGTCACGTCCCCTCCCATAGACTTGCATTGAGGGGGCAGGGCGTGACGTCACACGGGGGCTGAGTCGTGACGTCACGATCTCCCGTCACCGTGGTCATGAGGCGTTAGGATGAGAGCCTCCAGCGCTGCCGGAAGCCGCAGCAGGTGGGTGCTGCAGCCGAGATCCTGGCGGAACCCCTGCAATCTGACATCTTACCCCTGTGTCACCGTACCGCCATGTGGTCTCCTCATACTGCTGCCATATTATATAAAACTTTTTTGGTTCATCTATTTGAAATCTTCAATTTAAATGTTAAAACATATCTTTAATCTTTTCAATTGTGAGGCCCTATGGTCTTGTCAGGATGTTGCCAACTCCAGGCTGGGTCAATCAGCTACTATATGGTCTCCTCAAGCTGCTGCTACCTCCACGCTATGTCATTTATCCACTATATGGTCTCCTCATGCTGCCGCCACCTCCACACTGTGTCATTCAGCCACTATATGGTCTCCTCATGCTTCCGCCATCTCCACACTTTGTCATTCAGCCGCTATATGGTCTCCTCATACTGATGCCATCTCCAGACTCTGTCATTGTGCCGCTCTGCGACAGTCATTCTAATAGCGACGCCTCTGATCTGCATGTCATACTGATTAACAGTATTATTTCCCTAACCCAGCACACACCCTATGCGTGTTACAGCAAGGCAAAGTGTTCTACACCCCTATTAGGGCTCTCTGTAGGCCAGAAATAGCTGTTTTTTAATACAGATTCCCTGCAAATAAATTTAGACAGGACCAAATTTTTTTCAGAAAATTCATCGAATTGGCTGAATCTAATTTTTCAAAAATTCGCTTCTCTTTGTTCTTGGTATACATTTCATGCAGCTACTAGTGTTTTATGTGTAAATTATATTAGAGGTAACTACAGTGCTGTACCTCACTTCTGTGCAAACATCAGCTTTCAGCTGTCTATTTTTACTGTGGGGGTTCTCCTGTTTGCAGGAAATCTGCTATATTGAACAAGTGTATTTATTTATTATTATTATAATTTTTTTTTAATAGTATTTACTTTGAAGTTTAAGTGCACCTTCCCACTTGGCGTATACACAGCGTATTTCACTCTGCGCAAAATCTGCAGAAGCAGCGGGAAATACACTGCGTATCCCTCGCCCACCATTCACACAGGGCTTTTTGGCGGCAGCCCTATGTGTGTAGTGAGTTTTAGGCCGAGCCGCGTCTCACAGTCACGCCGACACTCGTCCCTACCTCCAAAACTCACTGCACACATAGGGTTGTCGCCGGAAAGCCCTGTGTGAATGGTGAGCGAGGGATACACAGCGTATTTCCCGCTGCAGTTTGTATTCTTAGGGTAGGTGTAATTATTCTGGTACCAAGTTTACATAGTTTTTTTTTTCTTTTTGTAGCTGTGCCAGCCATAGCAACTTCTATGGGGCACAGAGATTGAGAAGGTCACGCAGGTGTAAGGACATTGGGGGAGATTTATCAAAACTTGTGTAGAAAAAAAGTTTCTTTAATTTTTAAAAAGGCCTCTATAAAATAAAACAAGCAATCTGATTGCTGACTGCACCAGTTTTGATAAATCTCCCCATTGTTTCTTTTGCATAGTGTTTCCCAATCAGTGTGTCTCCATCTGTTGCAATACTTCAACTCCCGTGTATTTGTGTTCGCTAAAATATAGCACTATTATTTATACCATTATTTATTGCTACTTATGCTGGGTTCACATATATCTGGTGGTCCAGCTCAGTAAACATAGCCTAAAACTGTTTGCAATTGATGGCAAAGGGCATTAATTGTGTAGGATCTGGCGGTTATTATTTGTGCTGGCCGGACAGGTGCCTGCCATGCAGTGTGTCCTACGATCCAACATGTAGACCTAACCCACCCCCTAAAATTGCAAAATTGTGTAAAATTTTGCCCCACTTACAATGTTAGGGGGAAGAAGGAAGCATCATTTTTGGTAAAATTAGTGACGCCAACAAAGAACAATTGAACACACAGAAAACAAACATCAACAAAAAAACAAAAAAAACAAAAAACGCTGTGTCAACAAAGAATTAATACAGCTTTCAGGTGTGTTCACAAGTGCATATTTTCTGCTGCAGATTTGCTTCAGCAGATTTTGCTGCTCATTGAAGTCAATGGGCAGCAAAATCTGCAACAGCAAATCTGCGGAAGCAAATCTGCCTGTGAACGCACCTTCTCAATAAATTAGTCACATGACCTCTCTTCTCCTTTCAAAAAATAATGAAAGCTATTATTAGTTTGTCAATGCTGATGTATTGGCAATCTGAAAAATCAATATGTTGTGTACTGTTCAATAACACCTTCATATATTACATAATGTGTCTACAATGGAAAACTGCAGGTCCCCAGGTTAAGGCATACACTGGTGTCACGACAGGCAGATCGGGTATGAATTCCCATTGCATACATCAAGGCAAAATCGCTTTATTCCCAAGTGATTCTGTTCCTAAAAAAGAAGCAGTCATGGGAGTATGAAGATAAAAAGAGAATATTACTGTACAGATTTAGGTCTGGTTGTAGTGTACTATATAGTGCATATCACTGAGCTGGCCCCGACGTGATAGGGAATATGTTCAGACACTTTGATTCTACTACATAATTTGGGGTTCTTTTCTGCTTATCTATGATATTTATTTAATCCAACTCACTATTAGTATCATTATAAGTAGAAACCTTTCAGAAATCCCTGATAAATGATTTGTATTTACCACTTTTCTGTAACTCTACCCACTTCTTCTGCATCAGTGTCAAAACAAGTGGCGCTGGACATCTCAAATGTGGCACTCACCAGATAAATCTGTCCCATTATGTCACATTTATTTAATTAGTTTAATTATTTTTCCGGATATGTTTTAACACCTTTTGACCTCCTCTTTAGCAGGGGAAGTGAAGGGGAAGCCACTTATGTTCAGTGGTGGTTGCATCTTCTTCCATTAGCACATGAAAATGGCATAGTTTTTTTAAACCAGTAAAGCAGTGAGGAATCTCCGGGTAGAAATATTCCAGCCAGAAATGTTGAGGGCAGCCGCACCGGCTGGCGCTAGGACCATGCAGACATTGTCATCTCCATAGACAGCAATGTATTACAATCATATTCCACCAAAAGAATGATCAAGATTATTCATAGTGTTCACTGGGCAGCAAAACCCCATTGGCAACACCATGTGCTGCACCTGAATTTCCAAGCAGAGTTTCTAAACAGAATTACGCTTGGAAATTCCGTAGTTTGAACCCAGCCTAAGAAGTGTAGTACATATTTAAAGTTTTTCTCACAACTATATACACAAGCCATTTAGCACTACCCCCTATATTTATTTTCAGTAATGGCTATGGCATTGCCCCACGTGATTGTTTCCCCTTCTGTATTTTGGCCTATTTTTTGAGCCAATAAAACAGTTTATGGCTCAAAACACATCTCAAAAATGGCTTTTAATTAACATTCAATAAAAGGGGTTGTTCCATCTCGTTAGTTGACTTTTTTGGCCACCTTCAGCCTGTTGTCACAGCCGGAAGTGGTCATGAAAGCCTGACTTTAATGGGAGACGCAAATGGTGAGATGTCAAGCTACTCCGTTTGCTATATTTTCAGCCATTTGTTTGAGGCTTAAAATATGGCCTGAACATACTTAGGACTTGTGTCCCTGCTTAGCAGTGCCCTCTCTTGCAATACTTTTTTCCTATCCCTACCTGTCTTTTTTCTCTGAGGGTGCATTGAAGAGAAGCTGAAAGCTTGTTAAAAAGAGGGGTTACTTACATCAATCACTGTAATAGTTATAGATGTTTATTTATTATTTTCTATTGCACTGCTGTGCACAATTGAGGAGGGGAGCCAGCGTACCCAGCTCCCCTGCTTCCCCAATATTCATGTGATATGCAAATTTCTTCACTAGCTTTCTGAGCAGAGTGCAGGTGCTTCTTCCTTCAGGGTTTACTGAGGAGTGCTTACCCCCAGCAGGCTCTTATGTCTTAGTGATGTAAGAGTAAATACATTTGCATATTCACCACAGGGGTGGGCCGGGTAGGAAGAATAATGAGGCAGGGTAGCTGGGCGAGCCGGCTTCCCGCCTTCATTGCGCACAACAGCACAATACGATAGAATAAATAAAGACTCATAACTCTTCATTAACTAAAGCAATTAATGTAAGAAACCCCTATTTTTATTGTGTTTAGTGCGGATGAACAAGCTTTCAGTTTCTCTTTAATACTACAGAGGAATCCTACTCAAAAATTCTGGTAGAGCAGCTTCCCATTGTTTTTCAATGGGATTTTGCTGCACCGTGCACACTGCTGAATTAGTCACACCTGTTGTGTACGAAATGTTCATATGAAAATTTTCAGGGTGGACATTCTGTAGGCTGAATACATCCTTATATTTGGTAGTAGAGAATTCGGCAGGGATAAGAAGGCTTGACCAAACTTTTCCTAGGTAAGGTTTTGCCCTAGCAGTCATGATCCCAATCCGTATTGTGGATAAGGTAACACCATAATGTCATTTGCAGCTTCCTGTTACATTTCTCCCTGGAGTCCCCTGTGCTTTGCTGTCATCCTCTGCCGTCCCCTGTGATCTACTATAATGCTATATACATTTTCTTGAAACAACATACATATATTTGCTATTCCTATACCCTAAACAACTTGTACAAAAAATTAGCAACATATTTATATGGATCAGTGATAATTTTAAATGTAAACATATATGAATTTCCCTATGTAAACCTCTGACAGAAGGCTGCAACGTATATAACTGAATCAGCATACACAGATACCAGAAATGTCCTATGTGAACCCAGCCCTATCATTAAACGTTGTCTTTTTCATAGCTTTTATGGCCGTGCTCAGAATAGATGAAAGGACAATGGGCTTTATGGAGATCCTGTGTTACAGACAGTTGCTCTTGTCGTGGATTTGTATTCAGCTGGGGTTTGTAAAGATGGTTTAGTCTGTGCCGGTTATAGTGATGTAACCTAGCAGCGGGCGGCACCTGTATGTGTATACATTACCTGTCATGTGAACATATTGAACATAATAGTGACAATTAAAATCTCAATAACTCAATCCCACATGTCTTATGGATAACTGACTGCCACCTGTCCCGGATCATGTCATGTTAAATAGTACGTCTGTTTAGAATAACCCTGGAACCTAACACCAAGCTAGAGATATCCACCAAGTCACATTGCACATGTAGTAACCGGGACATTTATCAAGGGATTTAGAGCTCTTTTTTTGCTTACAAAAGTTGCACAAAAAGTCGCATAAGCACTTAAGCAAATTTTTGTGCGACTTTTGGCTGTGAGCAAAAATCTACAAAAGAGCGTACGAAAGTAAATTTCATTTTTTAACTTTGCAGTGGTCAGGGATTTATCAAGTGTGAAAGTCGCACAAAAAGTTGCAACCCCTCCAAAACAGTGTAAATATAAGCCAGCCCGGAGCTGGCTTACAAAACGACTTTGTAGAGAAAATATAATATTTCCAGCTGGCAGCCGTGATCACAGCTCCAGCGGGAAATATGATATTACAGCTGTACAAAGGAGCCCGGGCTGGAATCACCCTACCCTGACTTATGACAGGGACACTTATTTACATCCCCCCACTTGTCTCCCGCCCGCCCACGCTGCACACCTCCTATCTGTCTGCTAACTGTTGAAAGACTACAACTCCCAGCATGCCCAACAGGGGGGGGGGGGGGAGGGGGCATGCTGGGATTTGTAGTCTTGCAGCAGACGTGAGATGTGCGGCGCAAGCTTGGGTGGGAGACAAGCGGGGGGATGTAAATCAGTGTCCCCGTCATAAGTCAGGGTAGGGGGGATAGAATATGGCAGAGCCCGGGCGGTTGCAGAGCCTGGGGTCTTTTTACTATACCGTGGCGCCGGCAAGTTTCTTCCCTATGTAATTTAACATTTCCCACAGAGTCCCGTGATTGGCCAGGACGGAACAGCCAATCACAGGACCTGGTGGGAAATTTGATATTACAGTAGGGGATGCTATGTTAAAAGGAGCCCGGGCTGGCATCAGTCTGCAGCAAGTCTGTAAGCAACAATGAGAAATGTCCCCGCTGGTGTATACATTCTCAACAAGCTGTTATCTATAGTTCATCATTCTAAGATAACAAACATACTCACTGGCCCTGATTTACTAAGAGTGGAGTGGAGTTTACTTTGGGGGTTTTAATTCCCTACTATGAGGAAGATTTATCAAAACCTGTGTAGAGGAAGAGTGGTGCAGTTATCCATAGCAACCAATCAGATCGCTTCTTTCATTTTTCACAGGCCTCTTTAAAAATGACAGCAGCTAGCTGATTGGTTGCTATGGGCAACTGCACCGCTCTTCCTCTACACAGGTTTTGATAAATCTCCCCCAATTTTTTTCTACGGTATTTACTAAGGTTTCCCTACATTTTGCTTTTTTTTTTACACCTGCTCTGATCTGTAGGGTTTTCCTCAGCTGAAATCCACCACATTTTCTGTGGAAACCTTAGTGAATATGTTGGGTTTTTGTGAAAATGTCGGGAACACGAGCTTTCTCAGTAAAACGGAGAGTTGGTCAGGTTTTTTCTCATTTCTGGCACACTAACAGGCTGGTGTAGACCCCAACTTTTCCTTTTCATAAGGGGTAAAAGGAGAAAAAGACCCCCATAATTTGTAACGCAATTGCAATTCACATGGGGGGGGGGGGCAAACCTCCAGCTGTTGCAAAACTACAACTCCCAGCATGCACTGACAGACCGTGCATGCTGGGAGTTGTACTTTTGCAACAGCTGGAGGCAAACTGGTTGGAAAACCTTCAGTTAGGTTCTGTTACCTGACTCAGTATGTTCCAACCAGTGTGCCTCCAGCTGTTGTGAAACTACAACTCCCAGCATGTACTGATCGCCGAAGGGCACTCTGGGAGATGTAGTTGCATACCTCCAGCTGTTGTATAACTACAACTCCCAGCATGGTGAAACAGCTGTTTGCTGTTCGTGCATGCTGAAAGTTGTAGTTTTGCAAGATTTAAAGGGCCACTGTTTAGAAACCACCGCACAGAGATCTCCAAACTGTGGTCCGCCAGATGTTGCAAAACTACAAATCCCAGCATGCCCAGACAGCAAACTGCTGTGTGGGCATGCTGGGAGTTGTAGTTTTGAAATATCTGGAGGGCCACAGTTTAGAGACCACTGCACAGTGATCTCCAGACTGTACCCCTCCAAATCTTGCAAAACTACAAATCCAAGCATGCCCAAACGGCTGTCTAGGGCATGCTGGGAGTTGTAGTTTTGCAACATCTGGAGGGCTACAGTTTAGAGACCACTGTAAACCCTCCAGATGTTGCTAGGCAACTACTCACCGACTTCCGTAGTCTGTACCAGGGAGCCGCACGTCATCGCCGCCGCAGATCGCTGGTAAGGGACCTCCAACGCCGCTGCCCCTGTCACAGGACAGTTCCCCCCATTTTGCCTGGATTATCGTAGGTGGGCAGAATTGGGGGGAACTGTGGGCAGAATGATCGCCGACATGGGGGGATTTCAGCAGGCCTCCCCGTCCGGTCCCTGACCAGCTAGCGGTCCTTAGGGACTCAGGATGCAGGGCGTATGCATACGCCCTGCGTCCTGAAGAGGTTATTGGCCATACAACACCAGCATTATAGCGTTACACATGCGACACATAATTACATGTGCCTCCTGTCAGTGCGGAAATAATAAAGCTCATACAATTGTGAGATAAAAAGGTATAATACGGAAATGCAGTGCTCAAATTGCTGCATGAGACTACATCTGTATTATACAGAAAGCATCCTTTTCATAGTCCTGTCATAAGTATATCAATGTGGCAAAGAAGAAAGCGTGGAGGCACTCGGTTCAGTCTGCAGGATGAAATGCACGGCAACAATTGTTTCGCTACCACGTAGCTTTTTCACAGCCTGATTCCATTCCAAAAACCCGCCCCTTAAGTATCCCATGTCATGCAAACAACTTCATTGACACATGATAGAGCTAACACAGCTCACAATAGAATAAAGCAAACAATTGTGATTAAAATAAGTATTAAACAGTAGAGTGGGTTTCAAGGCAGCACTACCTGTAATACCCTTCAATGTATAATAATAACATTATCAAAACTATTCAAATCACTTCATTCATTGCATCCTAACGGACTCAGTGCTTCAGATCTTGGCATTAATTCGGTCTCACGCTTTAGCAGCTCCAGATTACGATGTTCACCTTTAGTGAGTGGGTCCGTACGAATCAAACCACAAAATTTTATCTAACATATGTTTGACAAGTCCGGAAGAGCGCACTCCAGTTCCCAGCAAGCGTACATGCTCACTGAAATATTTAGGCATTGGATGGATTGTCTTGCCGATATAATATCGTCCGCAATCACAAACAATCGCATAAACAACATAACATGTACGGCAGATAAAGAAATAATTAGTTATGTGTGTATATTGTTATAGCTGGATGGATGAGCAAGGGATCAATTAGCTACAGAATCGGCAACTACCACATCGGTGGTTAACTGGCATAGTTGATCTCTGGAGCCAATTCTCACTCTGCGTTTTTTCCATGCGACCCTTCCCCAAAAAGTATTTTATGTTCTTGCATCTGCGAAAAGACACCATAGGTTTATGACTTGCTTTATCCGATATCACAGCATCTCTTGCTACAATGTGCCAGTGTCATAATCATATCATAGTAAAAGCAAATAGTGCCACACAGAGTGTATATATTATACTACAATATAGTGCCCAAATAATATTGTCATGCTCATGCCATGTTTAAATATTAGGGCCATAATCGTCCTTAATGCCACTGGTCCTGGGTAATGTCAGGGGAGAAGTAGGGGTGAAGATTCTGACAGAAGGGGAGAATTTGGATTACTTAGGAATTACTCTGTCACCCCCAATAGACTCCTTCATACAACATAACCTAACAAGGCTGGTGAGTAAGTTAAGGAAAAAAGTGGATGCTTGGGTGAAACTCCCTCTTTCGATGGCGGACAGGATGGGCCTTATCAAAATGGTGGTTCTCCCACAGGTTCTATACGTCTTGGGGGCATCCCCTTGTTGGATCCCGGGGAAATGGTTTTGAGGTTTGGAGGCCTTGATGGGTAGTCTTGTCTGGGGGAGAGGTAGGGTATGAATGAAATACTTAAGGTGGGCACAGCCTGAAGGAGAAGTTGAAGGGGGTTTGCCGGATTTTATGTTGTATTTTCTAGTTAGGAATCTTCAGAATATTAGACAAGGGTGGAGTGAAACCCTTTGGATAGAATTATTTAAGGACTATAAAGGGTATTATGAGAATTTTTTGGAATTTGTGGAAGGGGGGCTCCCAGTGAAGAAAGAATTGGGTAATTTATCACTAATAAGGTTATTTAGGAAAACGTGTCAGGAAGTGAAAAAGAGATGTAAAATTGATGGTAGTATTAGGAACACTGTGATTTGGGATAATATAGAATTTGAACAATTTAAGAAAGGGCTGGGGAGTGATTTTTGGAAAGGTAAGGGGATTAAATAGGTTGCACAGATTTTTCAAAATGGAGAGATTAAAAAATTTGATACACTACAGAGGGAGTACGGTTGGAGAAATGAACACAAATTTTGGTATATACAGTTGTGTGAAGCATATAGATGCACTGAAAAGAAAGAAAATTTTTAGATATTTACACACAAGGTGATAGAATATATGAATTTAGAGGGGGGTAGGAAATTAAATGTTGTATATAAATTACTCCTTGGAACTGTGCCTGTCAAGTTTCAAGAAAATAAAAAGAGGAGATGGGAGAACGTCCTTGGCCCAATCACAAGTAAAGCATGGGAGGACATTCTCAGGAATGTTAAAAGGTGCTCTATTAATAAAAGACATCAAATCATGCAACTAAGAATAATCCACCAATTGTACTACTCACCAGTACAATAAAAAAAAATAAGATGTAGGAATAAGGCAGACTGTCCTAAGTGCGGGGCATCAGACGCAGACCAAATTCACTTACTGTGGACATGTTAGATAGTGAGAGAATTTTGGGCAAGGGTATTCCAGACCATTGCGAACAAAATAGATCTTAAGAGAGAATGGTTGGGTACAGAGGTTATTTTGGGGAATTTGTGTGATATTGGGAAAGATCGAGATTTAATAAATCGTATTTTTATGTTAGCTAAGGTAGTGTTATTGAGAGGACTGTTTGGGAGTACGGGTCCAAATATAATAGAATGGAATAGGTTGGTCCTTAAAGTTAGGAATTATGAGGAATGGCGAACTGCTAACTCCAGAAGAGGCTTAATTAGGCACAGAGCAATCTGGTCAAATTGGAATGTTTAGTTTGATATGTGATAACTATACATTTCTCTGACTTATTTATAAATGTAATAAAAAAAAATAATAATTCTCTCTCTCCGACTGGGGGTGGGGAAAGGGTGGGTTGGGTAATCATGTGTTATGCTCTTACTCTGTTACTGTTTAATTATGTTAATTATGTGAAATTTGTAATAAAAAGATTTAAAAGAAAAAAAAATATTAGGGCCATAGTTAGATATGGGATACATATATTTTTATGTTTCTTGGGCCCTGTTAGCACCACCTCCCTTATTGCCAGTAATTGCCCCAGGGGGCACATTGCTTCCTGTATTTCTTAGTTCCAGTCTCCCAGAGCAGCAGTGCCTTTACTTCATGCAATACTGCATCTTGTTTTTTTTAATCTTTTATAGATTGTGATAAGAAAAAAAAAGGTAGGTGGTTACATGGTGGTTATGTTGCACGGCGGCAAAGTAATTAATAAATGAGGATGCAGTCGTGAAGGAACATGCAACCTAATATAACTATGATGTAATAGTCACTAAAACTCCAAAAATGCTGGATTTCTGCTCGCAGTTCGGACCTGACTATGCTAGCTGAGACTTCAATGTAACTTGAGTGTGACTGCAACTCACTTCACATACTGTATGTGTAAAATAGTTACACACCGATGCAACAAGGCACAACAATTCACACACATGTAACTTGTATGCAACTTGATGTCACGCAACCAAAGTGGCTGTGTAGCCTTAAGCCCATGACCGTTGGGGAGAATAGCATGAGAAAAAATACTGCTTGCACCATCTTTTTCTCCCACTATAAAAAAGCGGCGGCCGACGGACCCCATTGTCTATAATGGGGTCCATCGACACCCGCTGTTGCCCGTTGTGCCCCGTCAAAATGACGGCCATCAAACTAAAAAACAGGGCAGAACGGTAGTGTGGTAGTGTGAATGTAGCCTTAGCCTTACACTGTATTCAAAGGGGTACATCAGACTTCCATTCATGACATAGCTAGAATCCCAAATTCCTTTAGCTTCCCCCTCACACACACAATGCTTCCAGCCTCCTCCCAAATGTCTTCAGCCTCCCACTCACACACACACACAATGTTTCCAGCCTCCCCCAAATGAATCCAGCCTCCCCTCACACACACAGGGGGAGATTTATCAAAACCCGTGCAGAGGAAAACTTGCCCAGTTGCCCATAGCAACCAATCAGATTGCTTCTTTCATTTTTCCCAGGCCTTCATAAAAATTAAAGCAGCAAGCTGATTGGTTGCTATGGGCAACTGGGCAAGTTTTCCTCTGCACAGGTTTGAAATAAATCTCCCCCACAATGCTCCCCCACAATACAGCCTCCCCTCAAATGCCTCCAGCCCCCTCACACACACAATGCCTACAGCCTCCCCCCAAATGCCAGCCTCCACCTCACAAACACATTGCTTCCAGCCTCCCCCAAATGCCTCCAATCTCCCTCTCACACACATAATGCCTCCAGCCTTCCTGCATATGTCTTCAGCCCCCCAAACACACAATGCCTCCAGTCTTCCCACTATTCCAGACTCGCACCACCCCTGTTATTCCCTCCAGACTCCCACCACAAACACTTTGCCTCCAGATTACCACCCACACCCACCTCCCGCAAATGCCTCTGTTCTCTTCCCCTTGCAAATGTCTACATTCACTCCCCCATTCCAGCATTACCTGTAAGCAGTCAGTTCACGGAGGGTCTAGCTGCACTTAAATCTGCAATAAAGATATATTGCAGATATTTACTTCCATTAAAGTCAATGGGCAAATCTGCACCGCAGGCTAATGTCCATTTGGAATTTGGGACAATTTTTTCAGCAATATGTGAATGTTAGGATTCGGCAGGCTGGATGTGGATCCTCTGTGTCAGCGAGGGATTGGCGTGGACCGTACCGGTGGACCGGTTCTAAGCTGCTACTGGTATTCACCAGAGCCCGCCGCAAAGCGGGATGGTCTTGCTGCGGCAGTAGCAACCAGGTCGTATCCACCGGTAACGGCTCAACCTCGCTGACTGCTGAGAAGGCGTGGGACAGAAGGACTAGACAGAGGCGAGGTCAGACGTAGCAGAAAGTCAGGGCAGGCGGCAAGGTTCGTAGTCAATGGTAATAGCAGAAGGTCTGGAAACACTGGTATGGGAATCACAGAAAACGCTTTCACTAGGCACAAGGGCAACAAGATCCGGCAATGCTGGAAAGGGGAAGTGAGGTTATAAAGGCGTGGAGCAGGTGGGGGCTAATTAGACTGATTGGGCCGGGCACCAATTAGTGGTGCACTGGCCCTTTAAATCTTAGAGAGCTGGCGCGCGCGCGCCCTAGAGAGCGGAGCCGCGCGCGCCAGGATGTTACAGCTGGGGACCGGGACAGGTAAGTGGATTGGGATGCGATTCGCGAGCGGGCGCGTCCCACTATGCGAATCGCATCCCCGTCGGCAGTGTCAGTGCAGCGCTTCTGGTCAGCGGGTCTGACCGGGGCGCTGCAGAGAGGAGAACGCCGCGAGCGCTCTGGGGAGGAGCAGGGACCCGGAGCGCTCGACGTAACAGTGAATTAGTGTTTTTTTAACCCCTTAATGCCCCATGATGTACATGTAAGGGTGTATAAAGTGTGTTCAGGAGCTGGATCTGCTCCTTAATAATATTAGCAGCCGACAGCAATGGTCATCAGCCAGCTTTAGAGCTAGTCCATTTAACCACTTAGATGCTACAGTCAATGGTGACTGCAGTATTTCTACCAGGATGATTATTCCACCAAAAACTGGGATGGTAAGCTCCAGGATGCCACTCAGAAGGTGGACCAGTGGAAGGGTTGGTCTATGACCCTCAGGGAAAGGGTACACCTGATCAAATCGTACCTGCTCCCCTTGTTTATCTATCTGAGCAGTGTATGTATCTTGCCAGAGGCTTACTACCCTAGGGTCTACAGCCTGTTTTTCCAACTGTTGTGGGGGAACAGGTTGAACCTAGTTAAGAGGGAGGTTACGTACCACACAAGGAGACTAGGGGATTTATCTATGGTAAACCCCGTGGTGTTCTTAACGAACACCTTTTTGAAAGCTAACATCTCGAACCTCTGGTCAGAACCTCCGTGGGTACTCTCCTGCAGGGAATGGTTTCGGCCTTTCTTCCAGGAATGGGAGAGAGGAGGACAAGTGAAGGACCTCCGTACACCACATGGATATCTTCCGGCTTACGCTACACCGACTCTGAAGGCGATATGTCGGTGGGGTCTGGGAGTGTGGGAGATCAGGACCCAGTCAAGGCAGTTCCTTGACAAATGGGTTCTGTTGACCCACTTCCAGAAGCCTCTGGCGCTCAGGGACTGCCCAGGTCGGGATCTGAGGGTGGGGTTGTTTCTTTTAAACATGAAAAGAATCCCCCAGAAGTTTTGGGACTTGGCCTGGTGCTGCTTTCAGGGGAAGCTATATGTGAGGGACAATTTGAAGTGTAGGAGATCTGATGTCCGGGACTGTCCCCGAGAAGAGTGTGTGGACACGCTGGAAAGCATGGACCACTTCCTCCTTCATTGTCCCTTTAATATAGGGGTTTACAACCGGGTGGGCGCTTCCATTGACTGGAGTCAACTTGCCGGCCTTGCCTATCCAGAGTGGGCTTATGGGGCATTCAGGAACCTGGGTGGTCGAGACCGGGGCACTTTATTCTTAGTTAGCTTAATGATTAGTTACCACACGTGGAACGCACGGTGTATACTGTCTTGGCAGCGTAAAGTCCTCTCTGAGGTGGAGGTCTGTAGGAACATCACCGGTGACCTCGGGAAGATCAGGTCTTTGGAGTATGGCAGTCTTGGTACCAGTAGGGCTTCTCTCCTGTGGAGAGGGTTTTCTTTTCATGTGCCCTAGGTACTAGACCTATATATATATATAATTTGGTGTGCAGTGGGAGTGCTTGTTGTGTTTTCGGTTTGTAATATGTGATTTTCCCAAGTTTGGGTTGTAGATTAATTTATCTTTATGCCTTTGTAAAGTTATGGATATGTGATGCATGTGTGTAGCATAGTATTATTATTATCTTTTATTATTATTATAAGTGCTATTATTAAAAAAAATGACAAAAAAATACAAAAAAACATTAAAAAAATAGAGTAAAAAAAAGGGGTGGTGGTGTGTAGTGGGATTGCTTGTGTTTTCTGTGTGTTTTGTCGTGTGTGTTTTTCCCAAGTCTAGGTGTTTTTGAGTTACAGCTAAATATTGCTATTTTTATGGGTTTTTTTTTGGTTATGTAAATTGAGTATGCATGTGAGTGTGTTGTTAGATATTTGGTTATGTAAGGTGTGTTTTTCTTTTTTTTTTAGGAAAACAGGGCTGGCCGGTTAGGCAGGATTTATGTTCTTTTATTTTAAATGTAAAGTTTTGGTTTATGTTATTTCATGTTGTTGTTTTCAGTTATGGCCAAGTTGTGCTGGTTTTGTGTTTTTGTTATGATTTATATTTTTCTAATAAAAGATCTACAGTATATAACTCAGGATCAGTACAGGATAAGTAATGTAATGTGTGTACACAGTGACCTCACCAGCAGAATAGTGAGCGCAGCTTTGGAGTATAATACAGGATATAACTCAGGATCAGTACAGGATAAGTAATGTAATGTATGTACACAGTTACCTCACCAGCAGAATAGTGAGTACAGCTCTAGGGTATAATACAGAATATAACTCAGGATCAGTACAGGATAAGTAATATAATGTATGTACACAGTGACCTCACCAGCAGAATAGTGAGTACAGCTCTGGAGTATAATACAGGATATAACTCAGGATCAGTACAGGATACGTACGGGGGGAGGGGATCATCAGATTATACATGTGAGGGGAGGATAATAATGATTATTATAATCCTCCCCTCACATATATGTAACATCTCCCCCTCACATATATAATCTGATAATCCCCTCCTCACATTGTTAATCCCCTCACATATATAATATCATACTCAGATTATATGTGAAGGGATAATCAATGTGAGGAGGGGGTTATCAGATTATATATGTGAGGGGGGGGGATGTTACATATATGTGAGGGGAGGATTATAATAATCATTATTATCCTCCCCTCACATGCATAATTTCCTCCCTTCTTACATTATATAATAACCCCCCCCCCACATTATATAATAAATCCCCCCTCACATTATATAATAAATCCCCCCTCACATTATATAATAAATCCCCCCTCACATTATATAATAAATCCCCCCACCCCCACACTATATAATAAATCCCCCCTCACTTATATAATAAATCCACCCCACCCCCACACTATATAATAAATCCCCCCTCACATTATATAATAAATCCCCCCACCCCCACACTATATAATAAATCCCCCCTCACATTATATAATAAATCCCCCCCACCCCCACACTATGTAATAAATCCCCCCTCACATTATATAATAAATCCCCCCCACCCCACACTATATAATAAATCCCCAACCCCACACTATATAATAAATCCCCCTCACCCCCCTACACACACACTATATAATAAATACCCCCCAACACACACACACGCATGCACACTATATAATAAATACCCCACCCCCACACACACACACATTATACATACTCACATATCCGGCGGTGGGTCCCCTGCTGCGGCCTTGATCCTGGAAGCGGCCATGTGGGGAGTGAGAGGAGCGGGAGACTCTCTCTGCTCCACTCCTCTCCATGATGCCGCCCGTGACGTCGCACGTCACGTCACGTGACCATCTCCCAGACAGCCATTGCGGTACTTGCTGCCTAGGGATGAGTGACGGCGGCGGCGAACATAAAAAGGTAGCGTGCGGCGCAAACCCCCCCCCCGGGCCCTCTCCTTCCCCCCGGGCCAGCTCCAACGAACATTTTGGCCGGGCCCTTTGGCCTTTATCAGCTTTATCAGGGCCCATGGGGCAAAAGGGGCGAGCTGCTTTTGGGCCCCCAAGAATTACAGGGCCCGGGGCAGCTGCCCCTTTTGCTCCGCGGCCGCGGTGATTAGGGTGTGCCTGGGCAAACCCGGCACACCCTGTGCGCACGCCTATGCTTTGCTGTAACACTGAGAAGGATCATTGATAGCTAAACCTCCTATTCACGTTATTGAGCATTGCAGCAGAGAGGGGCAGATAGCTGTCAGCTGCCTCATACAGATCAACAAGCTGCCTGAATTTTCTGAAGCATCTCATCTCCTAATTTTTCAGCTCTATTGAGTTTTTTTTTTCTCCACAAATCTTCTGCTGCTCAGAATTGTGTGATAGAGTGCAACTTAGGGCTTAATCTCTGTTTTTTTTTTTGTTATGCTGCACTGTTGGGTCCTGCTGCTGTTCAGAAATCATATTAGTGTGGACTTTAGTGCCTTTTTACCATTTTTCACCTGTTACTCTGTCTCTGTGCTAAAGTCAGTGTTATACCACACGTTATACACCTGCCGGTGTATTAAAGAAAAAAAAGTTTTTCCTGAGTACAAATACGCTTTTTCAGTGGCCTTATTATTGCAAAGGGCCTACATACAAGCAAATAGTGTACCATATACTACCTTTTTTTCTGTCTCTGTGCTAAATTCAGTGTTATACCACATGTTATACACCTGCCGGTGTATTAAAGAAAAAAAAAGGTTTTCCTGGGTAAAAATACGCTTAACAGTGGCCTTATCATTGCAAAGGTCCTAAATTCAAGCAAATAGCGTACCATATACCACCTTTTTTTCTGTCTCTGTGCTAAATTAAGTGATATACCACACGTTATACACCTGCCGGTGTATTAAAGAAAAAAAAGGTTTTCCTGCGTAAAAATACGCTTAACAGTGGCCTTATCATTGCAAAGGGCCTAAATTCAAGCAAATAGCGTACCATATACCACCTTTTTCTCTGTTTCTGTGCTAAATTCAGTGTTATATCACACGTTATACACCTACTGGTGTATTAAAGAAAAAAAGTTTTTCCTGAGTACAAATACGCTTTTTCAGTGGCCTTATCATTGCAAAGGGCCTACATAAAAGCAAATAGCGTACCATATACCACATTTTTTTCTGTCTCTGTGCTAAATTAAGTGTTATACCACACGTTATACACCTGCCGGTGTATTAAAGAAAAAAAAGTTTTCCTGCGTACAAATATGCTTAACAGTGGCCTTATTGCAAAGGGCCTAAATTCAAGCAAATAGCGTACCATACACCCCCTTTTTTTCTGTCTCTGTGCTAAATTAAGTGTTATACCACACGTTATACAACTGCCGGTGTATTTAAGAAAATACGCTTAACAGTGGCCTTATCATTGCAAAGGGCTTTATCTAACAGCAGGCATCCCCAACATCGCCGAGGGGGGTCCTGAGACCCCCCCCCATGACCGTGATGCGCGCAAATCGCAGGTCAATTCAGACCTGCGATCTGCGCGATTCCGGGTCATACGGATCACTGGTGACCCGGTGACCCGCAAAATAAGAGGGATCGGGGGTGTCCGAGACACCCTCGATCCCCCTGAAGGGATAGGAGTTTGGTGGCAGGGGTGCCACCCCTCCTATCCCTGCTACCGGGGGAGGGGGGGTTAAAGTTCGGTTCCCCCGCTTTGCCCACCTATCGGTGTCCGGGCAAAATGGGGGAACCTTCCAGGTAAGGTCGGCGCTGAAGGTCCCTTACCTGGATCCCGGATCCCCGTTCGCGATCCTCCCCCACGTGCGGCGGCGGCAGCAATACTTCCGGGTCCTGCTAGGTGAGTTGTTGCCTAGCAACATCCGGAGGGCCACAGTTTACAGTGGTCTCTAAACCGTGGCCCTCCAGATGTTGCAAAACTACAACTCCCAGAATGCCCAGACAGCTGTTTGCTGTGTGGGCATGCTGGGACTTGTAGTTTTGCAATATTTAGAGGGGTTCAGGTTGTAGATCACTAAGTGGTATCAAACTGTAGCCCTCCAGATGTTGCAAAACTACAACTCTCAGCATGCCCAGACAGCAATTTGCTGTCTGGGCATGCTGAGAGTTGTAGTTTTGCCACATCTGGAGGGCCACAGTTTTGAGACCACTGGACAGTGATTTACAACCTGAACCCCCCTAAATCTTGCAAAACTACAACTCCCAGCATTCAGGAACAGCATAAGGCTGTATTGGAATGCTGGGAGTTGTACTTGCGTGCCTCCAGCCATTGCATAACTACATCTCCCAGCATGCCCTTCCGCAATCAATACATGCTGGGAGTTGTAGTTTTGCAACAGCTGGAGGCACACTCTTTGGAAAATACTGAGTTAGGTCATAGAACCTAACTCAAGGTTTTCCAGCCAGTGTGCTTCCAGCTGTTGCAAAACTACAACTCCCAGCATGCATGGTCTGTCAGTGCATGCTGGGAGTTGTAGTTTTGACCCCCCTCCCATGTGAATGTACAGGCTACATTCACATTGGCGGCAGATTACAGTGAGTTCCCCGCTACAAATTTGAGCTGCGGCAAATTTTCCGCCGCAGCTCAAACTCCTAGCGGGAGACTCAGTGTAATCCGCCGTCAGTGTGAATGTAACCTAAAAACACTACACTACACTAACATAAAATAAAGAGTAAAACACACTACATATACACACGTACACTGCCCCCCCACCACCACCCCCCTCCCCAATAAAAATGAAAAACGTATTGTACAGCAGTGTTTCTAAGATGGAGCCTCCAGCTGTTGCAAAACAAAAACTCCCAGCATTTCTGGACAGTAATTGACTGTCCAAGCATGCTGGGAGTTTAGCAACAGCTGGAGGCACCCTGTTTGGGAATCACTGGCATAGAATACCCCTATGTCCACCCCTATGCAAGTCCCTAATTCAGGCCTCAAATGCGCATGGCGCTCTCACTTTGGAGCCCTGTCGTATTTCAAGGCAACAGAATAGGGTCACATATGGGGTATCGCCGTACTCGGGAGAAATTGCCTACCAAATTTTGGGGGGCGTTTTCTCCTTTTACCCCTTATGAAAAGGAGCAGTTGGGGTCTACACCAGCATGTTAGTGTAAAAAAATAAACATTTTTACACTAACATGCTGGTGTTGCCCTATACTTTTCATTTTCACAAGAGGTAAAAGGGAAAAACGCCCCCCAAAATTTGTAACACAATTTCTCCTGAGTACGGAGATACCCCATATGTGGGCGCAAAGTGCTCTGGGGGCGCACAACAAGGCCCAGAAGGGAGAGTGCACCATGTACATTTGAGGTGATTTGCACAGGGGTGGCTGATTGTTACAGCGGTTCTGACAAACGCAAAAAAAAAAAACACACCCACATGTGACCCCATTTTGGAAACTACACCCCTCACGGAATGTAATAAGGGGTGCAGTGAGAATTTGCACCCCACAGGTGTCTGACGGATCTTTGGAACAGTGGTCCGTGAAAATGAAAAATTTTGCACAGCCCACTGTTCCAAAGATCTGTCAGACACCAGAGGGTGGTAAATGCTCACTGTACCCCTCATTACATTCTGTGAGGGGTCTAGTTTCCAAAATGGTATGCCATGTGGTTTTTTTTCTGCTGTCCTGGCACCATAGGGGCTTCCTAAATGCGACATGCCCCCCCCGAGCAAAATTCGCTCTCAAAAAGCCACATATGACGCCTTCTCTTCTGAGAATTGTAGTTCGCCCACAGTGCACTTCAGGTCCACTTATGGGGTACCTCCATACTCAGAAGAGATGGGGTTACAAATTTTGGGGGATCTTTTCTGCTATTAACCCTTGCAAAAATGTGAAATTTGGGGGGAAACCCACATTTTAGTGAAAAAAAAAATATTTTTTACATATGCAAAAGTCGTGAAACACCTGTGGGGTATTAAGGCTCACTTTATCCCTTGTTACGTTCCTCAAGGGGTCTAGTTTCCAAAATTGTATGCCATGTGTTTTTTTTTTTTGCTGTCCTGGCACCATAGGGGCTTCCTAAATGCAACATGCCCCCCCGAGCAAAATTTGCTCTCAAAAAGCCAAATATGACCCTTTCTCTTCTGAGCATTGTAGTTCGTCCGCAGTGCACTTCAGGTCCACTTATGGGGTACCTCCATACTCAGAAGAGATGGGGTTACAAATTTTGGGGGGTATTTTCTGCTATTAACCCTTTAAAAAATGTGAAATTTGGGGGAAAACCAAAATTTTTGTGAAATGTTCAGTAGCTCTCCTGGCACCATAGGGGCTTCCTAAATGCGACATGCCCCCCAAAAACCATTTCAGAAAAACGTACTCTCTAAAATCCCCTTGTCGCTCCTTCGCTTCTGAGCCCTCTACTGCGCCCGCCGAACACTTTACATAGACATATGAGGTATGTCCTTACTCGTCCTAGAGGTGAAAATGGGCTCCGTCCTTAAGGGGTTAAAGAAAAAAAAAAGTTTTCCTGCATAAAAATACACTTAACAATGGCCTTATCATTGCAAAGGGCCTAAATTCAAGCAAATAGCATACCATATACCACCTTTTTTTCTGTCTCTGTGCTAAATTAAGTGTTATACCACATGATATACACCTGCCGGTGTATTAAAGAAAAAAAATAAAAGTTTTTCCTGTGTACAAATACGCTTAACAGTGCACTCATCATTGCAAACAAAGGAGTGTACTATTTAGTAACTGTTATTCTGTCTAGGGCCTATATACTTTGAAAGGACAGCCGTAAGTAATCGCCTGCTGCTATTCTATACCCTCATAAACGCACTAAGTATGTCAGACAGGGAGGTGCCAGGACGTGCACAGAGAAGGGGCAGAGGCCTACATACGTCAGGCAGAGTTGGCAGCAGACTTAGGGCGAGTGGCAGCAGGAGTCGCAGCAATAGGCCTGAGCTCCCGTTAACACCCAGCGGTCGTGTCGTCAACCCATCTCTCCTCGTCAATTGGTTTGCACACTCATCCCCATCATCACAAGCGACATCTGACAACCCCAGTCAAGATGGATGAACAAGCAAAAAAACGGTGCTAGTAGCGCAATCCACTGCAGAAGCTGTTTCAAGTAGGTATACTTCTTTATTAAGCAGTGCAACAACGCGTTTCGAGGCCACAATGCCTTTTCATCAGGAAGAATGGCTTACATGGTTGTGACTGTACATACACACTATTTATAAATGGATTTGGCGCCAACAGGTACATAGGCCACGCCCCCCGGAAGTGGGGGATCGTGCTACAGGTACATATACATAAAAGATAATAAAAATGAACATTGGAAAGGTAAAATATACATATCTCATAAAATACATTATGTCCCTATGTGTAGCGATGGAAAAGTTTGCCCTAGGGCACAAACATTATATTCTCCGTGGAATCGGAATGGCATCCTCCGCTGGCTGGCTGAAAAAGATACAAATGATGACGGTTTTAACAGGAATGAATGGGAGCGCGTCCGTTCAGCTGCCCTAGCGCTCGCTGCCGACAGTGATTTTTTTAAAGTACAGTGGACGGACGCGCTCATAAGAATGTTGGCAATCTATATAGCTAATTATATCCCACGGCAGCTGATGGTCAGAGCTGTCTGTATGAATGAGAGTTTGTATATAGTTATATCTAAAATTGTATTGAAATCTGGGGATACAGAAGCTATTTGAAATACTGTGAATATGGATAACATTTGCTTGTAAGTATAAAAAGGGGACATACAAATGCACACATAAAAATGAGGCATATGAAAAAAAGGGGGGTATATAAATGTACACATATGTAAAATTGAGGCATCTAAAAAACCACATATACAAATTGATAAAATTGCACATGAGACGCGCTCCAAAATTGCAGCTGAACAGACACGCTCCCATTCATTCCTGTTAAAACCGTCATCATTAGTATCTTTTTCAGCCAGCGCATGCGCAGGAGGCGGGCGGCCCGATATCGCATCGCAGTCCCCGCTACAGGCGCTTGCGCAGCGGAGGATGCCATTCCGATTCCACGGAGAATATAATGTTTGTGCCCTAGGGCAAACTTTTCCATTGCTACACATAGGGACATAATGTCTTTTATGAGATATGTATATTTTACCTTTCCAATGTTCATTTTTATTATCTTTTATGTATATGTACCTGTAGCACGATCCCCCACTTCCGGGGGGGCGTGGCCTATGTACCTGTTGGCGCCAAATCCATTTATAAATAGTGTGTATGTACAGTCACAACCATGTAAGCCATTCTTCCTGATGAAGAGGCATTGTGGCCTCGAAACGCGTTGTTGCACGGCTTAATAAAGAAGTATACCTACTTGAAACAGCTTCTGCAGTGGATTGCGCTACTAGCACCGGTTTTTTGCTTGTTCATCCATCCTGATATCCATCGGTCGGAGTTCCTCCATACCGACGCAGGGGAAGCAGCACCACCATTTCTTTGGTCTTGAATGACCCATGCGCATATAGTTGTTGTGGCTTTCTCACAACAACACCAGGTGAGCAGTTTTCCTTTTGAGTGTTTTATCTAACGACTCTGCTCCAAAATACCTATAATGATACCGCCCTATGGGAAGCTCTGCCTCTCTTTTGTTCTAGATACATTAACCCCAGTCAAGAGTCGGTGGGTTCCTCAGACACAACCCTCAGTTGGCATGGCCCGGGAGCAGTCCCCGTAATCCCATTGCCTTTGTCCTATGCTGTTCCCTCTCCCAAAGAAGTATCTCATGCTTTGGGTTCAGCTCCACTATTAAGTGAGGACGATGTAATAGAGGACAGTAAGCATCTAATGGGCAGCCAAGAATGTGAGGAGACATGCGTCCCTTGCTCCGCAAGGCGGGCAAGTATTGATGCGGAGAGTGACGTGGGAGGCAGTGTTTCAATTGTTCAGGGTCCTGAGGCAGAAACTGTTGTGGAACACGAGGAGGACATCAGTGACGTGCACACATCTTTTGATGATGATGAAGCCGATCGCAATTGGGAGCCGGGTGCAGAAGCCGGGACTTCATTATCATCAGGAGAAGAGATTTGCTCTTCAGCAAGGCGGTAGCACGGTTGGCAATCAGCGTGGTGGTGGCAGTAGTGGAAATTCAGGAGCCAAACGTGCCAGGGGGAGACCACCTGCTTCGCGGCAAGCTACCATTCAGGGAGGTAGTGGAACAGGGGTTCCTGGAGACGGCGCCAATAGCAGTGAAATAGTGCGAACTGCGGGTGGGAAAATCAGCTACTCTGCGATGTGGTTGTTCTTCATAGAGAATCCGAAGGACCTTAGCGTAGTCACATGCAAAATCTGTCGGCAGAAAGTGAAGTGTGGCCAGGGTCCCAATCTCGGCACCACGGCCCTGCGTCAACACATGATTTGCCACCATAAAGCGGCCTGGGATAACCGTGGCTCCGAGGTAGTGGTCCAGCCTGCCGCATCACCCAGTGGCCATCCGCTCCCTCTGTCATCCAGCCAAGGCTCCACCACCTCAGCCAAAGGGAGCATTGTGTCAAACCCGCCTTCTTGCGCTCCTGCTTCTTCCGCTCGTAGTCAGCCATTCCGCCAACAATCGATCGGCGAAGCCATGTCCAAGAGACAACAGTATGCGCCCACTCATCCAACGGCGCAGAAGTTGAATGTGCTCCTGTCCAAGCTGCTGGTGTTGCAGTCCCTCCCTTTCCAACTGGTGGACTCTGCAGCTTTCAGGGAATTGATGGCTTGTGCCGAGCCCAGGTGGAGAGTCCCAAGCTGCCATTTCTTTGCGAAGAAGGCAGTACCAGCCCTGCATAAGTTTGTACTAGAGAAGGTGGGCCAGTCCTTGAGCCTGTCGGTGTGTTCAAAAGTGCATGGCAGCGCCGATGTGTGGAGCTGTAACTACGGGCAGGGACAATACTTGTCTTTTACGGCCCACTGGGTAAATGTTGTTCCTGCACAGCCACAACGGCAACTTGGACAGGTCACACCGCTTCCTCCTCGACGCTCTGGCTCCCAGGCAGTTGGTCCTTTTACAGTGTGCGCCTCCTCCCCCGTGTCCTCGGCCTCCACTGCACGTCCAAATCTCGAGGCCCTTCATCGTACCATGTGTCTAGGGCACAGCGGTGTCAAGCCGTCCTTCACATGGTTTGCCTTGGCGAACGGAGTCACACAGGGGAAGAACTGCTAAAGTTCATTAGGGAAGAAAACCGAGTATGGCTTACTCCACGAAATCTGGAAATGGTAACCATGGTGACCGACAATGGGAAGAACATTGTGGCCTCGCTGCGACAAGGAAGTGTGAACCATTCGCCCTGCATGGCACACGTGTTGAATCTGGTTATCAAGAAGTTCATCAAGTCTTCAACCCATTTGCAAGACGTCCTGACAATGGCAAGGAAACTGTGCATGCACTTCAGCCACTCGTTACACCGCAAAGCACACTTTGCTTGAGCTGCAGCGTCAGAACGGTATCCCACAACATAGTCTCATTTGTGACGTGGCCACACGTTGGAATTCCACCCTCCATATGTTGGACAGACTATACAAACAAAGAAAAGCCATGACGGATTTTTTGATGATATAAGCAGATAGGAGTACTCTCCTGTTTAACTTCTATGTGAACGAGTGGCAGCTGATACGTGACACCTGCCATTTGCTGAGGCCCTTTGAGGAAGCCACATTTTTTGTTAGTAGCTCAAATTACGCCATGAACGACGTAATTCCACTCCTACATTTACTCCAAAAAATGATTGAAAACATGGCTGGTCACGGCAATGGAGATGTTGCGCCTACATCAGAAGGCTACATGAGTCCTGTGGGGGATGAACTGGAGGAGGATGATGAGGGGCAGAGCGGAGCACAGTTTACGGTGGATGAGATGGCCGGTGTTTCTGGTCATTGGACAGGAGAGGAGGAGCAGGAGCAGCCAGAGGAGCTGGAGGGTTATTACGAGGGAGGCGAGACAGAGGACCCAGACACACCGTGGCAGTATGCAGTGGAGATGGAGGCAGGTAGTCCCAGCGAGTCACTGTCACAAATGGCACGATGCATGCTGAGTTGCTTGCGTAGTGACCCCCAAATTGTCAAAATTCGTTAGCGCGATGACTTCTGGATCTCCACCTTATTAGACCCTCGCTACCGGCCCACTGAGAGGGAGGACAAACTGACCTACTTCAGGGAGCTTCTATATAGTCGGTTGGCGATGCCTATCGGCCACATGGTCCATCCACTCGCAGGTCTGTCTTGGGGGGCCCTCTGCGCTCACCTTCCACTGCCATGGCTGCTGGGGAGGGGAGGGGTGGCAGGAGCAGTACCGGCTCAATCAGCAGCAGCCTGAGTCTACAGTCACTGATGAGTAGCTTCCTTCAGCCGCATAGTGAAGCTACTCATCAGCAGCAGGTGGACATGGAGCAGGACCTGCACCAGCAGGTGGTGGCTTACCTCGACATGACCCTGCCAACAACCGTTGAAGATCCGCTGGACTTCTGGGCAGCCAAACTCGATTTATGGCTGCAACTAGCGGAGTTTGCCCTGGAAAAGCTGTCGTGCCCGGCCACTAGTGTGCCATCAGAGCGAGTGTTTAGTGCTTCCGGGGCCATAGTCACCCCAAGGCGAACTCGTCTGTCCACTAAAAATGTGGAGAGACTGACGTTTGTCAAGATGAATCAGGGATGGATCAGCCAGGATTTCCAACCACCAATGACAGATGCGTCTGAGTAGATTGACCATGCTCCTACAACAAAATTTTCTCTATTGTGGTTGGTTATGAAACCCTCTGGGGCAGACCTGGGCATTGTACGGCCCGCTTGCCACATACAGAACTTTGATTGGCACTGACAACTATGGGGGACAACTATGCTGCCTAATCTGGGGGACATCTATGCTGCCTAATCTGGGGGACATCTATGCTGCCTAATCTGGGTGACATCTATGCTGCCTAAACTGGGGGGTATCTATGCTGCCTAATCTGGGTGACATCTTTGCTGCCTAATATGGGGGACAACTATGCTCCTTATCTGGGGGGCAACTATGCTCCTAATCTAGGGGACAACTATGCTCCTAATCTGGTGGACATCTATGATGCCTAATCTGGGGGACAAGTATGCTCCTAATCTGGGGGACATCTATGCTGCCTAATCTGGGGGACAAGTATGCTCCTAATCTGGGGGACATCTATGCTGCCTATTTTGGGGGACAGGTATGCTCCTAATCTGGGTGACATCTATGCTGCCTAATCTGGGGGACAACTATGCTCCTAATCTGGGGGACATATATGCTGCCTAATCTGGGGGACAAGTATGCTCCTAATCTGGGGGACATCTATGCTGCCTAATCTGGGTGACATCTATGCTGCCTAATCTGGGGGACATCTATGCTGCCTAATCTGGGGGACAACTATGCTCCTAATCTGGGGGACATCTATGATGCCTAATCTGGGTGACATCTATGCTGTCTACTCTGGGGGACATCTATGCTGCCTAATCTGGGGGACATCTATGCTCCTAATCTGGGTGACATCTATGCTGCCTAATCTGGGGGACAAGTTTGCTCCTAATCTGGGGGACATCTATGCTGCCTAATCTGGGGGAGAAGTATGCTCCTAATCTCGGTGACATCTATGCTGCCTACTCTGGGGGACAAGTATGCTCCTAATCTGGGGGACATCTATGCTGCCTAATCTGGGTGACATCTATGCTGCCTACTCTGGGGGACAAGTATGATCCTAATCTGGGGGACATCTATGCTGCCTAATCTGGGGGACATCTATGCTGCCTAATCTGGGGGACATCTATGCTGCCTAATCTGGGGGACATCTATGCTGCCTAATCTGGGGGACAAGTATGCTCCTAATCTGGGGGACATCTATACTGCCTAATCTGGGGGACAACTATGCTCCTAATATGGGGAAAACTGATGCTTCTGGCCTTGGGCCTATAATTTTTTGAAGTTTAGCAGTAGCTAACTATATGCTTAATGCAAATGTCAACATTGATCTTTAAATGTAAGGGGTTATGAAACCCTCTTGGGTATTGCGAATGACTGCTCCAGACTCATTCTGTGTCTTTCACAAACTAATTGCCTCCCTGGTGCCTCAGGCCTTGGGCCTATAATTTTTTGAAGTTTAGCAGTAGCTAAATACATGCTTAATGCAAATGTAAACATTGATCTTTAAATGTAAGGGGTTATGAAAACCTCTTGGGTACTGCAAATGCATGCTCCAGATTCATTCTGTGTCTTTCAGGAACTACTTGCCTCCCTGGTGTCTCTGGCCTTGGGCCTTAAATTTTTGGATGTTTAGCAGTAGCTAAATACATGCTTAATGCAAATTTCAACAATGATCGTTAAATTCTCGGAGCTCTGCCAGGGCCTTCTCCAACCCCGCCTGGGCCGATCCGAGGACCTCACTAACCAACTCACTAACTAATCCAATCGCTTATAGCGAGGGGCGGTGTGTACAAAGGGCAGGGACTTAATAAACGCCAGCTTGTGACCCTCACTTACTGGTAATTCCTCGTTTTAAGGTTAAATAATTGCAATAATTGCACAGATCCCTATCATGAACTGGTTTCAGCGTGCAACACGCACCTGTCCTTGAAAGATAGAGACACGCTAATCCGTTCAGTGGAGCGCTAGTGTGGCCCAGGACATCTGAGGCCATAACACACCTGTTATTGCTCGATCTCGCAATTGATCGGGCAAGGTAATGGGTTATTAAAGCTTCTTGGGTACTGCTGAGGCCTACTCCTGACTTCTCCTGGTGCAATGTATGGGGTAATTAAACACTCTTGGGTAGTGTTATTGTTAAATTTTATCAGTAATAAAATTGAATTTTGCAGAATGCTAACCGTTACACAACGGAACGCTTGTTGCGTGTGAGTTTTTAATGAAAAAAATAAATAAATAGATGGAGAGGGATTAACTCTGCTTAATCATATTTGGTGATTAGAATCCTTTTGTCATCTGATTTTTTGGAGACAGATGCGCTTACACACATGTAATAATTTTTTTTAACCAAATTTCAAACATTGTCTGATTTATTATTTTTGAGAAGAATGTCTTTTGGTGGTCCACCATCCTGCATTATAGAGTCTTCTTAACTGCTATATATGCGCTTGTTTTTTAAAAAAAAGGTATTTTGTCAGACAATTTCGATAACATTTTGCGTTTTTTTGGGGTGGATTGTGAAGCCCGGGTGATGGGTGTGTAGTGTGTATTCGTGGATCAGTCAACTCCAGTCTGTGTCCGTTAGGCAATATATGGGTTACTGATGCAGCAGAGGTGGGGCCTTGGTCTTGGAATTTCAATTATTTAAAAAAAATTTAACATATTGTGTGGTTTATTATATTAGAGAAGAATGCCTTTGGGTGGTCCACCGTCCTGCATTATAGAGTCTTCTGAACTGCTGTATATGCGCTTGTTTTAACAAAAAGGTATTTTGTCAGACAATTTCCCCAAAAATTGTGTTTTTTTGGGGTGGATTGTGAAGCCCGGGTGTGTACTTGTGCATCAGCCAACTCCAGGCTGTGTCTTTCAGGCAATCTATGGGTTACTGATGCAGCTGAGGTGGAGCCTGGGTCTAGGAATTTCAATTTTTTTTTTAAAATCCAACAATTGTGTGGTTCATTATTTTTGAGAAGAAAGTCTTTGGGTGGTCCACCGTCCTGCCTTATAGAGTCTTCTGAAATGTTGGATATGCGCTTATGCTTACACAAAGTTGTAAATTGGAAAAAAAAATGTATACAATTTTGTTGATTTTGGGGCGGGTTGTGAAGCCCTGTGTTTACTGGTGCATCAGCCAACTCCAGGCTGTGTCCTTCAGGCATTAAATGGGTTCCTGATGCCGCAGAGGTGGGGCCTGGGTCTGGGAATTTAAAATTTTAGATTGCGGGTGCTAAAAAAAAAAGATGGACACACGCTAATCCATTCAGTGGAGCGCGCCTGCGGCCCCGGACATCTGAGGGCATAACACACCTGTTATTGCTTGATCTCAGGAGAAGGGGGTTCATCATCGGGAGAAGAGAGTTGCAGGTTGCCCTTGAGTCAGCAAGGTGGTAGCACGGTTGGCAATCAGCGTGGTGTGGCAGTAGGGGAAATTCTGGAGCCAAACGTGCCCGGGGGAGACCACCTGCTTCGCGGCAGCTTACCTTTCCGGGAGTTAGCGGGTTACCAGCACCGGTCGATGAAAGATAGAGACACGCTAATCCGTTCAGTGGAGCGCGCCTGCGGCCCCGGAAATCAGAGGGCATAGCACACCTGGTATTGCTCGTTCTCGCAATTGATCGTGCAAAGGTAGGGGGTTATTAAAGCCTCTTGGGTACTGCTGAGGCCTACTCCTGACTGCTCCTGGTGCAATGTATGGGGTAATTAAACACTCTTGGGAAGTGTTTTTTTATTTTTATTTACTGATAATTTTATCAGTAATAAAATAGAATTTTCCAGAATGCTAATCGCTACACAACGGAACGCTTGTTGCGTGTGATTTTTTAATGAAAAAAAAATAAAATAAAATACGGACAGGGATTAACTCTGCTTCATCATTTTGGGCGAGAAAAGTCCTTTGGTGATCTGATCTTTTGGAGACAGATGCGCTTACACACATATTGAATTAGTTTTTGTAAAAAAATTTCAAACATTGTGTGGTTTATTATTTTTGAGAAGAATGTCTTTGGGTGGTCCACCATCCTGCATTATAGAGTCTTGTGAACTGTTGGATATGCGCTTGTTCTTACACAAAAAAAAATTCTAAAATGTTGTTGTTTTTTGGAGGGGATTGTGAAGCCCGGGTGTGTACTGGTGCATCAGCCAACTCCAGGCTGTGTCCTTCAGGCAACATATGGGTTCCTGATGCCACAGAGGTGGGGCCTGGGTCTGTTAATTTCAAATTTTTGGATAGCGGGTGCTATCAATGAGAAATCTTTGTGAAAAATTTCATATATTGTGTTGTTTTTTTTGGGGGGGGATTGTGAAGCCCTGGTGTGTAGTGTACTAGTGCATCAGCCAACTCCATGCTGTGCCATTCAGCCACTAAATAGTCTCCTCTTGCTTCCAACATGTCCACGCTATGTCATTCAGCCACTATATGGTCTCCTGACACTGATGCCACCACCAGGCTTTTTCATTGTGCTGCTGTGTGGCAGTGATTCTAAGAGCGATGCCAGTAATCTGCATGCTATTCTGAATAACAGTATTATTTCACTACCCCAGCACACTTCATATGCGTTTTAGGACACAGCAAAGTGTTCTATACCCCTATAGAGGCTGTATGTAGGCTAGAAATAGCCTTTTTTAATATCGATTCACCGCGAATAAATTCGGATCGAAACAAACTTTTCGGGAAAATTCGGCGAATCGGCCGAATCGAATTTTTGAAAAATTCTCTCATCTCTAATCGCAATAGTTAGATTTTGCACAATGGGTGCCACACATTGTATAAGATGTCACTATTGCGATGATTGTAGGGTCACTTTACATTACTTATGTACTGAGTTATATCCTGTATTATACTCCAGAGCTGCACTCACTATTCTGCTGGTGAGGTCACTGTGTACATACATTACATTACTGATCCTGTACTGATCCCGTGTGTGTGGGATGGAGGTGGGGGACCGGGGGGGGGGGGGACCCAAAAAAATAGCTTGCCCAGGGTCCAATCAAAATTAAAGATGGCCCTGTGTGTGCCGCTGGCGCTGCACTGCGCTTCTGCTCGTGGGCCCCTTACCGAGAATTGTGTGCCGCTTCGCTGCTGCTCGGGGGCCCCTGTCTAGGTAGGGGGGCCAGTGGCATCTCTGGGGGGCCACAGGGCCCCCCCTACAACACACTGTGCCCCTCCATGTGCCCCCCCAAAATGATGCACCTCCACCTGTCTTCTTCCAGTCCGCAGCAGCAGCCCCCGGCGCAATAGTTGACACTGTCATACCTCCACCTGTAAATGCTTTTAGAGGCATTTACAGTGTGCCGCTCGGTGAAAAGATTGACAGGATGACGAGCCATTGGCTCATCACCCTGTCAATCACTCTTGTGTCCCTGGAAACATGCTTTGATTGGGGGGGGGGTTAAAATGGCATGTGGTTTGATCGGGGGGGGGGGGGAATGAAAATGGCACAGGGGGGATCAGAGGGGCCACCTCAATTCCTGCCATTTCAATCCCCCTCTCTGATCCCCCTTGTGTCATTTCAATCCCCCCCTGACCCCCCCCCCGTGCCATTTCAACCCCCCTCTTATTCCATTCCAACCCCCCTGATCCTCCTGTGCCATTTAACCTCCTCCTCTGATCCCCTTTTCCATTTCAATCCCCCCTGTGATATTTCAACCCCCCCCCTCTGATACCCCCTGTGCCAATTAACCCCCCTTCTGATCCCCTTGTTCCATTTCAATCCCCCCCTCGTGCTATTTCAACCCCCCTGATACCCCCTGTGCCAATTAACCCCCCTCTGATCCCCCTGTTCCATTTCATTCCCCCCTGTGCTATTTCAAACCCCCCTGATACCCCCTGTGCCAATCAACCCCCCCCCCCAGATCCCCCTGTTCCATTTCAATCCCCCCTGTGCTATTTCAAACCCCCCCCCACGATACCCCCTGTGCCAATTAACCCCCCTCTGATCCCCCTGTTCCATTTAAATCCCCCCTCTGCTATTTCAAACCCCCCCTCTGATACCCCCTGTGCCAATTAACCCCCCCTCTGATCCCCCTGCTCCATTTCCATCCCCCCTGTGCAATTTTAACCCCCCTCTGATACCCCCTGTGCCAATTAACCCCCCCCCCTCTGATCCCCCTGTTCCATTTCAATCCCTTCTGTGCTATTTTAACCCCACCCCCTGATAGCCCCTGTGCTTTTTAACCCCCCCCCTCTGATCCCTCTGTTCCATTTCAATCCCCCCTGTGCTATTTAAACCCCCCTCTGATAACCCCTGTGCCAATTAACCCCCCCCCCTGATTCCCCTGTTCCATTTCAATCCCCCTGTGCTAATTCAACTCCCCCTCTGATACCCCCTGTGCCAATTAACCCCCCCCCCATTTGATCCCCCTGTTCCAATTCAATGCCCCAATCTCCCTTTGCCATTTCAATTCCCAATCCCCCACCCTCTGATCTCCCTGTACCATTTCAATCCCCACCTCTGATACCCTGTGCCACCCCACCTTCTGATTGAATTGGCACAGAGGGGGGGGGGGATTGAAATAAAAGAAGAAATAAAATGGTAACGGGGGCTAGCAGCCACATTTGAAATGTTGATACTGATATTTAACCCCTTGATCACACATGATGGACCTAGTCCATCATGATGTTGCTCAGGGTGTATCCCACTCCATACCCGGCAGCCACCAGCTAATTTCAGTAGCTGGTGGCCACCGCTAATAGCCGGCTAGAGTGGCAATTGCCACGGCTGGCTATTAACCCTATCAAAGCTGACAGAGGCATCTAAAGGGACCATTAAACCATCCCTGGGGTATATCAATCAATGCAGTTCTATGGAACTGCATTGATCTGTATGAGGAATCTAATGATTCCTCCTCAAAGCCCCCTAACCCCTTAAGGACTCAGCCCATTTCGACGGGAAGTTTCATTTTGGAGGGTTCCGTTTTTGCGCAGTGCACTTTACGGTAAAAATTATATGTTCTCTATATTCTGTGGGTCAATACGATTAACATGATACCCATGATTACCCGCTTTACTATTATTGTACCAATTTAAAAAAAAATCTAACTTTTTTAAACAAAATTTGTGTGTTTTAGGTCACCCTATTCTGACCACTATAACTTTCAAATGTTTCCGTATACGGGGCTGTACGATGGCTCTTTTTTTTTTTTTTGCGCCATGACCTGAAGTTATTACTGGTACCACGTTTATGTCTATGTGACTTTTTGATCACTTTTTATTACATTTCTTTGGGATGTGCTGTGACCAAAATGCAGCAATTTCATAAATTTTTAATATTTTTTTACATTTACGCCATTCACCGTACGGGATCATTAGCGTCATATTTTAATAGTTCGAAAATTTTCGCACGCGGCGATACCAGATATGTTCATTTATTTTATTTTTTTTTACACTTTTTTTATGGAAAAGGGGAATTTGTATTGTGGGAGGGGCTTATTCAAACTTTTTTTATACTTTATACTGCTCTGGTCTGCTCGATTGCAGACCAGAGCAGAAGAATTCAAGATGGCGATGGGAGGCAGGTGAGGTGACCGCAGGCATTTCGATCACCCGATCAGAGTGCCGCACACCCGCAGATGCCGTGATCTGAAATGAAAATGCAATTATAAAGTCTTGGTTCTGCAAAAAACAAGACCTCATCTGGGTCTGTAGATTGAAAAATGAAAGAGTTAAAGGGGTACTCCGTCGCTGCAGGACTAAGCGTTCCTGTGTCTCCGCCTCTCCCATAGAAATAAATGGAGAGGTGGGCGGCCACAGGAACGCCCTGCGGATGCCAGTCACACTGCACGGAGCGAACATCGCTCCGTGCAGTATGAGAACCGGGGGCTGCTGCAGGAGATGGCAGGGGTCCCGGCGGTCGGACCCCTTGCCATCACCCACTTATGACCTATCCTGGGGATAGGTGATAAGTCCTGCAGTGGTGGAGTACCCCTTTAAAGCTATAGGGAGAGGAAGAAAAAATGAATGTGCAAAAACAAAAATTGTCTCTTCCCTAAGGGGTTAAGAAATTATATGTCTACTAATGTGGCACTTCCTTACTGTTGGTGCCTCCCCCAGGGCAAAGAACGCAAGACGTGATAAATGCAATTGACTATACGGCAAGGAGCGTAGAGAGGAGCGTGGGGAGGGAGCTGCACACACTCTTCATTCTATCAACTATCTACATCCCATTGGTAAGTAGATATTGGTGTTATTCTTGTATATAATGTTTGTGTGATTTCAGAAAATGTCCCCCATCGGGAGGGGGGGGGGTATTCGAAATGGCACAGGGGGATCAGAGGGGTGATTAAAATTACACAGAGGGATCCCCTTGTGCCACTTCATCTCTCTCCCCTCTGACCCCCTGTTCCATTTCAATTGCCAATCTACTTGTGAGAGGATTGGCAACTGAAATGGGACATGGGATGCGTGGAGTAGGATTAAAATGGCACAGGACGATCAGAATAGGGGATTGAAATGGCAAAGGGAACCTGACAGGTTTAGTATAGATCCTGAAAGAGCCCCCATTCCTCTGTGTTTCATTTATGTGTTATATTGGTAGAGCCTGCTACTAGCAGCAGGCCCCCAGTTACTGAAATCATCCAGGGGTGCCAGGGGTCTCCGTATGTGGTGCAGGACAGACTTAGGAGCCACTCCATACACTCTTACCACTCAAGCATGTACCTGTATGTCTTATAATGGTTCTATATTGAGTTAATTTCACTAAATAATAGATACAATATAGATAAAACTATTAAATCTTCAAAATTGCTTGTAATTTATACACAAATTATAGTAATATATGAGCATTGGCATGTGTAAATGAACAATTTAACGTATTTTTCCTTACCTAGACCAACAAAGACCGATAATATCTACACCATTACGGGATTGCTGAATACCTCACCATTTTAAAATTTATATAATTTATCATTAAACAATTCTTCAAGTAAGAAAATGAGTAAACCCAGAAAATATTTAAGTGGTGCTCAAAAGCGACTTAATAAAGAGAAGGAGGACATTCTTAAAAGTAAACTGCCAAAAATAACATCATTTATGAGTAAAAGCAGTACTCCAGCATTGTCTTCCGCAGAAGTCCAAACAGAGGTAGCAGCAGAGCAACCGTTCTCCTCATGCCAAAATGTGACTGCTTTGCCTTCTGTAAACATTGATACAATGTCAACTTCTAATGAGGTAGAGCCATCATTATGCTCAACCACAGCTATAACTGATTTGACTTCTGTGCATTTGGCTACACCAGTGTTTTCTGTTCAACCATTAACTGATGGTCAGGAGACCATCACTGAAATAGAATCAGTCAGTGACGTTGAAATTATTCCATCTGATCCTGATTTATTCCCTACAGACAAGGCAAATTTGCCAGAGAACTTTGACCATAACACTGATTTAAAAAAGTTAATTCTTAAAAATGGTCCTTGCAAACCAAAAGGTCCCTTCCCTTGAGATATTAAAAACCAATGTTTTTCAAATGAGTATTATTATGCGTCAACAAAGACAGGAAAAAAGGTTCCTCGAAATTGGATATGCTATTCAATCAAATTGGATTGCTCTTATTGTGAGCCTTGCTGGCTATTTGGTGATAGAAGGCTTTCTTCACAACAACAGTCATGGACTGTAGGTATAAAAGATTGGCAAGGCATTTCCAGAAAAATTAAAGAGCATGAAATGACACAATCCCATATAGGGGCTTGTGTTATCTATGATAGTTGGAAAAATGATGACACTATTGATGCAAAATTACATTCTAACTATAAAGAACAAGTAACTTTTTAGATTCAAGTTCTGAGAAGAATTATTGATGTCACCCTCACCTTGGCTACTTGTAATTTGGCTTTCAGAGGACATACAGACACATTAGGAGAAAAAGATAGTGGCAACTTTTTGTCCATTATTGAGCTTCTAAGCAAGTATGATCCAGTTTTGAATCAACTAATACAAAAAGATACCAGAATTAAATATTTTAGCCCCCAAATATAAAATGAATTAATTGGATTGCTTTCACATCATGTACAAAATGAAATAGTGGATACAACACAGTCATAATGGATACAACACAGGACATAAAAAAAGAAGACCAGTTAAGTCAGGTCTTTAGATATGTCACTGTTATCAATGATGAACCTATTGAAGTCAAGATTAATGAAAGTTTTCTTGGTTTTCACAATATAAAAGACCCAACTGCAGAGGGCATATCCGTACAAATTCTACAAATGATAGAAAATAAAGGCTTATAATTGAGAAATGTAGGGGCCAAGGATATGATGGGGCCAGCACCATGAGTGGCATGTACTCGGGTGTCCAAACCCGGATAAACTCAATACAGCCAAATGCTGTCTATGTGCACTGCGCTGCTCACAATTTAAATTTAGTTTTGAATGATGCCTGCATGAATGTTGTTGAAATTGGAACATTTTATGAAGTTGTGCAGCATGTCTTTACATTTTTCAGCAACAGCATCAAAAGGTGGGAACTTCTTTCTCTCACAAAAGAAGTAGCTCCTTCCTTGAATCCCACTATAAAAAAATGATGTCCAACCCGTTGGGCATCAAGACATGATGCTCTTTATGCTCTCCGTTTTCGTTTTGTTGATGTAATGAAAGCACTACTGTCTAAATAATACTAATAATACTACTGTCTAAAAAGCCAGATGAATGCTCAGAAGCTAGTGGACTTAAGAAATGCTTGGAAACCTTTGAGTTTGTAGTTATGGTTGTAGTACAAAGCAAAATTCTGGAAACGGTGAATGTAGTTTCAAAAATGCTACAATCTAAAGATGTAGATCTCTTTCAAGCAGCTGGCATATTGAAGAGTGCAACCAACAACTTCAAAAATTTGAGCTAACAGTTTTAAGAAGTTAAGTGCATCTTCTCTTGCAACTGCTTGGGGAATTGATCCCAAGTTTTCTGAAAAAAGATTAAGGCACACTAAAAAACATTTTTACGAACTCTGTGAAGATCAAAGGTTATCCAACCCTGAAGATAATTTTAAGGTAGCAGTGTTCTACACCAATATTGATATTATTATTGCAAAGTTAGAACACAGATTTTCTGGTACAGAAACGATTGTTCAGCGATTTCATTTCATGACTCCATCTGAAATTCTTTGAACAAATGATGATATGTTTGTAAAATCAGCAGAATTCCTAGCAGCCCAATACAAAGATGACTTATCTGCAGACTTTCCCGTTCAAATGCTGAGCTTTAGAACTGCATTAACCCCATAAGGACCAGGGGTTTTTTCAGTTTTTGCATTTTCGTTTTTTGCTCCTTGCCTTTAAAAAATCATAACTCTTTCAATTTTGCACCTAAAAATCCAAATGATGGCTTATTTTTTGCGCCACCAATTCTACTTTGTAATGACATCAGTCATTTTGCCCAAAAATCTACAGTGAAACGGAAAAAAAATCATTGTGAGACAAACTTGAAAAAAAAAAACTCTGTTTTGTAAATTTTGGGGGCTTCCGTTTCTATGTAGTACATTTTTCGGTAAAAATTACACCTGATATTTATTCTGTAGGTCCATACGGTTAAAATGATACCCTACTTATATAGATTTGATTTTGTCCTGCTTCTGGAAAAAATCATAACTTCATGCAGGAAAATTAATACGTTTAAAATTGTCATTTCTGACCCCTATAACTTTTTTATTTTTCCACGTATGGGGCGGTATAGGGACTTATTTTTTGCGCCATGATCTGAAGTTTTTAACAGTACCATTTTTGCATTGATAGGACTTATTTTTATTAATTTTTTCATGATATAAAAAGTTACCAAAAATGCACTATTTTGGACTTTTGAATTTTTTTGCGTGCACGCCATTGACCGTGCGGTTTAATTAACGATATATTTTTATAATTCGGACATTTCTGCACGCAGCGATACCATATATATTTATTTTTATTTTTATTTACACTGTGTTTTTTTTATGGGAAAAGGGGGGTGATTCAAACTTTTAAGGGGGGTTAAATGATCTTTATTCACTTTTTTTTTATTCACTTTTTTTTTGCAGTGTTATAGCTCCCATAGGGAGCTATAACACTGCACACACTGATCTTTCACATTGATCACTGGTTTCTCATAAGAAACCAGTGATCGATGATTCTGCCGCTTGACTGCTCATGCCTGGATCTCAGGCACTGAGCAGTCATTCGGCGATCGGACAGCGAGGAGGCAGGTAGGGACCCTCCTGCTGTCCTGTAAGCTGTTCGGGGTGCCGCGATTTCGCCACGGCTATCCCAAACAGCCCACTGAGCTAACCGGCACACTTTCACTTTCACTTTAGACACGGCGTTCAACTTTGAACGCCGCATCTAAAGGGTTAATAGCACGCGGCACTGCGATCAATGCCGCACGCTATTATCCATGGGTCCCGGCCGTTGTTGGAGGCCGGGCCCGACCCGCTATGACGCAGGGCTACGGCGTGGCCCCGCGTTATAGATTGGGAGCGGAAACATGACGTTCCAGTACGTCATGTGTCCTTAAGGGGTTAAAAGATCAGTTAAAAAATAATTCTGGGGGAACAATGAAAGATTTGGCAGATCTCTTATTTTTTAAAAATAATGCAATTCTAACAAGTGTTTTAGATGTTGCTACAGCAATTAAACTTTTCCTGACACTGCCAGTTACAGTTGCGACAGCAGAACGATCCTTCTCAAAACTAAAATTAATAAAAAATTACCTCAGAAGTACCATGACACAGGAGAGACTAAGTGGACTATCAATTTTAAGCATAGAGAGTGACAGAGCTAAAAGATTACATATTGAAGAGCTAACAAAGGAGTTTGCACAAAGAAAGGCAAGAAGGCAAACGTTTTTCAAATCCAGTACCCCATTTTAATCAGAAGGTGCAGGTCATTTTTAGACTGCAGTCAAAGTTGCCAGTTAGTAATCTGATTGTATTAGTCAACTTAACACCTAAACATAACCTGTTCATAAATGCATGCATAGCATGACCCAGCTTTGTCTAAACAAGACATACTTTGAATGCCTCCAGCTCATTCACCCAAGAATGAGTTAAGCGGTGATGCTGTGGATAGCCACCTAACTCTTTTGTAGCCCAACACAAAGCAGCAATCTATTCAGCATTGCCATCTACACCTTACCTCATTCTTGGGTGAATGAGCTAGAGGCATACAAGCAGCAAGGCAGTAAGCAGCAATTTATGCATACCTTCGCTTACTGTAGTTGAGTAGAAAACCTGTCAAGATGATGGGCCTCTATAAAGGCTGACACTCACCTCACCACGCTCCTCGCAATGTATAATCAGCTGCACTGCAGCTTCCAGGGACCAATAGGTGATCCCTAGTGGCTGCAGTACAGATTAGATAGAGCCAAGAGTGTGGGGAGGTGAGTGTCAGCCTTTATAGAGGCCCATCATCTTGACAGGTTTTCTACTCAACTACAGTAAGCAAAGGTATGCATAAATAGCTGCTTACTGCCTGGCCCCCCAAGAAGCAGGTGGTGCACAGCATCGCTTCTTAACTCCTTTTGTGCTGAGGGCTCAGGAACCTTCTGCTCTTAAAAGGGAAATCCCATTTAGAGTGGGGACTCCTGTCAGGGCTACTATTTAGTGAACTGTTAAATGTACAGTCTCAAGTCTCTAGTGCAGTGCTTTAATCAAGCAGTGATCAGTATCTAGTGCAGTGCTTTAATCAAACAGTGATCAGTCTCTATTGCAGTGCTTCAATCAAGCAGAGATCAGTCTCTAGTCCAGTGCATCAATCAAGCAGTGATCAGTCTCTAGTCCAGTGCATCAGTCAAGCAGTCACAAGTCCAGTGCATTAGTCAAGCAGTCTCTAGTCCCGTGCATCAGTCAACAGTCTCTAGTCCAGTGCTTCAGTCAAGCAGTCACAAGTCTCCAGTCTAGTGCTTCAATCAAGTAGTCATCAGTCTCTAGTCCAGTGTATCAGTCATCAGTCTCTAGTCCAGTTCATCAGTCTCTAGTGAGGTGCATCGGTCTCTAGTCCAATGCATCAGTCAAGCAGTCACAAGTCCAGTGCTTCAGTCAAGCAGTCACCAGTCTCTAGTCCAGTGCTTCAGTCAGTCACCAGTCTCTAGTAGAGTGCTTCAGTCACCAGTCCAATGCTTCAGTCACCATTCTCTAGTCCAGTGCTTCAGTCAACAGTCTCTAGCCCAGTGCTTCAGTCAACAGTCTCTAGTCCAGTGCTTCAGTCAACAGTCTCTAGTCAAGTGCTTCAGCCAGTCACCAGTCTCTAGTCCAGTGCATCAGTCAACAGTCTCTAGCCCAGTGCTTCAGTCATCAGTCTCTAGTCCAGTGCTTCAGTCAACAGTCTCTAGTCCAGTGCTTCAGTCAACAGTCTCTAGTCCATTGCTTCAGTCAACAGTCTCTAGTCCAGTGCTTCAGTCAACAGTCTCTAGTCCAGTGCTTCAGTCAACAGTCTCTAGTCCAGTGCTTCAGTCAACAGTCCCTAGTCCAGTGCTTCAGTCATCAGTCCCTAGTCCAGTGCTTCAGTCATCAGTCTCTAGTCCAGTGCTTCAGTCAACAGTCTCTAGTCCAGTGCTTCAGTCAACAGTCTCTAGTCCAGTGCTTCAGTCAAGCAGTCACAAGTCTTCAGTCTAGTGCTTCAATCAAGTAGTCATCAGTCTCTAGTCCAGTGCATCAATCTCTAGTCCAGTGCCTCAATCAGTCATCAGTCTCTAGTCCAGTGCTTCAGTCAAGCAGCCACCAGTCTCCAGTCTAGTGCTTCAATCAAGCAGGCCTCAGTCTCTGGTCCCATAGTCAGTCGCTAGCACAGTGTGCCTGCCAAGTAGTGTACAGCATCCAGTCCAGGGTTTTAGTAAAGCAGTCTTCAATTTTCAGAGTAGGTATTTAACTTTTATATAACAAACAGTCTTAGTAAAGGTTATTTACTATCTGTAACAAACAGTCATTTGAGGATTATTTCTTTTTTGATTTTTTGTTTTAGATGCTTAGCTGGAAGGCACGTCTTTGTTTTAGATGCTTAGCTGGAAGGCACGTCTTCTTTTGAATTGCTTACGGTATGTATTTTATAACCTAAACAATTATATTTTTTTATATGCTTTGCTTTACTTCGTCACACAATAGTTTACTCACTTGTTTATTTGCTTAGGTTGTTAAGCATAAATAATTGTATTTTATTTTATCTGTTAAATATATTGTACATTACAGTAATATAAAAAAAAGACAAATGTAAGAATTACCTACAGATGCTCTTCATAAGTCCATAGAAAATGCCTATGGCAATACATATCAGTATGGGCGGAGTAATTTGTGATGGGTGGGGTATACCTTGTGGGGGAGGAGCTTAGGGGCCTCCTCAAAAAATCTTGCAGGGGGGCCCCCAAATTTATTGTTACCCCACTGCCTGTAGTGTGACATCAATGTGTGCACTATGCTTGCTTTGTGACATCACCGTGTGCATTATGCCTGTACTGTGACAGTACTGTGTGTATTATCCATGCACTGTGACATTACTGTGTATATTATTCCTGTACTGTGACATCACTGTGTATTATCCCTGTACTGTGACATCATTGTGTATTATCCCTGTACTGTAACATCACTTTGTGTATTATCTCTGTACTGTGACATCACTGTGTGTATTATCTCTGTACTGTGACATCACCGTGTGCATTATGCCTGTACTGTGACAGTACTGTGTGTATTATCCATGTACTGTGACATTACTGTGTATATTATTCCTGTACTGTGACATCACTGTGTATTATCCCTGTACTGTGACATCACTGTGTATTATCCCTGTACTGTAACATCACTGTGTGTATTATCTCTGTACTGTGACATCACTGTGTGTATTATCCCTGTACAGTAACCCCCCCGACCTACGATGGCCCCGACATATGATAAAATCGACATACGATGGCCTCTCAGAGGCCATCGCATGTCGATGTCAGCATCGACATACGATGCTTTTATAAGTCGGGGCCATCGCATTAACTGCTATCCGACAGCGCAAAATGCTTAAGCTGCTGTTGGATAGCAGTGTAATGTGCCCCAGCAGGTTCGCTTACCTATTCCCGCTGCTCCGGGTCCAATTCGCGATCCTCCGGTGTCTTGCGCATCTTCTCCAGGGTCCGGGCCTTGCTTTCCGGCGTCGTTATTACGTCACTATGCACGCCGTAATAACGTCACCAGAAAGCGAGGCCCGGACCCTGTAGAACATGCGCAAGACACTGGAGGATCGCAGAGAAGACACCGGAGCAGCGGGACAGCATCGGGAGCCCCTGGAACAGCAGCGGGAGCGGTGAGGACCTGGTGCGGAGCGGCGGGGACAGATGAGTATAAATGCACTTTTACTATTGCACGAATCCCTCAACATACGATGGATTCGACAAACGATGGGTCGTTTGGAACGAATTACCATCGTATGTTGAGGGACCACTGCTGTGACATCACTATGAATTATCCCTGTACTCTGACATCACTGTGTGTATTATCCCTGTAGTGTGACATCAATGTGTGCACTATCCTTGCTCTGTGACATCACTTTGTGCATCATACCTGTACTGTGACATTACTGTGTGTATTATGTCTGTACTGTGACATCACTTTATAATATCCCTGTACTGTGACATCACTGTGTGTATTATCCCTGTACTGTGACATCACTTTATATTATCCCTGTACTGTGACATCACTGTGTGTATTATCCCTGTACTGTGACATCACTTTATATTATCCCTGTACTGTGACATCACTGTATATTATGTCTGTTCTGTGACATCATTGTGCACATTATCCATGTCCTGTGATATCACTGTGTGTATTTTACCTGTTCTCTGACATCACTGTCACATTATCCCTGCACTTTGATGTCAAAATGCAATAATATATATATGCCTGTCAATAGGGCATTAAAGGGCAGGTGCAAAGAAAGGGCAGGGGCTCAAGTCCCTTTTATGTCTATGTGTGCATGTACCTGATAGTGTACAAACAAACAAAAAAATGGCACATTGACAAACAATAAATAAATAAGTGAACACCACTGTTGAATACAATACAGTAAAGAAGATGCAAACACAATACAGCTGGGTTCACTTTGGCATTCCATGGGCATGACTGGCAATACCTCTTTAATCTTCTTTGTGACGCCTAGAATTTAATGTTTCAGACAGAATTTGACGGTAGCCATAAAAGCCTTTCCTGAACGGGGTGATTTTCATCTCACAATAAAAGGCAGCTATGGTCGAGGACACATTCATCAGGAGCTTCATCCATAGAACCAAAGGATACAGGGATTTCATTCCTCATGTAACACCTGCTCCAAACATCTACCCACAGCTGCTGCCAGCATTGCTTTCCTCTAATCCTGGTGCTTAATGTAAAGTATTACTCATTTTCATACAATGCGAAAGCTGTCAACAAATATGAAAAAAAATCTACAGATTGTAAGAAAATATGCAAAATTGGATGTAATCCAAATTTTGTTTGATGCAAATTATAAATAAACCACCTACTATAAAGCAATCAATAGGAAATGGAGAAAGAAGCACAGATAATTATGAAGGCTGTATATCCTATATATGTAGAAAGGCAATACGAATGACAAAGCAGAAAAGAAATACAATAAAATTTAGGGCTAGCAATGCCCCTGCTGATGTGCCTGAATTTTATCTCCATGTGTGCCAAAACTGTGGTGCATTGACTGTCTGGGAAGTTTATTATGATGTTTGCATTAGAAAAATAGTAAAATGCACCACACTTAATAATGTTTATTTTCACACACCAAAATGTTCACACCTGCGGACATTCCACCCAATTTAGAAAATCCGATGGGCGCTAGAACGGCTCTGAAATGCGCCGCCCCATAGACGGCAATGCATTTTCTTGTGGACTCCGCAGAAGGAATAGACTTGTATGCTGGTATCAGAATTTCAGTGGCAGAAACATCTGACATGGAAATTCCGCTGTGTGAACAGCGCAACAGAATCCTATTGAAATCAATAGGACTTTACTGCAGTGTAATGTACATCCAGAATATTCCATGCAGACATCGCGCACCGTGAACATGCCCAAAGGGGCATGGATAAGGATTACATTTACAAACAAGACAAAACACTGTTTTCGCATGTAAAAGTTGTACATTATGAGCCAAGATAGAATTGTTGTAAAAACTTTGACACCAGCATAAGTGTTTACGTTTCTGCCCCTATAAGTTTTGCTTTTCATATAGTTTACCTGGGAACTTGTTGTTATATGTTATCTTGTTGTTCTTTATATATGCTTTGTCTATGGTTCATGAGTAATTCATACCTATAAATTGACGCTTTCTACATCCTTATAAATAGTATGTACATATATATATATATATATATATATATATATATATATATTGTGTTATGTAAAGTGATATATCATTTTTGATGTTTTCATTGAGGACATGGTATTTTTATCTACTCTGTTATGTTTTTCTTTTTCTTTACTTCATGTTTATTATGAAATCTTTCAAATTAAATAAATAAATAAATAAATAAATAAATAACTAAGCTAGGGTGGATTCAGTGAATTTACTTTATATGTGAATGCAGCCTTATACTGAGAGCTCAGAACTGTGTAACATATTATTTCCCTTGTGGATGCTCTGCAGGGAACTGAACATTCGCTGCTGGGTTACCTTTTTTCCTATTTAAATGGGTATTCCCATCTTGGCTTCTTATTCCCTATCCATAGGACAGGGCAGTATTTTCCAACCAGTGTGCCTTTAACTATGGCAAAGCTACAACTCCCTGCATGCCCAGACAGCCAATGGCTAGAGGCACACTGGTTGGGAAACACTGTAATAGGGGATAATAAGCTGATCAGTGGGGGTTTGCTCCTGTTCATCTCTACGGGAGAAGCAGAGACACAGTGTTCTCGTGTTTCCATCTCTCCCATAGAGATAAATGGAGGGGGCGTGTTTCGACCAGCTGACATACTGAGTACGAAACACGCATTAGCAGAGCAGAGCCTGGGCCCTCTATGGTATAAGTGTCTGATTGCAGGGGGTCATACTTTTGGGACCCCCCGAAATTAGACACTTCCCGCCAATCCTGCGGATAGGGGATACATTTTTTTTTTTTTTTTTGCTGGACATCTTTAGATTCTATAAGCAGATTCTATGGGTAATTTTTTGGGCATTTTCTGTGACCTGTTCAGGGGTCATGGTGCTGAATTTATACATTAGATCACCCCTATGCAGTGTTCCAGTTCCTGTGTTCCAACTACAAATATGTGACATTCTCATGTGGCTGAGAAATCTCTGGCTAAGTACCTCAAATTTGTGTTTGTGGTTTTGTGAGATAACTTGCATAATTGTCTTTTTGTTTATTGCATTATTGTCATTACAGCCTACATATTGGTCATGTGATACACTCCCCAGCTAGTCTATATGCAGAAGCTTCTGGAAAGGCTGAGGGAGAAGTCCCTAGTCCAACCCCCCTCTCCCCAGAGGACTGGACCTAAAAAAAATGTCTTAAGAATACACATTTCTCCTAGCTCTGCTCCTGCTAGGGGTAATAATCAGTCAGAGAAAAGTTTAAACCTAGGCAGAGTGTACCTCCTAGGTAAAGTCAGTAAAGTTCATGTCTCTCCTGTGTCCAGTTCAATCCAAATCCGGCTGCAAGAGTGCCTGGCTAATCTAGGAAATATCTGCCTAATGGTGAGAACTGCCTACCTATTGGGGGCACTACCTACCTATTGCGGGGGGCAGCCTACTAGGGAGCCATACCTGTCTAATGGGGGAGACATACCTGCATAATGAGGGACTATCAAACTGCTTTGGGTGACATATTTAATGGGGAACCTATCGACCTAATGGAGGTCTTACGTACACATCTACTTTCACTGAGCAGGGAACCAAGGGGGGGGGGATTGTTACTATTTGGGGACTGTGATGGGGAGTATGCATAGAGAGGGTGCTGGGGCAAGGAGTCTAAGATGTATGTGTGGCAAATTCTGCAGGATCGAGTCGTTGATGGGTAAAGTGGTGGTTTGGGCCTGATGGAGAAGAAAAGAAAATCATATTGATTACAGAAGATGTCACCTGTATGTAACTGGGACTAACCGCACTGTATCTTAAGGTATACACAAGAACCTGTAATTCTTTACTATAAGCTGCATTCACATGACTTGTATCCACTGCAGATTTACTGTTGTGGGTTTAATGCTGCAGATTTGATGTTGTGTTCAACTATTTATTTATATTGATTCAATGCATCAAATTTTCAGCAAAAGCAATACATGTGAATGTGCGAAACTACAACTCCCAGCAAGCCCAGACAGCCTTCGGGTGTCTGGGCATGCTGGGAGTTGTAGTTTTGCAACAGCTGGAGGCACCCTGGTTGGGAAACACTGCCATAGCAAACCTTCAGGAGCTGTCCAGCCCTCCGGAACTCAGCTCTGGCCATGTTAGGGTTAACAAACCCCCAGCGCGTCAGGCCCGATGCTGACATCACTATGGCACATGCGCAGATGATCCTCCGGAGCGAGGACCAATTGCACATGCGCCCATCACGGCATCCGATTCGCCGAAAGCAGCCCAATCCGCATTCAGCTTAGAAGAAGCTGAAAGTAAGGAGGGTGCGCGCTGATGACGACCAAGGATTCCGTCGCGCGGGAGGCAGGCACGTACGGAGCGAGGGGCAGGCCGGCCTCCAACACACCACCCTCCACGGTGACATCCCGATGGCAAGATGGCGGCGGAAGAAAAGAAACAAAGTGGTCGAGGCAAGGCAGGAAGCAAATGAAGAAACCAGCTTCCGAGTCTGGAAAAAAGGTAAGTAGAACACCACATACAGAACCGTTAGCAACATGAAAAAAAGCCATAATAACATATAGCCACAGAACTAACTAACTGCCAGAAGTAGGTTAAGGCAGTGGAGAACCCCTTTAAAAGCTTTAGAGAAATAACTGGCCTAATCCCATAAATGTTTTATGGGTAACATCATGGTTTTGCTTACCACTGTTTTTATACACATCCCCGCTGTGTCTGTGTATGACTATTACATTTCTCATCACCACTCATTTGTTCAGCAGGATATGATATTTTATTATGGATGGATTTAAACATCAGCAAAAAACTTCTTGAAAGTGTAATCGTCTTATGTCTTTATGATGGGATTGATGGAGGTCTGGTTCCGGAGACCCCTATTAATCCCCAAAAGAAAGGGCAAAAAAGGCTAATAAAGCTGTGGAGAGATGATGGTGGATTTATTCTAATATGGGCCCTGGGGGTTTCACAAAACTCAATATAATTTTCTTTTCTTCTCCATCAGGCCCAAACCACCTCTTTCCCCATCAATGACTCGATCCTGCAGAATTTGCCACACATACATCTTAGACCGCGAATATTTCGTACATGCGAATATGCCAATATTAGCAAATATCGGCACTTCCAGAGGACACTGATCCCTTCTTTTAGCTTTAGATAGGGTAGGTTGGTTTAGCAGATAGGTTCTAGTGTAGGGTATAGTGTTAGTTAGTTGAAAGATATAATCGTGCATGTGCACTATACGAATTTCATTACAATTTTTGCATGGAAAAAAAAGTAAACGAACACTATTTTGCAAACATACGATGAATATTCGTCCATATATTCCCAAAATATTGCAAATTCTAATCTGGTTCCTGACGCTCATCAGTAATGTTGACTTAATACTACACAGACTGACTTTATACAAACTATACAAACTTCTTATACATAGTGCCACAAACAGTGAAAATGCCTCCTTTTGTGCCCCACACAGTAATAGCGCACTTCATATAGAAGTATCCCTCATAATAAATAGCCCCCACACAGTAGATGCTCCCTTCCCTCAACAGTGCCCGGATTTGCGGAACAGCGTGAAAAGAAAGGAAAAAATGAAACTCCTGTGCTGCAGCTTCTCTACAGCAGAATTTAGTCACTGTCCCTTTAAAATGATGTGACTTTCACAGACTATGCTCTTTAGCAGGGGACTTCACTCCACTTGTGCAACTTCACTCCACTTCTGTGTCAAACTATGACATGACACTCTGAGAAGCATATCCAGGTACCGTTTCCCTGACATAACAGATGGGCATGGTCCAACCATAGGCAAAACATGGTCCTTTGGTCCTTGTGCATCTTAAAGGGATACTCTGCCCCTAGACATCCCATCCCCTACATTTATGTTCATAACTCCAGCTTCATGCAGCTGTTATCATGACTTCTTGCCCCCTCCATTCATGACATTCTATGACATCATGACCAAGGCCGCCGGAAGCCGGCGTTATTGCAGGAGGTCTGGTCGCCGGGATAGGGGATGGATAAGATGTCTAGGGGTGGAGTACCCCTTTAAACTCGCAAACAAAAACGACACAGTATGCTGAAGAGGTTAATAATCCTTGCAGCAGGACTTTTGGCTTGGCAGAGGCTTGACTTGATTGAAAACAGGAATACTGAAAATGTGGCCTACTTGTTGGAGCTATGCCTGACATTAGCTATTGATTTTCCTGCAAAAGTCAAAACAGCTAAGATCATTGACCTAACACGAGCCCTGCATTGAGACAACAAATACAACAAATACTGGTACCACATACGCTGTGAAATATCATATTTAAATAGGGATTTGCCTATTGGGACATCTGCAAAGAATTTATTGAATTGTCCCATTCAGTAGATTGCCCACAGACCCAGATGGAATATGACATCTTTCTGGATTCCACTTGTTGAATGTTGGTAGATAAATAAAATAAATAGTACAAAATTCAGTCTTATTTTTCACTGAGTTATTACAATATATTTCCAGATGATTGGGAACCATGGATACTGCCGGACTGAACTGAGCTCATCCGTGTTGGTTTTCCACCTGTGGAAAACACGGAGACACCAGGGACAAGTTCAGGATTTTTTCAAGTGAATTTAACCTTTACTTGTTATCCTATTGTGGCGTCGGGGTGTGAGGTGCAGGGTAGAAGTTATAACCCAAGGGGCAGATGTTATTAACCCCTTCTTGTCGTGATGCCAGGGCATGGTTTAGCCTTAACCACCCGAAGGTAATACCGCTGGTCCTGGGGTAGGCACGGGGGCAATGAAGACACAGACACCAAGTTACGGACAAATTGTAGCTTTACTGAGGGTAGACAGGGGATACAGTCTATGCAGTACAGCCAATATCCCAAGAAGGTGGCCAGTGACACAGGGGGACCTCGCAGGCTTGCTGGGACTAGCAGTAGTTAGACAGACTTTGGTGCAGGCCACGGTGACTTTAAGTAGGACTTGACTTGACTGACTTGATGACTGACAATTAGATGATTTTGGCTTACTTGCAATTGACAGGTGGCTGCAGACTTTAGACTTGAGGCCTCCAATGCTCCGGACACACACACTGAGATGACTTGACTGCACTGGACCTCAGGAACTAAGAGAGAGATTGCAGCCCTATATAGGTGGGGCTGTGCAAGGAGCCTGTCACGATGCCGGCTGGCAGGTAGTGGATCCTCTGTGCCAGAGAGGGATTGGCGTGGACCGTGCTAGTGGATCGGTTCTAAGTCACTACTGGTTTTCACCAGAGCCCGCCGCAAAGCGGGATGGACTTGCTGCGGCGGTAGTGACCAGGTCGTATCCACTAGCAACGGCTCAACCTCTCTGACTGCTGAAGATAGGCGCGGTACAAGGGAGTAGACAGAAGCAAGGTCGGACGTAGCAGAAGGTCGGGGCAGGCAGCAAGGATCGTAGTCAGGGGCAACGGCAGGAGGTCTGGAACACAGGCTAGGAACACACAAGGAAACGCTTTCACTGGCACGATGGCAACAAGATCCGGCAAGGGAGTGCAGGGGAAGTGAGGTGATATAGGGAAGTGCACAGGTGAACACACTAATTGGAATCACTGCGCCAATCAGCGGCGCAGTGGCCCTTTAAATCGCAAAGACCCGGCGCGCGCGCGCCCTAGGGAGCGGGGCCGCGCGCGCCGGGACAGGACCGAGGGAGAGCGAGTCAGGTACGGGAGCCGGGGTGCGCATCGCGAGCGGGCGCTACCCGCATCGCGAATCGCATCCCGGCTGGAAGCGGAATCGCAGCGCCCCGGGTCAGTGGATCTGACCGGAGCGCTGCAGTGGGGAGAGTGTAGCGAGCGCTCCGGGGAGGAGCGGGGACCCGGAGCGCTCGGCGTAACAGTACCCCCCCCCTTGGGTCTCCCCCTCTTCTTAGAGCCTGAGAACCTGAGGAGCAGACTTTTGTCTAGGATGTTGTCCTCAGGTTCCCAGGATCTCTCTTCTGGACCACAACCCTCCCAATCCACTAAAAAAAAGGTTTTCCCTCTGACCTTTTTAGATGCTAGAATCTCTTTGACGGAGAAGATGTCCGAGGAGCCGGAAACAGGAGTGGGAGGAACAGATTTTGGAGAGAAACGGTTGATGATGAGTGGTTTAAGAAGAGAAACGTGAAAGGCATTAGGAATACGAAGAGAAGGAGGAAGAAGAAGTTTGTAAGAGACAGGATTAATCTGACACAAAATTTTGAAAGGACCAAGATAGCGTGGTCCCAACTTGTAGCTAGGGACACGGAAGCGGACATATTTAGCGGAGAGCCATACCTTGTCTCCAGGGGAAAAAATGGGAGGAGCTCTTCTTTTCTTATCCGCGAACTTCTTCATGCGTGATGAAGCCTGTAAGAGAGAATTTTGGGTCTCTCTCCATATGATGGAAAGGTCACGAGAAATTTCATCCACAGCGGGCAGACCAGAGGGCAAGGGGGTAGGGAGGGGGGGAAGAGGGTGACGGCCGTACACCACGAAAAATGGGGATTTGGAGGAAGATTCAGAGACTCTGAAGTTATACGAGAATTCGGCCCATGGAAGGAGATCTGCCCAGTCATCCTGGCGGGAGGAAACAAAATGTCGTAAATAATCACCCAAGACCTGGTTAATTCTTTCTACTTGTCCATTGGATTGGGGATGATATGCAGAAGAAAAATTTAATTTAATCTTGAGTTGTTTACAGAGAGCCCTCCAGAATTTAGACACGAATTGGACGCCTCTATCCGAGACGATCTGCGTAGGCAACCCGTGAAGACGAAAAATGTGTACAAAAAATTGTTTAGCCAACTGAGGCGCTGAAGGAAGACCAGGAAGAGGGATGAAATGTGCCATTTTGGAGAATCGATCAACGACCACCCAAATAACAGTGTTGCCACGGGAAGGGGGTAAATCAGTAATAAAATCCATACCAATCAGAGACCAAGGCTGTTCGGGGACAGGCAGGGGATGAAGAAAACCAGCGGGCTTCTGGCGAGGAGTCTTATCCCGGGCACAGATAGTGCAGGCTCGCACAAAGTCCACAACATCCGTCTCCAGAGTCGGCCACCAATAGAAGCGGGAGATGAGTTGCACAGATTTCTTGATGCCCACATGACCTGCGAGATGGGAGGAGTGACCCCATTTGAGGATTCCGAGGCGTTGGCGTGGAGAAACAAAGGTCTTTCCTGGAGGAGTTTGCCTGATGGAGGCTGGAGAAGTGGAAATCAGGCAGTCAGGAGGAATGATGTGTTGCGGAGAGAGTTCAACTTCCGAGGCATCCGAGGAACGAGAGAGAGCATCGGCCCTAATGTTCTTATCGGCAGGCCGAAAGTGAATTTCAAAATTAAATCGGGCAAAGAACAGAGACCACCGGGCCTGGCGAGGATTCAGCCGTTGGGCAGACTGGAGGTAGGAGAGGTTCTTGTGATCGGTGTAAATAATAACTTGAAATCTTGATCCCTCCAGCAGATGCCTCCATTCCTCAAGTGCTAATTTGATGGCTAGAAGCTCTCGATCCCCGATGGAGTAGTTCCTCTCCGCCGGAGAGAAGGTCCTAGAAAAAAAACCACAAGTGACAGCATGCCCGGAAGAATTTTTTTGTAGAAGAACAGCTCCAGCTCCCACTGAGGAGGCATCAACCTCCAATAGGAAGGGTTTGGAAGGGTCAGGTCTGGAGAGCACGGGAGCCGAAGAAAAGGCAGACTTGAGTCGTTTAAAGGCGTCTTCCGCTTGAGGAGGCCAAGACTTGGGATCGGCATTTTTTTTGGTTAAAGCCACGATAGGAGCCACAACGGTAGAAAAATGTGGAATAAATTGCCTGTAATAATTGGCGAACCCCAAAAAGCGTTGGATAGCACGGAGTCCGGAGGGGCGTGGCCAATCTAAGACGGCAGAGAGTTTGTCTGGATCCATTTGTAGTCCCTGGCCAGAGACCAAGTATCCTAGAAAAGGAAGAGATTGGCATTCAAACAGACATTTCTCAATTTTGGCATAGAGTTGATTGTCACGAAGTCTCTGAAGAACCATACGGACATGCTGGCGGTGTTCTTCTAGATTGGCAGAAAAAATTAGGATATCGTCCAGATATACAACAACACAGGAGTATAAAAGATCACGAAAAATTTCATTAACAAAGTCTTGGAAGACGGCAGGGGCGTTGCACAGGCCAAAGGGCATGACCAGATACTCAAAGTGTCCATCTCTGGTGTTAAATGCCGTTTTCCATTCATCCCCCTCTCTGATGCGGATGAGATTATAAGCACCTCTTAAGTCCAGTTTAGTAAAGATGTGGGCACCTTGGAGGCGATCAAAGAGTTCAGAGATGAGGGGTAGGGGGTAGCGGTTCTTAACCGTGATTTTATTAAGACCGCGGTAGTCAATGCAAGGACGTAGGGAGCCATCTTTTTTGGACACAAAGAAAAATCCGGCTCCGGCAGGAGAGGAGGATTTACGGATAAAGCCCTTTTTTAAATTTTCCTGGACGTATTCAGACATGGCAAGAGTCTCTGGGGCGGACAGAGGATAAATTCTGCCCCGGGGTGGAGTAGTGCCCGGGAGGAGGTCGATAGGACAATCATAAGGCCTGTGAGGAGGTAGAGTCTCAGCTTGTTTTTTGCAGAAAACATCCGCAAAGTCCATATAGGCCTTAGGGAGACCGGTTACTGGAGGAACCACAGAGTCACGGCAAGGGTTACTGGGAACCGGTTTTAGACAGTCCTTGGAACAAGAGGGCCCCCAACTCTTGATCTCCCCAGTGGACCAATCCAGGGTTGGGGAATGAAGTTGAAGCCAGGGAAGTCCAAGGAGAATTTCAGAAGTGCAATTGGGGAGGACCAAAAGTTCAATCCTCTCGTGATGAGATCCGATGCACATTAGAAGGGGCTCCGTGCGGAAACGTATGGTACAGTCCAATCTTTCATTGTTTACACAATTGATGTAAAGGGGTCTGGCGAGACTGGTCACTGGGATGTTGAACCTGTTGACGAGAGAGGCCAAAATAAAATTTCCTGCAGATCCAGAGTCCAAGAAGGCCATAGTAGAGAAGGAGAAGGCAGAGGCAGACATCCGCACAGGCACAGTAAGACGTGGAGAAGCAGAGTAGACATCAAGGACTGTCTCACCTTTGTGCGGAGTCAGCGTACGTTTTTCCAGGCGGGGAGGACGGATAGGACAATCCCTCAGGAAGTGTTCGGTACTAGCACAGTACAGGCAGAGATTCTCCATGTGGCGTCGTGTCCTCTCTTGAGGTGTCAGGCGAGACCGGTCGACCTGCATAGCCTCCACAGCGGGAGGCACAGGAACGGATTGCAGGGGACCAGAGGAGAGAGGAGCCGAGGAGAAGAAACGCCTCGTGCGAACAGAGTCCATATCTTGGCGGAGCTCCTGACGCCTTTCGGAAAAACGCATGTCAATGCGAGTGGCTAGGTGAATGAGTTCATGTAGATTAGCAGGGATTTCTCGTGCGGCCAGAACATCTTTAATGTTGCTGGATAGGCCTTTTTTAAAGGTCGCGCAGAGGGCCTCATTATTCCAGGATAATTCTGAAGCAAGAGTACGGAATTGTACGGCATACTCGCCAACGGAAGAATTACCCTGGACCAGGTTCAACAGGGCAGTCTCAGCAGAAGAGGCTCGGGCAGGTTCCTCAAAGACACTTCGGATTTCCGAGAAGAAGGAGTGTACAGAGGCAGTGACGGGGTCATTGCGGTCCCAGAGCGGTGTGGCCCAAGACAGGGCTTTTCCAGACAGAAGGCTGACTACGAAAGCCACCTTAGACCTTTCAGTGGGAAACTGGTCCGACATCATCTCCAGGTGCAGGGAACATTGGGAAAGAAAGCCACGGCAAAACTTAGAGTCCCCATCAAATTTATCCGGCAAGGATAGGCGTAGACCAGAGGCGGCCACTCGCTGCGGAGGAGGTGCAGGAGCTGGCGGAGGAGATGATTGCTGAAGCTGTGGTAGTAACTGCTGTAGCATAACGGTCAGTTGAGACAGCTGTTGGCCTTGTTGCGCTATCTGTTGTGACTGCTGGGCGACCACCGTGGTGAGGTCAGCGACAACTGGCAGAGGAACTTCAGCGGGATCCATGGCCGGATCTACTGTCACGATGCCGGCTGGCAGGTAGTGGATCCTCTGTGCCAGAGAGGGATTGGCGTGGACCGTGCTAGTGGATCGGTTCTAAGTCACTACTGGTTTTCACCAGAGCCCGCCGCAAAGCGGGATGGACTTGCTGCGGCGGTAGTGACCAGGTCGTATCCACTAGCAACGGCTCAACCTCTCTGACTGCTGAAGATAGGCGCGGTACAAGGGAGTAGACAGAAGCAAGGTCGGACGTAGCAGAAGGTCGGGGCAGGCAGCAAGGATCGTAGTCAGGGGCAACGGCAGGAGGTCTGGAACACAGGCTAGGAACACACAAGGAAACGCTTTCACTGGCACGATGGCAACAAGATCCGGCAAGGGAGTGCAGGGGAAGTGAGGTGATATAGGGAAGTGCACAGGTGAACACACTAATTGGAATCACTGCGCCAATCAGCGGCGCAGTGGCCCTTTAAATCGCAAAGACCCGGCGCGCGCGCGCCCTAGGGAGCGGGGCCGCGCGCGCCGGGACAGGACCGAGGGAGAGCGAGTCAGGTACGGGAGCCGGGGTGCGCATCGCGAGCGGGCGCTACCCGCATCGCGAATCGCATCCCGGCTGGAAGCGGAATCGCAGCGCCCCGGGTCAGTGGATCTGACCGGAGCGCTGCAGTGGGGAGAGTGTAGCGAGCGCTCCGGGGAGGAGCGGGGACCCGGAGCGCTCGGCGTAACAGAGCCCATAGGTCACTTGGGAGGTCACCTGGTCACTAGTGCCTCCTGGGTAACAATCACATTTTATAACTTTAATCACATAGTACAAACTATTAAAGGTACAATACACTTTATAAGGAATAACATATCTACAATGGGGGTAACACTGCAGGGGGCCCTGGGGACATAGAAGGACTCTGCCTGACAGGGCAGGAGAAGAGTACGGGGAAGCACCATCCCATACTGGGCCACCACACTTCATGTGCGGTGTATGCAAAAGAGAAAGATAAAGCAGCAAAATGTAAAATAAGGCAAATCTACCAACAAAAGATGTAGCACTAACATAAGGTTGTATGAATTTTAGAAATGCAAATCCACATGAAATGACGAGTAACAACATCCGAAGGTCAGGGGATTAACATCACTATGGACCACTATATACCTAGTGCCTTGGGAAAGAATTTGGGTGGTGTTACTTCATTGTTTCATGTTCTTATCCTGAGTACACATGAGGCATCGAATAGGACAAGAAAAAGCTTCCCTCCTGACAATTTATTTTTAAAGAATATACTGCTATCAAAATGCACTATAGAGATCGGCCATATATGCAAATCACATCAGAATTGTGTCAGAAAACATGGAGTCATGAGAAAAAACACTTATATATATTTTTTTTTCCCCAATACCACAAAAACTGCACCTTGGGACTAAAAAATTAGGGTGTATAGCTAAGAGGGATCTTAAAATGTGGCAAACTTATTGAGAACATGTGCTATTGTTTTAGCAGTTTATTGGTGTAAAGAGTGCTAGCCATAAAATAGTATATGGAAGAGCAAACTAGAAAAAGTTGTGCTAATTTTTTTTAGCTGTTCATCAATTAAAAAAAAAAAAAATAAACAGTATCCTCAACTGGTTTGGCCAAAGATCTCACTACACATGATTACCGTACAATACATCAACACCATAAAGCCTATCCCCTCTCCACAGGGGATAAGTGTCTGCCTGTTGTGTTGTTACTCCTGCCATCTTGAGAATAAGGGCTCGAGTCTTACTTCAGAATGGAGAGTTGCATCATGCATGCTCGTTCTAGCTCCTTTTTCTATGATGGGATGAGTACATCGCTTGGCTGTCTCCAGCAGTTCTATAGACACATACAAGATAATAGCGGAGATACTAGAATTGAAATTAGAGTAGATGAAAAGCCACAGGTTGAGGAACATTGCCATATATAATCCATGTGCCATTGTACAGGCAGAGCATGATGGATATTAACAGGTGATTCCGCATTTATGGTCCAGAGACATTCGCAATGTTCTGTCTATGGGTAAATCTATGCATAAAGTACAACAAATGAAAAAATTTTAAGGGTGAATATGGTAATATGGTGTCCCAGCACCAGTAGCTATCCTGTGGCTTTGGACTGCTTCGGGCAGCTTGGCAGCAAAAGGTGTTGGGCCCACCAGAGAATTTCTGTTATGTTAAATATGTTAATATTCTATTACAAAATAATATATGTTTCTAAATTAATTATATTACTGTTATATGTATATATAATCCTTATGTACCCTCAAGTGAGAGCAATGTAAACCTCATGTGACCCTGCCTGCCAATGGGAACCCTTAAAGTCTCCCCTATATAGTGTAGTGGGGGTTGGGGGGGGGATGAGTTACCCAGAGTTCCAGTCAGTAGTGTGTAAGCTGAGCCACAGTCTGGTTCGGGCGTGTTATGCTGTGTGTTCTGAGGGAAGGTCTAGCTCGTCTACTCTCTTTGGGGTCATTCTGCACAGTGGAAGTTATGCCCCAGCAGAGAAGGCTCCAGTACCTTGACAGAACCCTGCCTACAAGGATTCATCTACCTGTCTTACAAGTCAGTATTCATCTGTTTGGTGAAAGCACCACAAGTGAGAGCAAGGCCACAGGGCTCCCAATAGGTTTACGCTGCACTCTCACCAAAAACCAGCTGTATTCAGCTCAGTAAAGACGGATATCCTAACCTGTCGTCAGTGTCTTCATTTACACACCATGTCTGGCCCAGGAAAATCTGTCCTCAACCTCGGACCGTGTATAGGATAACGGTACCCTGGCGTCATGAGGTGATCAGGTATTTCTAATAACACCCCTGTGGCACCACAGTAAAACAGAATATATGTTAGGAACTTTTCTGACCGCAATCCAGCGGTGTCCCTGGTTCTCTCTGTTCGGAGGTTCCTACAGCATTGGCTGCCAGCCCCAGCATTGAGCCAAACAAGTGTGGTGCCAGCGTTTTACACTGTCAGGCGGTGCCAGATTTAAATGGGTGGCTGCTGGCCACATATGCCTGTGATTGTTCCATTACTCATGTTCCTTAACCTTGTGCCTGACTGTCTGACCACTGGCTATTGGATTCTGACCTGGACCTGACGAGAACTCCTGTTCTGACCCAGCTTGCTTTCTGGTACTGTTCTTAGATTATGACTGGGTTCTGATGCTGTCCTCTGATTTGGACCTCTGGCTTAAATTTTATTCTCTGGTTTTTGATTCAGACATGCTAGTTTGGTTTTGACGCAGCCTGTTGACCAGGCCTGCCCTGTGCGCTTAGTAGGGGAAATTTATCAATGTTGGTGTAGGTAGAAGTTTTTGTGGATCGTTTTGGTTGGTCTAAATTTTGTGCAATTGCTAAATCTCCACACAGTTCTTTTTGTAGACCTGAGCTGCACCTCACAGGAAAAGTGGACACAGGGATTTTGTTCTATTGCTTTGAGGCTAGGATTCCATTGAGGTTTTTTTTCCACCAGCAAAAACGCGTTTTGTTAGTTTTGCTTGTGTTTTTTTTTTCTTGCATTTTTGTTGGTGTGTGGAAACAGTCATTTTTGTACCCTGTGGCAATTTTTTTTTTACTGCCTTCAGGGTACCACTCAATGGGTCGCATGCAGAGCGCCCGGTCCACAGAGTGTAAGGAGGTGAGGAGTGATGTGTAGCATATACAGGGTGCAGAGCTATTCACCAATCAGAGCTCCCATCTCCCGGTGGCAGGGATTATGAATTACCGTATATACTCGAGTATAAGCCGACCCGAATATAAGCCGAGGCCCCCAATTTTACCCCAAAAACCCAGGAAAAGTTATTGACTCGACTATAAGCCTAGGGTGGGAAATACATCATCCCCCCATGTAATCATCCAGACCGCTGTTATCATCCAGACCCCCGTCATCATCCCCCCCTTCATCATCACCGCTTGTCAATCCCTTCATCAGTGGTCTTCAACCTGCGGACCTCCAGGCATGCTGGGAGTTGTAGTTATGAAACCTCTGGAGGTCCGCAGGTTGAAGACCACTGCGGCCTTCATCATCACTGCCTGTCAATCCCTTCATCAGTGGTCTTCAACCTGCAGACCTCCAGATGTTGCAAAACTACAACTCCCAGCATGCCTGGACCATCGGCTGTCCAGGCATGCTGGGAGTTGCAGTTTTTAAACCTCTTGAGGTCCGCAGGTTGAAGACCACTGCGGCCTTCGTCATCATCCCCCCCCCCCCCCTTCATCATCACCGCCTGTCAATCCCTTCATCAGTGGTCTTCAACCTGCGGACCTCCAGTTAGGGTGAGCTGTTCCGGGCCATCTATGCTGCAGGGACCATCCGGTGGGGATGGTTAGTCGTTGCGGGCTGACCATTTTCACCTGGGGGGGGGGGGGCCTCTTCTCTGCTCTTCGGGCCCGGACTAGTGACGTTGCCTTGACGACGACGCACAGGGAGGTTATGCCTGAACGTCCCTGTTTGGCGTCGTCAAGGCAACGCCACTACTCCGGGGCCGGGCCCGAAGCGCGGAGAAGAGGCCCCCCCGGTGAAAATGGACAGCCCGCGAGGACTTACAATCCCCACCGGACGGTCTCTGCCGCATAGATGGCCCGGACCAGCTCACCCTAACGTCCCGCCGAGGGGAGGTGAGTACACAACAAAAGGGGGGGGGGGGGCTGGATGATGACGAAGGCTGCAGTGGTCTTCAACCTGCGGACCTCCAGAGGTTTCAAAACTACAACACCCAGCATGCCCGGACAGCCGATGGCTGTCCTGGCTTGCTGACAGTTGTAGTTTTGCAACATCTGGAGGTCCGCAGGTTGAAGACCACTGATGAAGGGATTGACAGGCGGAGAGTTCACTGGAGTATAACCTAAGGGGGGGCGTTTTCAGCACGAAAAGTCGTGCGGAAAAACTCGGCTTATACTCAGGTATATACGGTAGGACAGCGTATACAGGAGCCTGATGCCGGCGGGGAGCGCAGTGGAGCCGCATGTGCCTCCAGCTTGTTAACTTAATAGATGCGGATTGCAGCGAGTCTCTGGAAAATGACCTGCTTCGATCTGCACCTCAGCCCCTAGACTATAACTCCCATCATGGACAGAGTCTGTCCATGATGGGAGTAGTAGTCCTAAAAGTCCAGCAGCTGGGGGATTTGCAAGTGCCATCCCTCAGCGCTGCGGTACTACAACTACTCCCATCATGGGAGAGACTCTGTCCATGATGGGAGTTATAGTACAGGGGCTGATCACAGCAGGTCATTCTCCAGAGACCCACTGCGATCCGTATTTATTAACTGTACAAGCCGGCGGGACATATTGTGCCACTGTGCTCCCCGCCAGCTCCTGTATACAGCTCTCATAATTCATAATCCCCACCATCGAGAGACAGGAGCTCTGATTGGTGAATAGCTTTTTACCAATCAGAGCTCCCGGCAGTGGGGATTATGAATTGTGACAGTGTGTACAGTATTCCCCGCCAGGAGCCGGCGGGCAGAGCAGTGGAGCTGCATGTGCCACCAACTTTTACAGTTAATAAATGCGAATCGCTGTGGGTCTCTGGAGAAGGGCCTGATGCGATCTGCCCCTCAGCCCCTGGACTATAACTCTCATCATGGGCAGAGTCTGTCCATGATGGGAGTGTTAGTCCTAAGTGTCCCAAAATAGTTCCTCAGCCGGGGGGATGTGCAAGTGCCGTCTCTCAGCGCTGTGGTACTACAACTACTCCCATCATGGGACAGACTCCCATGATGGGAGTAGTTGTAGTTTAGCAGTGTTGAGGGACAGCTCCTGCATCCCCCAGCTGTCTCGGTAGAACACTTTCCTAAGTGTCCTTTTTGATTGTGTATTTTTGCATAAAAAATAAAAAAAACATATTTGCTTAAAAAATATGCATCTAAACAAAAAATAACTCACATGATAAATTAGTATCCAGTGTAAAATGCATTCCCAATACACAAAAAAGACGCAATGAAAGTCACTGCGCACATTTTTGTGAGTATAGGGATGGCCCCCCCGTTGTGGGCCACTAGTTGGGGCAGTCATCCAAGTAGGCAGATAGAGTGGACTGTGATAAGTCTACAGCTGGTACTGTCCCCTTATACCATAATATACTACACTAATTTCTGTCAAGATTGTGTAGCATAGATTTTTCAATGTGTCCCTGTGTATCTATCAATTTATATTTGATGAATCTTTCACAGTTTCTGTGATTAATATTTAAACATTATGATTTGTGTTGCAAACAAATGTCCTATTTCCCAGATTTGATTTCTGCAGATTCTATGAGCACTGACCTGCTTTAGCTCCACTGCTCCCCCTACTGTTGGTTTCCAGCAGAAGTCCACGTAATGTATACATCTTTAATATCATATATTTAAAAAAAAAAAAACTATACAGATTATAGTTGTATTCCTGTGCCCTAAATAATGCCACTTTCTAAACATTTAGCTTGCCTTAGTTGCAGAATTCTTCTACTTTTGCTTCGCACAAACTATTACCACAAATAACCAAAATAGCAGATGGAATTAGAAGTGATTCTTCAATAGGTTGGATATTCATCTCAGGAGACTCATTGAAGACAGATGTTATCTGTTACCATTTTTCCATAGGGGCTTAGTCCTGCTACACATAATTGAAACACATGGAACATTATTAGAACACACAAATTGCTGGAAAAATTAATTCCATGTTTGTGTTGTCGTTTTGTAGTGGTTTGGAATATTTAGATTTATAATCCAAAAACCTAAAAGCTTGAGCCTATGTAACCAACAAGTGTTCCTTGTGAGGGTATGTTCATGGGGTGGAATTTCCGTGCGGAATTATGCTGAAGAAATCCGCCAGAAATTCTATCCCAATTTACTGTCTTTTGATTTAAATAGGATCCTTCAGTCCCATACAGACAGCAGAATTTTTGTGGTGAATGTTGAGGGGTTTTGCATTGCAGAAATTCAGCTTTTGGCATACCGGCGGACTTTCGCAATTCCGTTCTGGAAGCTTTGCTGAAGGGAAAATCTGCGGAAATGTGGAAATTCTGTTGTGTGAACATACTTCAGAAAGAAAAAACTATCATCAAGATATAAGTAACAAAGAACAGTAGAGAAGAGGCAGCACCTACAGGTGACATAAATGCATAATACACTATGGCCCAGATTTATCAAATTGTGTGAGAGAAAAAGTGGAGTGATTTTCCCACAGCAACCAATCACAGCTCAGCTAACGATCTGAGGTAAAGTGAAACCTGAACTGTGATTGGTTGCTGTGGGGAAATCACTCCACTTTTTCTCTCACACAGTTTGATAAATCTGGGCCTATAGCTCATGATAAAGGCAATAGGGCATCAGTGGCCACACATTACATCATCTCACTCATAAAGTGGATCACTGATTAGTATCTGGGTGGCTCCCGTGCATTCAATCCAGGGGCTCCTTATTCCCCAGTCAGAATCCAACAATAGCATGTAGTAATGAAAGCACAACAAACGGGGATTGCCAATATCCAATTCTTTTCCAATAACTTCAGCTGTAGTATAAACAGGTATATATGGACATAAAAGGATAATCACCCAGTGACAAAGTAGTAGAAAGTCGATCAGGCACCAGTCGAATACATCTGCCTCCAACTAGGTCTCAGGTTTCAGGCCGTGATCGATAGCATGTGCAGCAGGATAAAAGTCGGGTCACTCAGTGTAGCTGAGCTCCGACCTTCAGTCAGGCGATGTTTCAGGAGATGGACTCTCCCTTTCTATACATACATACATACATACATACACACACACACGTTGAGTTTTATATATATAGATTGTGGTGACCCACTGGGTGAATGGCGGGACCACGGGTGTTGCGGTGTGAGTGGTGGGATCTGATGTTATTAACCCAGGGGGTCAGAAGGTATTAACCCTTATGTGTTCTTGACACCAGTGTGGTTTTTGGTTTCGTAACACCACACGCCCGGATTCTCCGCTATCCCACGGGCTACTAGTGAATAAAGAGTCCACAATCAGTTATGGTCAAATGGAGGCTTTACTTAATAGAAGACAGGTGTAATTATCTTCACAGCTAAGGCCAGATTGTCCCAGAGAGGTGGCCAGGACCCAAAGGACCTCGCAGCTTGCTGGGCCAACATTTGTAATTAAATTGACTTGTAATTAGACTTTACTTGACTATGTCCAGGACTTGACTAGTTTCAGTGACAGCAGACATAGACTTGAGACTTACTGGATAGACTTTAGCTTTTGGGATACTCCAGATGCTGAACACTTGTCCTGAGATCTCTGGTAGCTGCTTCAGCAAACACTTGTTCTCAGATCAGATGGTAGGGTCTAAGAGCAGATGGAATTGCAAACGGCTAGGGCCCATTGGTCAAGCTGTGGGTCATAGGTTAACCTGTTCAGGACACAGGGCGCATGCATACGCCCTGCATCCCGAGTCCTTAAGGACTGAGGGCGTATGGATATGTCTGTGGGAATTCCAGTCCCCGCCACTAGCCGGTTGGGGACCGGATCGGGATGCCTGCTGAAATCATTCAGCAGGCATCCCGGCACATCGCCCAGGGGGGTCCTGAGACCCCCCATGTCGGCGATCGGAGAAAATTGCATGTCAATTCAGACATGCGATTTTCTCCAATTTCGGGCTGATCGGGTCTCTGGTGACCTGATCACCCGGAAAATAGGGCTGATCGGAGTTGTCAGCGACAGCCCCGATCAGCCTAAGGGATAGGAGTGAGGTCGCAGAGCTGCGATCTCCTCCTATCCCCTGCCATTAGCAGAACAGAGTTCTGACCAATGGCAGCGCAGAACAGGGGGTCGCCATTTCAACCCCCCTGGATGTCGAGGGGATCGCAGGAAGAAGATAGAGGCCGTACCTGCAGGAAAAGATGCCTGGGGACCCGGGATCTTCGCTGGAGACTGCTGGATCCTGGCTCAGGTAGGGAATCATCGTGGGGGGGGGGGGGGGGGGATTGAAAGTGAAAGTAAAACGATCTTTACTGTGGCAACCACTAGGAAGGCCAAACTGCAACTCCCAGCATGCCCAGACAGCCAGTCTGGGCATGCTGGGAGTTGTAGTTTTGCAACATCTGGAGGGTCCCAGTTTGGAGACCACTGTTACAGTGGCGCCCAAACGGTAGCCCTCCAGATGTTGCCAAACTACAACTCTCAGCATGCCTGGACTGCCCAGGCATGCTAGGAGTTGTAGTTCTGTAACATCTGTCCCTTCAGATTTAGCAATTTTCATGAATTTTTTGAAAATTGCTGCTCTACTTTGAAGCCCTCTGATTTTTCAAAAAGCAAAAATATGTCCATTTTATGATGCCAACATAAAGTGAATATATTGTATTTGTGAAGAAAAATAAAATGTATTGTGAATATCCATTTTCCTTACAAGTAGAGAGCTTCAAAGTTAGAAAAATGCTAAATTTTCAAAATTTTCATGAAATTTTGGGATTTTTCACCAAAAAAGGATGCAAGTAGCGCCGAAAATTTACAATCAAAATAAAGTAGAATATGTCACGAAAAAACAATCTCAGAATCAGAATATTTGGTAAAAGCCTTTTCGCGTTATTAATTCATAAAGCGACGGTGGTCAGAATTGCGAAAAAGGGCTCAGTCCTTAAGGTGAAAAAGGGCTTAAGGGGGTTAAAGCTGGTGCTCTCTGGGAGTACATGTGACAACAGATCATGTGACTTAACATAACATGTGACCAACTTACATACAGGTCCTTTAGACCTCCCACAGGTCCTTGAGATTATCTAGACATAGGATCCTGTCTATGCATTAAAGGAACATACACACATTTATTAAACCAACAGGAGAACAAAGGGAGACCCTGCAGGGGAGCCCCCTGGTCACTGAGTGACTCTACCTGACAGGGCCTAAGGTAGTACAGGACCATGTACCTGTACTGGGACATCACACTATAAATTATTATTTACAACTGCACAGAGATCTCAGTGAGCAGGGGAGTGAAACACACAGTCGCCCGCTTCTCCCCACTCATTTTAATGATCAGCAGTGGGATCTGAACACCTAGACACCAACTTTTGATATATCTCTGTGACATGCCAAACTTTTAGTTAAACAACAGGAACACTTAATACAGTAACCCCCCGACATGCGATGGCCCCGACATATGATAAAATCGACATACGATGGCCTCTCAGAGGCCATCGCATGTCGATGTCAGCATCAACATACGATGCTTTTATATGTCGGGGCCATCGCATTAACTGCTATCCGACAGCGCAAAATGCTTAAGCTGCTGTCGGATAGTATAGTGTAATGTGCCCCAGCAGGTTCGCTTACCTATTCCCGATGCTCCGGGTCCACTTCACGATCTTCCGGCGTCTTCCGCGATCCTCTGGCGTCTTCCGCATCTTTTCGGGGTTCGGGCCTCGCTTTCCGGCGTCGTTATTACGTCCCTATGCACGCCGCGCCGGCGCAGCAGCGTAATAACGTCACCAGAAAGCGAGGCCCGGACCCTGCAGAAGAAGCCTGAGGATTGCGAAGAAGACACCGGAGCAGCGGGACAGCATCGGGAGCCCCTGGGACAGCATCGGGAGTGGTGAGGACCTTGTCCGGAGTGGAGGGGACAGGTGAGTACAGCTGCCTATACTTTACATTGCACAGATCCCTCAACATACGATGGATTCGACAAACGATGGGTCGTTTGGAACGAATTACCATCGTATGTTGAGGGACCTCTGTATATACCTTAAATGAGCACTGTCAGATACAATAACTAAACAGAGCAGCAGAATTCTATTGAAAACAATGGGACGGAATGCGGACGAGGCCTTAAAGGGGGTTGCCCCACCAGCAACACATAATCCACAAGATAACAATATGAATGATTGCAGGGTGTCAGGGCAGTGGGACCACCATGATCTGGAAAACAGGGGTCTCGAGTCTCCTATTGGAATAATATGGCGGTCACACATGCACACTGCCACTCCATTCAAAGTATATAGCAGTACTTCCCAACCAGGGTGCCTCTAAAATAGCGGTCTTCAAACTGTGGCCCTCCAGATGTGGCAAAACTACAACTCCCAGCATGCCCGGACAGCCAACGGCTGTCCGGGCATGCTGGGAATTGTAGTTTTGCCACATCTGGAGGGCCACAGTTTGAAGACCACTGCTCTACAACTTCAACTCCCAGCATACCCTGACAGCCAAAGGCTGTCCGGGCATGCTGCGAGTTGTAGTTTTGTAACAGCTGGAGGCACTTCGGTTGGGGAACACTGGTTTACAGGACTGCCGAAGGTAGCCACATACAGAGCTCAGCTGTATTCAGCAACTTCCATAAGTAATGACTAAAGAGGCAGCGCACAGGCAAGACTGCTGATCCATTCCAACAGGAGACTTGAGATCACGTCTGACCACCCCATGCAAACACATGTTTATTGTAGATATATAACAAAACAGGTAAACAAGAAGAAAAGATATGCACTGGGTGATAGTAGTGTTGTTGGAACTGTTCATGTACATTTAGGGCCTGTCTACACTGTTTCATTTCCACCCGGAAATCCATCGGTGCTAGGACCTCACGGGCGTGCAGTGCAGTTTTCCGGTGCAGAAATTCCACAGCAGAATTTTTCAGGCAGAAATTAAGCAGTGTGGATGGACCCTAAGTCTTTCAAGTAAATTGATATGATGATGGTGGCATGTTGGATATTGGTGGTGGATGGTGATGGGTTTTGATGATGGCATTTTTCAAATATTACTTAAAATGTAGCAGTATATTTATATCTGACCAAATAAATGATGGTTTCCTTGTACTTTCACACTAATACATTCATTGTCTTTCTAGGAAATTTGTCATGGTGTGTGTGTACTTAACATAGGGTAAACGGTGAGCACCATTGTGTACAGGGACTAATGTAGGTGGTGATGATCTCTGCACAACTCTGTGTAATACCTTTAGCATACGTACAGCATACTGCAATATTCTCCAACCTGTGGCTCTCCAGCTGTTGCAAGACGACAACTCCCAGCATGTCCGCACAGCAGATGGTTGGAAGACATAGTTTTGCATCAACTGGAGAGTTACAGGTTGGAAAACACTGCAGCATGTGGTACTATTACATATTATTATGAGGACACCTAGTGGTTATTTTGCACATTGCTAGTATGAACCCTACGTACAAATTACAAGGTATCATCATAAGGCTAGGATTCCACTAAGGTTTTTTTTCCCACCTGCAAAAATGACAGGAAAAACTGCCATGAAAACTGCCACAGCTTTTTCCTGCATTTTGGCAGTTTTTCTGGCATTTTTTTCTGGCGTTTTCCCTGGTGTGTGGAAATAGCCACTTTTGTCCCCTGTGGCAGTTTTCTCACTGTCTTCAGGTACCACTCTGTGGGTTGGATGCTGAGCGCCCGGTCCACAGTGTGTAAGGAGATAAGGAGTGATGTATAGCATATATGTATAGCTATGTGATCAGAGACTCGTATAAATGCCTGCTGGGGTCAGAGGTAGTGTTGCTTGCGAATATTCGTGTGTATTATCCCTGTACTGTGACATCACTGTGTGTATTATACCTGTACTGTGACATCACTGTATATAATCCCTGTACTGTGACATCACTGTGTATTATCCCTGTACTGTGACATCACTGTGTGTATTATCCCTGTACTGTGACATCACTGTGTATTATCCCGGTACTGTGACATCACTGTGTATTATCCCTGTACTGTGACATCACTGTGTGTATTATCCCTGTACTGTAACATCACTGTGTGTATTATCCCTGTACTGTGACATCACTGTGTGTATTATCCCTGTACTGTGACATCACTGTGTATTATCCCTGTACTGTTACATCACTGTGTGTATTATCCCTGTACTGTGACATCACTGTGTGTATTATCCCTGTACTGTGACATCACTGTGTGTATTATCCCTGTACTGTGACATCACTGTGTATATTATCCATATACAGTAACATCACTGTGTATATTATCCCTGTACTGTGACATCACTGTGTATTATCCCTGTACTGTGACATCACTGTGTATTATGCCTGTACTGTTACATCACTGTGTGTATTATCCATGTACTGTGACATCACTGTGTGTATTATCCATGTACTGTGACATCACTGTGTGTATTATCCATATACAGTAACATCACTGTGTGTATTATCCCTGTACTGTGACATCACTTGTGTATTATTCCTGTACTGTGACATCACTGTGTATATTATCGCTGTACTGTGACATCACTGTGTATTATCCCTGTACTGTGACATCACTGTGTATATTATCCCTGTACTGTAACATCCCTGTGTGTATTATCCCTGTATTGTGACATCACTGTGCGTATTATTCCTGTACTGTGACATCACTGTGTATATTATCGCTGTACTGTGACATCACTGTGTATTATCCCTGTACTGTGACATCACTGTGTATATTATCGCTGTACTGTGACATCACTGTGTATTATCCCTGTACTGTGACATCACTGTGTATATTATCCCTGTACTGTAACATCCCTGTGTGTATTATCCCTGTACTGTGACATCACTGTGTGTATTATACCTGTACTGTGACATCACTGTGTATATTATCGCTGTACTGTGACATCACTGTGTATTATCCCTGTACTGTGACATCACTGTGTATATTATCCCTGTACTGTAACATCACTGTGTGTATTATGTCCACTCATAGAAAGAGAATGTTGGCACTGCTGCAGGGGTATCAATGGTTTGCGGTAAAATAGGAGCTTCTAGCCACGTAACTCACGGTATCCTTTGGCGACCACCGGTGCTCTTCCCAGAAGGTACAGAAATGCATATGAACCTGTGCGTGAAAATATTCGTTGACCAGGCTTTTGCTTATACCTGTCTGAAATAAACTCACCGCAGACCAAATGCCAAGTGCCTCCGCATTCTTTCCATCCACTGTGTGTATTATCCCTGTACTGTGACATAACTGTGTGTATTATCCCTGTACTGTGACATCACTGTGTGTATTATCCCTGTACTGTGACATCACTGTGTGTATTATCCCTGTACTGTAACATCACTGTGTGTATTATCCCTGTACTGTAACATCACTGTGTGTATTATCCCTGTACTGTGACATCACTATGTGAATTATCCCTGTAATATGACATCACTGTGTGTATTATCCCTGTACTGTGACATCACTGTGTTTATTATCCCTGTACTGTAACATCACTGTGTTTATTATCCCTGTACTGTAACATCACTGTGTGTATTATCCCTGTACTGTGACATTACTGTGTGTATTATCCCTGTACTGTGACATCACTGTGTGTAGTATCCCTGTACAGTGACATCACTGTGTTTATTATCCCTGTACTGTAACATCACTGTGTTTATTATCCCTGTACTGTAACATCACTGTGTGTATTATCCCTGTACTGTGACATTACTGTGTGTATTATCCCTGTACTGTGACATCACTGTGTGTATTATCCCTGTACTGTGACATCACTATGTTAATTATCCCTGTACTGTGACATCACTGTGTGCATTATCCCTGTACTGTAACATCACTGTGTGTATTATCCCTGTACTGTAACATAACTGTGTGTATTATGCCTGTACTGTGACATCACTGTGTATATTATCCCTGTACTGTAACATCACTGTGTGTATTATCCCTGTACTGTAACATCACTGTGTGTATTATGCCTGTACTGTGACATCACTGTGTTTATTATCCCTGTACTGTAACATCGCTGTGTGTATTATCCCTGTACTGTAACATCACTGTGTGTATTATCCCTGTACTGTAACATCACTGTGTGTATTATCCTTGTACTGTAACATCATTGTGTGTATTATCCCTGTACTGTAACATCACTGTGTGTATTATCCCTGTACTGTAACATCACTGTGTATATTATCCCTGTACTGTGATATCACTGTGTGTATTATCCCTGTACTGTAACATCACTGTGTATATTATGCCTGTACTGTGACATCACTGTGTACATTATCCCTGTACTGTGACACCACTGTATGTAGTATCCCTGTACTTAACAGCATACAAAATGACTGTTGTCTCAGATTTTTCCCAGGTTGCAATGCTGCCAAGACTTGTCTCACTAGTCAGCTGATGACAGGGAGCCTGTCTGCTTCAATAGGTGGAGTGATCGCTTGGTGGGAGAGAGATCAATCTGCAACTAATGCAACAGCTGTAGGCACCCTGATTGAAAACCACAGGTCTTTGAATGGATGCAGCTCATTTATGTTTCAATGGGTGGGGTGGCTGATGTGTGGGAGGAAGGAAAATGGAATAGAAAAGTCAAACAGGAAATCCCAGTTCACAAAAAGCTAGCCACAGTGTTATGGTAATCTCACAACATAGCCATTTAGCCCCAAGACAAGCGCAGATCCTTCCTAAGCATGTCCATTACTGTCTGCCAGGTACGTACTAAAATCACCTTATGGTGGATAACCCCTTTAATTTCAGAGGGTACAATGTGCAGTAGTATTATATTCAGAGAGTGCTGTGTGCAGTAGTATTCTATTCAGAGAGTACAGTGTGTAGTATTATTATATATCTTAAGGGTACTCTGTGGGATAGTATTCTATTCAGAGGATAAAGTGTGTGGCAGGTTTATATTCAGAGAGGGCTGTGTGTTTCAGTATCATACTTACAGAATATAATGTCTGGCAGGGTTATATTCAGAGGGGGGACATGTATCAAAGGTTTTACCCCTGTTTTATGTTTAACCCCTTAAGAACTGAGCCCTTTTTCAGATTTAGGACGTAGCCCTTTTTTGCAATTCTGCCCACTATTACTTTATGCATTAATAACTCTGAGATGCTTTTACCGATTATTCTGATTCTGAGATAGTTTTTTTTTTGTGACATATTCTACTTTAACGCAGTGGTAAATTTTTTGTCGTTACTTGCATCCTTTCTTGATGAAAAATCCCAAAATTTCATGAAAATTTAGCATTTTTCTAACTTTGAAACTCTCTGCTTATAAGGAAAATAGACATTCCAAATAAATTATATATTGATTCACACATACAATATGTCTAATTTACATTTTCATCATAAAGTTGACATGTTTTTACTTTTGGAAGACATCAGAGGGCTTCAAAGTTCAGCAGCAATTTTCAAATTTTTCAAACAATTTTCAAAATCAGAATTTTTCAAGGACCAGTTCAGTTTTGAAGTGGATTTGAGGGGTCTTCATATTAGAAATACCCCACAAATGACCCCATTATAAAAACTGCACCCCAAAGTATTCAAAATGACATTCAGAAAGTGTGTTAACCCTTTAGGTGTTTCATAGGAATAGCAGCAAAGTGATGGAGAAAATTCAAAATCTTCATTTTTACACTCGCATGTTCTTGTAGGGGTAAAAGGAGAAAAAGCCACCCCAAAATTTGTAACCCAATTTCTCTTGAGTAAGGAAATACCTCATAGGTGGATGTCAAGTGCTCTGTGGGTGCACTACAAGGCTCAGAAGGGAAGGAGCGACAATGGGATTTTGGAGAGTAAGTTTTTCTGAAATGGTTTTTGGGGGGCATGTCACATTTAGGAAGACCCTATCGTGCCAGAACAGCAAAAAAACAACAACATGGCATACTATTCTGGAAACTATACCCTCAAGGAACGTAACAAGGGGTCCAGTGAGCCTTAAAATCCCACAGGTGTTTGACGACTTTTCGCTTAAGTCGGATGTGTAAATTAATAGTTTTTTCACTAAAATGCAGTTTTTCCCCCAAATGTTACATTTTTGCAAGGGGTTAAAGGAGAAAATGCCACCCAAAATTTGTAACCCCATCTCTTCTGAGTATGGAAATACCCCATGTGTGGACGTCAAGTGCACTGCGGGCGCACTACAATGCTCAGAAGAGAAGAAGTCACATTTGGCTTTTGGAAAGCAAATTTTGCTGAAATGGTTTTTGGGGGTCATGTCGCATTTTGGAAGCCCCTATGGTGCCAGAACAGCAAAATTCTGCTAAAGTTGGATAGGAAAATGAAAAATTTTATTTATTTCACTAAAATGCTGATGTTACCCCAAATTTTTCATTTTCACAAGGGGTAATTGGAGAAAAAGAGTATGGAAATACCCCATTGAGCGTTTGGTGAGAGAATTTGGTTGGAATAGAAGTCGAGGGCCATGTGTGTTTACAAAGCCCCCATGGTGCCAGAACAGTGGACCCACATAGTTTCCATTTTGGAAACTACACCCCTTACAGAATTTAATAAGGGGTGCAGTGAACATTTACACCCCACTGGCGTTTGACAGATCTTCGGAACAGTGGGCTGTGCAAATGAAAAATAAAATTTTTCATTTTCACGGACCACTGTTTCAAAAATCTGTCAGACACATGTGGGGTGTAAATGCTCACTGTACCCCTTATTACGTTACGTGAGGGGTGTAGTTTCCAAAATGGGGTCACATGTGGGGGGTCCATTGTTCTGGCACTATGGGGGGCTTTGTAAACACACATGGCCTTCAATTGCGGACACATTCTCTCTCTCTCCAAAATCCCAATGGCGCTCCTTCTTCTGAGCATTGTAGTTCGCCCGCACAGCACTTTACATCCACATATGGGGTATGTTCTTACTCAGAAGAAATGGAAATTACGAATTACACATTTTTTCCTATTCTCCCTTGTGAAAATGAAAAATGTAGGGTAACACCAGCATTTTAGTGCAAATTTTTTTTTTTTTCATTTTCACATCCAACTTTAATGAAAATTCGTCAAACACCTGTGGGGTGTTAAAGCTCACTATACCCCTTGTTACGGTCCGTGAGGGGTGTAGTTTCCAAAATGTGGTCACATCTGGGTAATTATTGTTTTGCGTTTATGTCAGAACTGCTGTAAAATCAGCCACCCCTGTGCAAATCACCAATTTAGACCTCAAATGTACATAGTGCGCTCTCACTCCTGAGCCTTGTTGTGCGTCCGCAGAGCATTTAACGCCCAACATATGGGGTATTTCCATACTCAGGAGAAATTGTGTTACAAATTTTGGGGGTCTTTTTTTCCTTTTACCGCTTGTAAAAATTAAAAGTATGGGGCAACAGCAGCATATTAGTGTAAAAGATTTTTAACGCAATTTCTCCAGAGTACGGAGATACCCCATATGTGGCCCTGAACTGTTTCCTTGAAATATGACAGGGCTCCAAAGTGAGATATCGCCATGCGCATTTGAGGCCTAAATTGGGGATTTGAATCCGCCACAAAACTACCCCGCGGCAGTGTTTCCCAAACAGTGTGTCTCCAGCTGTTGCAAAACTCCCAGCATGCCTGGACAGTCAGTGGCTGTCCACCAATACTGGGAGTTGTTGTTTTTCAACAGCTGGAGGCTCTGTTTTTGGAAACAGTGCCGTACAAGATGTTTTTTTTATTTTTATTGGGTGGGGGGGACTGTGTAGGGGTATGTGTATATGTAGTGTTTTACTTTTTATTTTGTGCAGGTGTAGTGCAGTGTAGTGTTTTTAGGGTACATTCACACGGTTGGGTTTAGGGTATGTTCACACTGAGGAATTGGAGAGGAATTTCCACGAGTAATTCTGCTCGCTTTTTCCTCTCCAATTCATTCAGCAGTGAAAACCCCATAGAGCTGTGTAGAATTTCTGCCCCTCAGTTCACACTGAAGAATTTCCTCAAGCAGAATTCTGATGAGGAAGTCTGTTCCGCTTGAAGAAAGAACATGTTCTTTCTTTCAGGTGGAATCAGCGTCTTACTCCCATAGAGATCAATGTAAAAAAAAAAATTTCAGTCAGAATCATTTCCATGCGGAATCGGCATGGAATTGGCGCAGAAATGGCGCGGAATTGGCACGGAATTGGCGCGGAATTGGTGCGGAATTTCCGATTAAAAAAAAAAAAAAGAGGATATATATATATATATATATATATATATATATATATATATATATATATATATATATTATACTCTTCTCCTCCTCCGCTTGAAATTTTCATTTCCGCGTGTGGAATTCCGCTCGAATTCCATGGAATTCCATGGAATTCCATGCCAATTCCGCACCAATTCCGCGCGAAATCTCTGTGAGCTCTTGTGGAAAAGTAACAATATTTTGAGGCAGAAAACTTCTGCTTGATTTCCCCCCCAATTCCTCAGTGTGAACATACTCTTACAGTGAGTTGGAGCTGGGAGTTTGAGCTGTGGCTGAAAATTTGCCGCATCTCAAACTTGCAGCAGAAAACTTGCTGTAAACCCACCCATGTGAATGTACCCTGTACATTCCCAAGGGGGAGGGGGGGGGCCACTGGTTGTGAAACACTGAGCATTTGTTACTTAACTCATTGTTTCGCATTGTGCCTCCAGCTGTGGCAAAACTACAACTCCCATCATGTACAGTCTCTCAGTGCATGCTGGGAGTTGTATTTTTGCAACAGCTGGAGGCACACTGGTTGCGAAACACTGAGTTCGGTAACAAACTCGGTTTCACAACCAATGTGTCTCCAGCTGTTGCAAAACTTCAACAATCAGCATGCATTGAAAGGGCATGCTGAGAGTTGTAGTTTTGCAACACCTGGAGGCACACTGCTATAACTCCCAGCATGCCCTTTTGTAGTCTGTGCATGCTAGGAGTTGTAGTTATGCAACAGCTGAATGCACACGTTTCATAGAAAAAATGTGCCTCCAGCTGTTGCATAACTACAACCCCCAGCATGCACAGACTACCAAAGGGCATGCTGGGAGTTGTAGTTGGAACTCCAGCTGTTGCAAAACTACAACTCCCAGCATGCATTTTGGCTTTGCATGCTGCGAGTTGTTGCTAAGCAATAGTAGGAGGTTAACAGGCCTCACCTGCTGTATCCTGCCGCCGGGACCGATCCTGCTGCTCCTGTCGCCGCCACCGCACACGAGGGGACCCCCGCCAGACAAGGGAAAGGTAGGAGACCCCAGCCAGCAACGATCTCTGCTCCAATCGCCGTCCCCAGCAGGTCCGTGATTGGTCGGTCGTGCCACCTCACTCTTGCTGGTTAAGGGTGAATGGGGCTGTCTCGGACAGCCCCATTCACCCTTTTTTTCTGGGTCACCGGGTCACCTGAGACCCAATTGACCCAAAATAGCGGCAAATCGTTGATCTGAATTGACCGGCGATTTGCTGCGATTGCCGACATGGGGGGGGGGGAGGTGCGATATGCCGGGATGGCTGCTTGCAGATATCAGCAGTCATCCCGTTTCGATCACCACGTCCAGAGACGCGGTGATACAGGAAAGCTGCGCCGTATATGTACGGAGCTGTGCGCTAAGTACTTCTTAGCAGCACCGTACATTTACGGCGCTCGTCCTTAAGGGGTTAAATTTTTGTGCATAATTTTGCGCAAGCTGTTATTTTTGCATCTTTTTTTGTGCACATTCTGGTGGAGCATTTCCTTCAGATGTGTAGGTTTCGGTGTACCATGGAGTGACAAATTTAGTAGGCACAAATTTATTAACTGCATACATTTCATTTACCCGCAGAAAAATATGACCATATTTTAAACACAAATTATAAGTCATCTTGGACTGCATGTTGCAAGATGCTCTAAATCATCTATTCCAAGGAGATCACTTTGCTTCTGCCACCAGCCAGATTACCTCTGGGATACTTAAAACCTTTCCATGTACCTTTTAAAAACAATGCAATGTTTATGGACCTCTGGTGATCACCCTTCACCCGCAGTCTAACCCCATACACCGGGATAATACACCGGGTTATAGATACACTGGGATAATACACCAGGTTATAGATACACCGGGTTATAGATACACCGGGATAATACACTGGGTTATAGATACACCGGGTTATAGATACACTGGGATAATACACCAGGTTATAGATACACCGGGTTATAGATACACCGGGATAATACACTGGGTTATAGATACACCGGGATAATACACCGGGTTATAGATACACCGGGTTATAGATACACTGGGATAATACACCGGGTTATAGATACACCGGGATAATACACCGGGTTATAGATACACCGGGATAATACACCGGGATAATACACCAGGTTATAGTGCAGGTGAAATACTTCCCAGCACAGTTCCTACTTCCACTGTTCTTGATGAGAGCAGGAGATTGCACCTGTGTAGTGTAACTACGGTGACCATACAGCTAAGAATATACCACTGTATGTGCAGGTAGGGAGGAGGAGGTACAGCTGTTAGGTCTATGTTTATGTGTGATTGTGTGTATGCAGCAGAGTTGAGTGTGTGAGTGTGTGTATGTAGCAGAGCTGAGTGTGTGTATGCAGCAGAGTTGAGTATGAGTGTATGTAGCAGCGCTGAGTGTGTGTATGTAGCAGTGCTGAGTGTGTGAGTGTGTGTATGTAGCAGAGCTGAGTGTGTGAGTGTGTATATATAGCAGAGCTGAGTGTGTGTATGTAGCAGAGTTGAGTGTGTGAGTGTGTGTATGTAGTCAAGCTGAGTGTGTTTGTTTGTGTATGTAGCAGAGTTGTGTGTGTATGTAGCAGTGCTGAGTGTGTATATGTAGTAGAGCTGAGTATGTGAGTGTGTGTATGTAGCAGGCCAAGTGTGTGTATGCAGCTGAGTTGAGTGTGTATTTAGCAGAGCTGAGTGTGTGAGTGTGTTTATGTAACAGAGTTGTGTGTGAGTTTGTGTATGTAGCAGGGTTGAGTGTGTGTATGCAGCAGAGTTGAGTGTGTGTGTATGTAGCAGAGCTGAGTGTGTATATGTAGCAGAGCTGAGTGTGTGAGTGTGTGTATGTAGCAGAGCTGAGTGTGTGTATGTAGCAGAGCTGAGTGTGTGTATGTAGCAGAGTTGAGTGTGTGAGTGTGTATGTAGCAGAGCTGGGTGTGTAAGTTTGTGTATGTAGCAGAGCTGAGTGTGTATATGTAGCAGAGCTGGGTGTTTTAGTGTGTGTATGTAGCAGAACTGAGTGTGTGAGTGTATATGTAGCAGAGTTGTGTGTGTGAGTGTGTATGTAGCAGAGCTTAGTGTGTAAGTTTGTGTATGTAGCAGAGCTGAGTGTGTATATGTAGCAGAGCGGAGTGTGTGAGTGTGTGTATGTAGCAGAGTTGAGTGTGTGTATGTAGCAGAGCTTAGTGTGTGTATGTAGCAGAGCTGAGTGTGTGTATGCAGCAGTGTTGAGTGTGTGAGTGTGTATATGTATCAGCGCTGCTCGTGTGAGTGTGTATATATAGCAGAGCAGAGTGTGTGAGTGTGTATGTAGCAGAGCTGAGTGTGTGAGTGTGTATGTAGCAGAGAAGAGTGTGTAAGTTTGTCTATGTAGTAGGGCTGAGTGTGTGAATGTAGCAGAGCTGAGTGTGTGAGAGTGTATGTAGCAGAGGTGAGTGTGTGTGTGTGTATATGTAGTAGAGCTGAGTGTGTGTATCTAGCAGAGTTGAGGGTGTGTATGTAGCAGAGCTGAGTGTGTGTATGTAGCAGAGTTGAGTGTGTGAGTTTGTGTATGTAGCAGAGCTGAGTGTATGTATGTAGCAGAGTTAAGTGTGTGTATATGTAGCAGAGCTGAGTGTGCGAGTCTGTATGTAGCAGCGTTGAGTGTGTGTATATGTAGCAGAGTTGAGTGTGTGTGCGTGTATGTAGCAGTGCTGTGTGTGTATATGTAGCAGAGTTAAGTGTGTATATGTATCCGTAAGTTGTGTGTGAGTGTGTATGTAGCAGAGTTGAGTGTGCCAGTGTGTATGTAGCAGAGTTGAGTGTGTGAGCGTGTATGTAGCAGAGTTGAGTGTGTGTGTATATGTAGCAGAGCTGAGTGTGTGTGTATATGTAGCAGAGTTGAGTGTGTGAGTTTGTGTATGTAGCAGAGCTGAGTGTGTGTATGCAGCAGAGTTGAGTGTGTTTGTGTGTATATGTAGCAGAGCTGAGTGTGTGAGTGTGTATATGTAGCAGAGTTGAGTGTATGTGTGTATGTAGCAGAGTTGAGTGTGTGTGTGTGTATGTAGAAGAGCTGAGTGTATAAGTGTGTGTATACAGTAGAACTGAGTGTGTGAATGTGTGTATGTAGCAGAGCTGAGTGTGTGAATGTATGTATGTAGCAGAGCTGTGTGTGATCAGGTGTATGTAGCAGAGCTGAGTGTGATCAGGTGTATGTAGCAGAGCTGAGTGTGTGATCAGGTGTATGTAGCAGAGTTGAGTGTGTGCATGGTCATGCTTACACATAATCCCACATTCAGCTCTGCTGCATACCCATGTCGCACACTAATTTCTGCTACCAGGGTGCCTCCAGCTTTTGCAAAACTGCAACTCACAGCAAGTTTTGCAACATTTGGAAATATACTGGTTGGTAAACACTGATATAGTAGTTAAGAGACAGATTGTTCAGCAAAATTACATATTTTTTTAAACCCAGACATTCTGGGGGAGATTCTCAAAAACTACCGAAAAAAACTACTGTAATTGGGCTACAAATACAAGTAAACATTTTCTCCTTTTACCACTTGCAAAAATTCAAAAAAAATGTAAAAATATAAGTGTAAAAAATGAAGATTTAGAATTTTCTCCTTCACTTTGCTGCTATTCCTGTGAAACAACTAAAGGGTTAAAACACTGACTGAATGTCAATTTGAATACTTTGGGGGGGTGTAGTTTTTATAATGGGGTCATTTATGGGGTATTTCTAATATGAAGACCCTTCATATCCCCTTCAAAACTGAGCTGGTCCCTGAAAAATATCGAGTTTGAAAATTTTGTGGAAAATTTGAAAATTGCTGCTGAACTTTGAAGCCCCCTGATGTCTTCCAAAAGTAAAAACTCATACATTTTATGATGCAAACATAAAGTAGACATATTGTATATGTGAACCAAAAAAAAATATTTTGAATATCCATTTTCCTTACAAGCAGAGAGCTTCAAAGTTCAAAAAATGCTAAATTTTCATTTTTTTCATAAAATTTTGGGATTTTTCACCAAAAAAGGATGCAAGCTACCATAAAATTTTACCACTATGTTAAAGTAGAATATGTCACGGAAAAAAAAAATCTCGGAATCAGAATGATAAGTAAAAGCATTCCAGAGTTATTAATGTTTAAAGTGACAGTGGTCAGAATTGTAAAAAACGGAGGAGTCCTTAAGGTGAAAAAGGGCTAAGTCCTTAAGGGGTTAAAGAGAAAGTTGAGGGCTTAGAAAATTGCTCCAGGTAGAGCAATCTACGCATTGTGGGACTACCTGAACCCATTATGCCTAATCAGTTATCACAACTCTGTGCCAGGGCTGCCGGGGCCCTGCATTGTCAACAAGTCATTGTCAAATATCTTAATTCTGCCGACAAAGAGGTGATTCTCCGTACCTTCAAGAAAGCACAATCTCCATTGCTGATCAGGGGTATCAAGGTGCTCTTATTCGGGGACTATTCCATGGCGGTGGCAAAGCGGCTTAAAGCCTTTTCTGCTGTTTGCTCGTCCCTGGTACAGCAACAAATCCGCTTTATTCTCCAATATCCTGCGAAACTCAAGATATTTTTTCCCAATGGAAATTCTGAGACTTTCTCTTCACCGGAAGCTGTTGCTGCGAAATTAGCATCCCTATAGCTGCAAGACGGCAGTCCACGCACTCAAAAGAAGAGACGGAGGACGGACAAGGACGGCAGTGTTCCTGACCCACTGACCTGAATTCCCTCATCCTTATTCTATTTTGCTGAGTTTTTTTTTCCTTCGGTGATGTACCATTGTTAGCCACTTAAAGGTGCACCAGGTTTATATGTAGAATAGGGGAAGTGACTGACCCCGTATATAGTTGGTGGGGTCATGGGATTCTTTCTGCTCCAATTTGACTCAAGGACGCTGGGAGTTATTGCTACACGGTTGTTTTACATCTCTACTGCCAGTATATTTCAAGTATATTGGGATATGCCTCTTTATAACATCTAAGTCCTATTGTGTGTATAGTACTTGTTAGCATTTTGCAGTTGATACTTTCATTATAGCGGTCTGGAATGTTATATTGTCCTTTTCCTACCTATTTTTCAGCTGTACACAGATGTTATGCTCTGATATAGGATACCCGTGTTCTAAATTACGAGTATGCCATATGGGGAACTGCTATTTCATATGTTACCAGGGCTGTTATGCGTTATTACACGGTTGGGTGGGTTAGTCTGCGGGGGGAGGGGGGATGGGTTTTGGATTTTATTACACCTGTCTAAGAGGTTAGCGGGGGTGGGGAGGGAGGGACGAAGATCCTCAGGTTCGGGAAAGGCTGTTGGAGAGGGAGGGTTAGTGCGACTCCAGTGATACGAGGAAGGAGAGAAGTCCAGAGAGGGGTGTTAGCACTAAGACGGAGGAGGAGGGGTTTGAGTGTGCTATTTCGCTAATGCATAGGTTTCTACTAGTTTTGTTCTATGTTTGTTTTTTGTCTGTTTGTCCACCTGAGTCTCACCTGGTGCTTTTTCCTTCTTTCTTCCTTTCACTGCTTCTACTTTTGGTCTTTTTCTTTGCCTCTGGGTGTCTCTGCACCGCACGCTCCCCATGGATAACATCTGCTATCATATCAAATGACAAATTGTACCCAGTATGAAATTGGTGTCCTGGAATGTTAAGGGACTTAGGTCCCCAGTGAAGCGCCGGATGATCCTGAAGCACCTTAACAAGTTAGATGTTGATATAGCTTTATTGCAGGAAACGCATCTAGCTGAGAATGATTTTATCCGCATGAGACAGATGTGGGTTGGCAAGGTTATAGGGTCTCCTGCTGATAACGGAAAAGCCGGGATCTTGCTGCTTATTCATAAGCGATTGCAGCATAGTATACAGTCGCGGGAAGCGGATGATCAGGGACGCTTTCTTATAGTTGTGATGGACACGCCCGCTGGTGTTCTGACTATTTACAATGCGTCTAATAAATCTTTCTTTTCCTCCCTTGAATCGCAATTGTTACAGGATGACTCTCCCAACATCCTGGTTGGTGGGGATCTGAACACGGTGGTGTCCACGAGTGAAGATAGGAGGCGTACTCGCTGCCCACATCCTGATGGCACCAGAGAGGTACACACGTGATATAATTGCTTCCATGGAGGTGACAGATGTTTGGAGATATTTTAACCCGATGGGCAGGGAATACACGCATTTTTCACATTCACAACAAGCCTGGTCAAGCATAGATTACTTTTTAATATCCCGGGGGCTGCTGGCTAGGGTAGAGGACGTCAGTATAGAAGACATAGTGGTATAGGATCATGCCCCCGTGTGTCTGACGTTATTAGAGGTCACTCCCAATGGGTCAGATATTATATGGCGTTTCCCGGGCTCCCTGGCTTCGGGCGCTGAGTTTCTAGCCAATCTGAAGGGGTGGTGGATGGAGTATGCAGCGACCAATGCTGATTCGCGGAATAGGCCAACACTATATTGGGATGCAGCCAAGGCAGTCATCAGAGGCAGAATCATAGCCTATGTGTCGGCAAGGAAGAAGAAGTGCAGGACGAGTTATGCAGAACACTCCCATAGATTGCAGACGGCTTATAATAAGTTTCTCCAGTCCCCCTCACAGCTTAATAAGGACTCTTGGGTGGCAGCTAAACAGTCTTTTGAGGCTAGCATGGAGGCATGGGATATTCTTCATAGGAATCAGAAGACGGTGGACCTTTTTAAGTTTGGGAATAAGTCTGGGAAGCTGTTGGCAAGATTGGCCAGGCCACATAGGCAGGGAGAGTATATAAAATCGCATGCAGACAGGTAGGGACTGCTGCAGACGGGACCCAAGGAGATCAATTCTGTCGTCCAGCGATTTTATGCGGACTTATATGCCAGGGAGGATACTGATAATGAGGGCGGCCGTAGATTCTTGACAGGCTTGCAGCTACCTATCCTGTCCTCTGAGGATAATGAAGTGCTTAACTCACCCATCACCCAGGAGGAGGTTGTTGCTTGCATTAAAGGTCTGAAAAGTGGCAAGGCCCCAGGCCCCGATGGATTTGGCAGCGAATTTTATAAGGCATTAGTGGATGACACTGCTCAACCTTTGACCTTCTTATTTAACACTATTTTAGGGGGAGATCCCATCATTCTGTCTAGCAATACTGCATATATAAAGGTCCTTTACAAGTCAGGCAAGCCCCCAGAAAATCCAGGTTCCTACAGGCCCATTTCTTTAATTAACCAAAGACCTTAAACTGTTGGCGAAGATAATGGCGGACTGTCTGGCTCTTGTCACGATGCCGGCTGGCAGGTAGTGGATCCTCTGTGCCAGAGAGGGATTGGCGTGGACCGTGCTAGTGGACCGGTTCTAAGCCACTACTGGTTTTCACCAGAGCCCGCCGCAAAGCGGGATGGTCTTGCTGCGGCGGTAGTGACCAGGTCGTATCCACTAGCAACGGCTCACCTCTCTGGCTGCTGAAGATACTGAAGATAGGCGAGGTACAAGGGAGTAGGCAGTAGCAAGGTCGGACGTAGCAGAAGGTCGGGGGCAGGCGGCAAGGTTCGTAGTCAGGGGAGATAGCAAGGTACTGGTACACAGGCTATAGAACACACAAGGAACGCTTTCACTGGCACTAAGGCAACAAGATCCGGCAAGGGAGTGCAAGGGAGGAGACTAGATATAGCCAGGGAACAGGTGGGAACCAATTAAGCTAATTGGGCCAGGCACCAATCATTGGTGCACTGGCCCTTTAAGTCTCAGGGAGCTGGCGCGCGCGCGCCCTAGAGAGCGGAGCCGCGCGCGCCAGCACATGACCGCAGGAGACGGGAACGGGTAAGTGACCTGGGATGCGATTCGCGAGCGGGTGCGTCCCGCTGTGCGAATCGCATCCCCAACGGCCATGGCAGAGCAGCGCTCCCGGTCAGCGCTGACCGGGGAGCTGCAGGGAGAAGGACGCCGTGAGCGCTCCGGGGAGGAGCGGGGACCCGGAGCGCTAGGCGTAACAGTACCCCCCCCCTTAGGTCTCCCCTTCTCTTTATCGGGTAACTGCCTCCCCTGGGATGAGGACACCGGGAAAGGATGGAGGGATTCCTCAACGGCAGGCAGAACCGCAGGAGTAGGAATGGGGAGAGAGGGCAGAGGGCGAGACCTGGCACGGGGCAGTGTGACACCAGGACGAGGGCCATGAGGGGACACAGAAGCTTGCCTGATGGAACTGGGAGGGGGGGAGGGGCATTTCCTGTGGCAGGCAGAGTCCTTAAAGACCTTAGGGGGACCGAATACAGGAGAAACCACAGAGTTACGGCAAGGGTTACTGGGAACAGGTTTTAGACAGTTCTTGGCACAAGAGGACCCCCAACTCTTGATCTCCCCAGTGGACCAATCCAGGATTGGGGAATGAAGTTGAAGCCAGGGAAGTCCAAGGAGAATTTCCGAGGTGCAATTGGGGAGGACCAAAAGTTCAATCCTCTCGTGATGAGATCCGATGCTCATAAGAAGGGGCTCCGTGCGGAAACGTATGGTACAGTCCAACCTGGCTCCGTTGACCGCGGAAATGTGGAGTGGCTTGACAAGACGGGTCACCGGAATACGGAATTTATTCACAAAGGACTCCCGAATAAAATTCCCAGAAGCTCCAGAGTCCAGGCAGGCCACGGCTGAGAGGGGAGAGCTGGCTGAAGTGGAAATCCGAACAGGTACCGTGAGACGTGGAGAAGCCGACTTAGCATCAAGAAACGCCACACCCACGAGAGCTGAGTGCGAGCGTGCGTTTCCCAGACGTGGAGGACGGATTGGGCAATCCACCAAAAAATGTTCAGTACTGGCACAGTACAGACAGAGATTCTCTTCCTTACGGCGATTCCTCTCTTCCAGGGTCAGGCGAGACCGATCCACTTGCATGGCCTCCTCGGCGGGAGGCCTCGGCGCAGATTGCAGTGGAGACTGTGGGAGAGGTGGCCAGAGATCTAAGTCTTTTTCCTGGCGGAGCTCTTGATGCCTCTCAGAAAAACGCATGTCAATGCGAGTGGCTAGATGAATGAGTTCATGCAGGTTAGCAGGAGTCTCTCGTGCGGCCAGAACATCTTTAATGTTGCTGGATAGGCCTTTTTTGAAGGTCGCGCAGAGGGCCTCATTATTCCAGGACAATTCTGAAGCAAGAGTACGGAATTGTACGGCATACTCGCCAACGGAAGAATTACCCTGGACCAGGTTCAACAGGGCAGTCTCAGCAGAAGAGGCTCGGGCAGGTTCCTCAAAGACACTTCGGATTTCCGAGAAGAAGGAGTGTACAGAGGCAGTGACGGGGTCATTGCGGTCCCAGAGCGGTGTGGCCCATGACAGGGCTTTTCCGGACAGAAGGCTGACTACGAAAGCCACCTTAGACCTTTCAGTGGGAAACAGGTCCGACATCATCTCCAGATGCAGGGAACATTGGGAAAGAAAGCCACGGCAAAACTTAGAGTCCCCATTAAATTTGTCCGGCAAAGACAGGCGGAGGCTAGGAGTGGCCACTCGCTGCGGAAGGGGTGCAGGAGCTGGCGGAGGAGATGGTTGTTGCTGCTGTAGCTGAGACTGAACTTGCTGTAGCTGCGACTGTTGCTGCTGTTGCTGTGACTGGAGCTGCTGTAGCTGCGACTGGAGTTGCTGTGTCATGGAGGTCAAGTACGACAGCTGGTGCTCTTGTCGGGCGACCAATGTAGGGAGGTCGGCGGCAGCTGGCAGAGGAACTTCAGCGGGATCCATGGCCGGATCTACTGTCACGATGCCGGCTGGCAGGTAGTGGATCCTCTGTGCCAGAGAGGGATTGGCGTGGACCGTGCTAGTGGACCGGTTCTAAGCCACTACTGGTTTTCACCAGAGCCCGCCGCAAAGCGGGATGGTCTTGCTGCGGCGGTAGTGACCAGGTCGTATCCACTAGCAACGGCTCACCTCTCTGGCTGCTGAAGATACTGAAGATAGGCGAGGTACAAGGGAGTAGGCAGTAGCAAGGTCGGACGTAGCAGAAGGTCGGGGGCAGGCGGCAAGGTTCGTAGTCAGGGGAGATAGCAAGGTACTGGTACACAGGCTATAGAACACACAAGGAACGCTTTCACTGGCACTAAGGCAACAAGATCCGGCAAGGGAGTGCAAGGGAGGAGACTAGATATAGCCAGGGAACAGGTGGGAACCAATTAAGCTAATTGGGCCAGGCACCAATCATTGGTGCACTGGCCCTTTAAGTCTCAGGGAGCTGGCGCGCGCGCGCCCTAGAGAGCGGAGCCGCGCGCGCCAGCACATGACCGCAGGAGACGGGAACGGGTAAGTGACCTGGGATGCGATTCGCGAGCGGGTGCGTCCCGCTGTGCGAATCGCATCCCCAACGGCCATGGCAGAGCAGCGCTCCCGGTCAGCGCTGACCGGGGAGCTGCAGGGAGAAGGACGCCGTGAGCGCTCCGGGGAGGAGCGGGGACCCGGAGCGCTAGGCGTAACAGCTCTGTTCTTGCCCTCCTTATTAGGCTCACACCAAACTGGCTTTGTCAAGGGCCGTTTGGGGGTAGCAAATATCAGAACTGTCTTGGCTGCATTAGAAATTACGCATAGATGGGGATATGGTCCGGACTCGCCCGGTCTCCTAGCCGAAGACGCCGAAAAGGCATTTGATAATGTCAGCTGGACAGTGTTCTTGATACATTTGGGATTAGAGGAGCCTTCAGGACCTTTTTGTCCTCTTTATATACAGAACCCAGGGCCCGAATCTACACACCAGGTTTTCTATCTAATAATTTCAGATTAGAGAAGGGGACTTGCCAGGTGTGCCCCTTATTGCCCCTTTTAATTTGATTTGGCCCTAGAACCATTGGCAGTATATATAAAGCAGTCCACTGTTTATACAGGTATTGGGGTGATCAAGAGGTGAAATTAGCGTGTTTCGCTGATGATATGCTATTATTCATGGGATCCCCCAACTCTCAATTAGGGAAAGTCCTGGATCTTCTTCGTGAATTTGGCCGATACTCTGGCTATAGGGTTAATGCGTCCAAGTGCCAGTTATTGTACCTGGGAACAGGCAATCATAAATCTACGTGTGACCTGGGGGTGGAAGTGGCGGATAACTAATAACTACATCATCTATTTAGGGGTTAAGGTGGGCAATAATCCGTCTTCCTTATATAAACTCAACTATGTGCCTCTCTTTAAACGTATAGAGCAGGAATTAATTAGATGGCAATCCCTACCGTTAACGCTCTTTGGCAGAGCTCATCTCCTTAAGATGGTGAGCTTCGGGAGATTGCTCTATCCCTTACAAATGATACCCCTGTTACTTAGACATGTGGACGTGTCCAGGTTGCAGTCGGCCTCTACCAATTTTCTTTGGAGAGGGGAAAAAGACGGCGAATAGCTTTTAGAAAGTTGTGCCTCCCACTTCATAAAGGTCGTATCCAGTTGCCTGATCTGCGCTTATACAATCTAGTGGCGTTGTTGCGCCACTCTAGAGACTGGCTATTGGGTACTTCTTGGTTCTCTAACATGAGCCTCGAACGGGCCTTGGCGGCCCATTGGGATCTTAGAGCTCTATTACATGAACCATATTCAGCCCTCCCGAACCCAATTAAGACAAATCTCCTTCTCAAAGACACTGTCGCGGCATGGAAGGCGGTTAGAAAGATATACGGCCTTCCCTACATTATGTCCAGCCTACTATCTCTCTGGGACTAACCCTTCATTCCCTCAGGGTGTGGGCAGAGGGGCTTTTCAGGTGTGGAAGGCTAAGGGTCTCTCGCATGTAGATCAATTGTTTTCTGATGATGGAGGAGGTGTGCTCACATGGGAGGCCCTGGCACAACGTTTTGATCTTCCGCAAGGGCATTGCTTACAATATCTCCAGGTGCGCTCCTATGTGACCAGCCTCCCCAGAAGTGAGGTGTATGTCTCCAGGGAAGCGGTATTCCGTACCTTGCTGAATTTGCAATCGGGCAGACTTTCTCTGTCAACATTATACCTCACACTCAAACAAACCTCATTACATGCTCTGGCCTATTCCTTGTTCATGACATGGGAGGAGGAACTCGGCATCCCTGATGCACGTCATAATTTATTGGCAGGATTGGCGCAGGTAAGGAGAGCAATTCTAACTGAGTCCTAGAGGGAGATGCATTTCCGCATTTACATAGAGCTACATACGCCTTTAATCTTCCGTATAGTGACGCCCCTGCACATTATCTCAGAAATTGCCCCAAGTGTGGTTTGGACAAGGCCTCTTTCCTACATGTTCTTTGGGAGTGCTCATTCTTGACACCGTTGTGGGAAGAAGTACGGGCTTTTATTGCGAGAGTCTGGGACGTAGATATCCCCCTCACCCCTTTGGCTATGATATTTCCTTATGTGCCTCTTTCATCTCAGGAGGACTCTGGGGGTCCGATAATGGCAATCAGGGGGGTCCATCTTATTTTATTGGCCACAGTGAAAAGTTTATTGAGAAAATGGCTGCAAAAGGATCCTCCGACACTTACACAGGTGATTGAAATTATGAAGAACCTATTGTTTATTGATAGGTTGGATACACTGAGAGATACAGAAAAGAGAGCGGGCAAATTGTTCAAAACTTGGAAACTGTTCATGGAGATTGCATACGCACCCAGTGAGCTACCTGATCTGATGAAGGAGTTTGTAGACTCCTCAAGGTATTGCAGGGCAAGCCTTAGTGGCTCGCTGGGTGGTCTTAAAGTCACATAGTAGGTGGAGGGGCGGGGCTGACGTGCTGAGAGGCTCTTCTCTATCTCTTCTATCTTCTCTTTTCTTTCTTTCTTTTTTCTCTACCTCTTTTTCTATCTCTTTTCCCCAGGTGCTTGTTCTATGTTCATCATGGGATCTTATTCCCAACCCTGCCTGTGCTGTTTGTCTATAGTGTTGTCTGATGTAGTTTAGTTGATACACGAGGCCATACAATCTCGACATGGCTGAGTAGGGGGAATCTAGAGGTTATGGAGCTCGCGGAGCTGAGATTAATATCCTGTATAGACATGAGCTGGAATGTAGCTGTATTATTGTAGGATATATTTCTTCCGATGGTACTGAGGTGTTATGTCACTGTTTAGTTGATGTATACCAGCTCATTGGGCTAACAAACGGTTACCAATGGGCTTACCATGAATCGAAGAGGATATTGCCGTATTTCATGTGTTATACGCTTAGATCCGTCATATCATAACATGCAATTCTGTGTCCGAATTCATTTAAGTGGTGTTTCAGGGCAGCTACTGACATGCTCCGACTACTATTTTTGTGTTGCTCTGTACTGCTCAGCGAATTGGCTGTATTGTATGTAAATTTTCCTTTTGTTTGTATGAAAATTTTAATAAAACATTGTTTAAAAAGAAAAAAAAAATATATATATATATATGGGTGATATACACGGATGCGCCTGCATAAAGCAGGGAAAATGATAGCTTAGCGTCATAGGTAAACAGGCGCCATCTTATAAATGGGCAAAACTAGGGGCAAAATAGAGATTCTGACCAGCGAATCATGGCTTTTCTGTGCTGATCGGGTCTCTGGTGACCCGATCGTCCGGAAAATAGGGATGATCTGAGCGGTCAAAGACAGCCCCGATCATCCTAATGGATAGGAGTAAGGTGACTGGGTTGCCACCTCCTCCTATCCCCTGCGATTGGTCGGTCAGGACTGGCCGGCGAATAGCAAGGCAGGGGCGGGGGGTGAAAGTTCAGATCCCCCTCTTCCCACCCCTGGAAGTCCGGGCAGAGCAGGGGCGACGGCTGCGGAGGCCGTTGATGTGGGGAGGACTGGCGGCAGTTACCTAAGATCACGCGGGGAACGGTGGCAGGCAAGTGGAGGCAGAGGCGGCGGCTTCAGAGGCAGCAGTGAAGATCGCTGTAAAGTGATCTTCACTGCTGCTTCTAGGAGTTTCAAAACGACAACTCCCAGCATTCCCAGACAGCCTTTGGCTGTCTGAGCATGCTGGGAGTTTTAGTTTTACAACATCTGGAGGGTTACAGTTTGAAGACCACTGTGCAGGGCCACAGTTCGGAGACCACTGGAGAGCCACAGTTTTGAGACCACTCAACTCCAGCATGTTATTGTAAAAAAAAACATATTTTTTACACCAACATGCTGGTGTTGCCCCATACTTTTCATTTTCACAAGAGGTAAAAGGAAAAAAAAAAGACCCCCAAAATTTGTAAAGCAATTTCTTCTGAGTACGGAAATACCCCATATGTGGACGTAAAATGCTCTGCGGGCGCACAACAAGGCTCAGGAGTGAGAGCACTATGTACATTTGAGGTGATGTGCACAGGGGTGGCTGATCGTTACAGTGGTTCTGACATAAACGCAAAAAAAAACACCCACATGTAACCCCATTTTGGAAACTACACCCCTCATGGAACGTAACAAGGGGTATATCTGACCCTTAACACCCCACAGGGGTTTGAAAATTTTCGTTAAAGTTGGACGTGAAATGAAAATTCTTTATTTTTTCACTAAAATGCTGTTGTTACGCCACATTTTTCATGTCTACAAGGGTTATTAGAAAAAAGCCCCCCATAATTTGTAACATCATTTCTTCTGAGTATATAAATACCCCATATGTGGAGGTAAAGTGCTCTGCTGGTGCACTACAATGCTCAGAAGAGAAGGAGCGCTATTGGGCTTTTGGAGAGAGAATGTGCCTGGAATTGAGTTTACAAAGCCCCCATGGTGCCAGAACAGTGGACCCCCCCCTCACATGTGACCCCATTTTGGAAACTACACCCCTCAATTTACGCCCCACAGGTGTCTGACAGATTTTTGTAACAGTGGTCCGTGAAGATGAAAAATGTAATCTTTCGTTTGCACAGCCCACTGTTCCAAAGATCTGTCAAACGCCAGTGGGGTGTAAATGCTCACTGCACCCCTTATTACATTCCGTGAGGGGTGTAGTTTCTGAAATAGGGTCACATGTGGGGGGGTCCACTGGTCTGGCACCATGGGGGGCTTTGTAAACGCACATGGTCCCTGACTTCCATTCCAAACAAATCCTCTCGCCAAAAACCCGATGTCGCTCATTCTCTTCTGAGCATTGTAGTTTGCCTGCAGCAGAGCACTTTAAATCCACATATGGGGTATTTGCATTCTCAGAGGAGATGGGGTTAAACATTTTTGGAGGCTTTTTCTCCTATTACCCCTTGTGAAAATGAGAAAGTTGGGGGTAACACCAGCATTTTAGTGAAAAAAATCTAATTGTTCATTTTCACGTTGTACTTTAGCGGAAATTTGCAAACACTTGTGGGGTGTAAAGGCTCACTATACCCCTTGTTATGTTCCTTGAGGGGTGTTGTTTCCCAAATAGTATGCCATGTGGGGCTTTTTTGCTGTTCTGGCACCATAGGGGCTTCCTAAATGCGACATGCCCTCAAAAACAATTTCAGCAAAATTTGCTTTCAAAAAGCCAAATGTGACTCCTTCTCTTCTGAACATTGTAGTGCGCCCGAAGAGCACTTTACCTCCACACATGGGGTATTTCCATACTCAGAAGAAATGGGGTTACAAATGTTGGGGGGCATTTTCTCCTATTACCTCTTGTAAAAATGGTAAATTTGGGGAAACAAAACTGCATTTTAGTGGAAAAAAAAAACATTTCATTTACACATTCAACTTTAACAAAAAGTCGTCAAATACCTGTGGGGTGTTAAGGATCACTGTACCCCTTGTTACGTGCCTTGTGGGGTGTAGTTTCCAAAATAGTATGCCGTATGTTTTTGTTTTTTTTGCTGTTATGGCAGCATAGGGGCTTCCTAAATGTGACATGCCCCCCAAAAACCATTTCAGCAAAATTTGCATTCAAAAAGCCAAATATGGCTCCTTCTCTTCTGAGCATTGTAGTGCACTCACAGAGCACTTTACAGCAACACATGGGGTATTTCCATACTCAGAAGAAATGAGGCTACAACTTGTGGGGGGAATTTTCTCCTATTACCTCTTGTAAAAATTTGGGGAAAAACTGCATTTTAGTGAAAAGAAATTACAATTTCATTTACACATCCGACTTTACAGAAAAGTTGTTAAACACCTGTAGGGTGTTAAGGCTCACTGTAACCCTTGTTACGTGCCATGAGGGGTGTTGTTTCTAAAATAGTATGCCATGTGTTTTTTTTGTTGCTGTTATGGCACCATAAGGGCTTCCTAAATGCGACATGCCCCCCAAAAACCATTTCAGCAAAATTCCCTCTCTAAAATCCCATTGTTGCTCCTTCCTTTCTGAGCCCTCTAGTGCACCCAAAGAGCACTTTATATCCACATATGAGGTATTTCCTTACTCGAGAGAAATTGGGACATTTTGGGGGGCTTTTTCTCCTTTTACCCCTTGTAAAAATAAAAAAAACTGGGTCTACAAGAACATGCGAGTGTACAAAATGGAGATTTAAAATATTCTCCTTCACTTTGCTGCTATTCCTGTGAAACATCTAAAGGGTTCACAAACTTTCTGAATGTCATTTTGTACACTGTGAGGGTGCAGTTTTTTTTATTGGGGTAATTTATGGGGTATTTCTATTATGAAGGCCCCTCAAATCCACTTCCAAACTGAACTGGTCTCTGAAAAATTCAGATTTTGAAAATGTTGTGAAAAATTGGAAAATTGCTGCTGAACTTTGAAGCCCTCTGATGTCTTCCAAAAGTAAAAACATGTCAACTTTATGATGCAAACATAAAGTAGATATATTGTATATGTGAATCAATATATAATTTATTTGGTATGTCTATTTTCCTTACAAGCAGAGAGCTTCAGAGTTTGAAAAATAAAATTTTTCACCAAGAAATTATGCAAGTATCGACGAAAATGTACCACTATGTTAAAGTAGAATAGGGCACGTAAAAACTATCTCTGAATCAAATTCATAAGTAAAAGCATCCCAGAGTTATTAATGCTTAAAGTGACAGTGCAACCAAAAATACAGGGGCACTGTATTGTATAATCATATACAGATGTCTAGGTGCGAATACCAAAATACTAGATAACCTATCAAGAAGCACTAAGACAATAATATAAATGCAAAAGTGTACAAACTTTATTAAGGTGTTTACAAAAAGACACAAACAATCTTAAAAACCTTTTAAAATAGGAACAGGTACAGGTGGACAAACAGGCATCTCAACTCGGCATATAGGACAAGAAGTCAGTGAGGGACAACCACAATAAACCTGTCCTGGCAGGTATGAGTCGTAGGCCAAAATGCTGTATAAATATACTAGCTAAAAAATAAATAGCACTAACACACCTGGATATGGACAGAACAATAGAGGGTACCACTACAACACTATTCTAGGGTCACGCACAGACGAGAGAGGTATGTAATAGACATTAAACAAACAAATGGTTTAGTACCTGCAGGTGCGGTCCACGAGTTTCACCGGGCCGCCGCCATGTTGGATCTCACTGCGCATGTCCCTGCGTGCAGATGACGTGGTGCGTGGACCGCACCTGCAGGTACTAAACCATTTGTTTGTTTAATGTCTATTGGTCCATGGAGCATATAAATATAATGTTTGTCTGCTATACCATACATTCCCTGAGGAAGCGTAAAGCGAAACGACGTTGGGGTGGCGGTCTCTCTCGGTAAGGGTTCTCCCAGATCACACTGACACTGTGCTGCATTTTACCTACCAGTGCTTTGGGATTTCAGCATATGGGCGCTCTGCTTTGGCTGACAGTTAGCCTGATGCACTTTGTCCCGGGCTTGCACTAGACTGATATTGGCTTGGTGATGCAGCACCCTGTCTAGTATGTGAGTACATACCTCTCTCGTCTGTGCGTGACCCTAGAATAGTGTTGTAGTGGTACCCTCTATTGTTCTGTCCATATCCAGGTGTGTTAGTGCCATTTATTTTTTAGCTAGTATATTTATACAGCATTTTGGCCTACGACTCACACCTGCCAGGACAGGTTTATTGTGGTTGTCCCTCACTGTCTTCTTGTCCTATATGCCGAGTTGAGATGCCTGTTTGTCCACCTCTACCTGTTCCTATTTTAAAAGGTTTTTAAAATTGTTTGTGTCTTTTTGTAAACACCTTAATAAAGTTTGTACACTTTTGCATTTATATTATTGTCTTAGTGCTTCTTTAAAGTGACAGTGGTCAGATGTGCAAAAAATGCTCTAATCCTTAAGGTGAAAATGGGCTTGGTCCTTAAAGGAGAACTCCAGAATAGAGAAACTGGCCTCCATACTGCCGGCAGTAAAAAAAAAATAAGAGGTACATACCTTCCTTCACTCCCCCGATGCCTCTGGTGATCGGCTCCGGTCTCTGCCGCGATCCTCTTTCTGGTTGCCGGTGGTTGGCGAGTCATACTGCACTCAGCCAATCACCGGGCGTAGCGAAGTCCCAACTTGGCTGGCGATAGGCTGAGCGGCAGTGTGATGTTTTTGGCCCCAGCACCTGCTGCCGACCAACGGAAACCAGGAAGAGGATCGCGGCGGAGACCGGAGTGGGTTACCGGAGGCACTGGGGGAGCGAAGGAAGGTATGTACCTCTTTATTTTTTTACTGCCGACAGTATGGAGGACAATTTTTCTATTCTGGAGTTTTCCTTTAAGGGGTTAAACAAATTCCAAACTGAAAAACACCAAGTAAATATGGCATTTTGCAGTTCACAATTGACTTGCAGCTAACATCTGGCCGTTGTGTTTTTTCACAGAAGAAACACATGTAAAATAGGCTTTTTAATGGTGCTTTTGCATGAAAAACCTCAGTGGAATCTTACCCTAATAATGTCTCAGAGCTGAGACCTATTCTATAGTTCTACAGATATAGAACTGCATTATTTCTGAAAAAATAATTATAATTCTATTTATAGTCATCTTATATTTTACTTTTTTACAAGGTCTCTATCTCTATGGGTATATGAGCAGCTTGGTGTTATGAAGGAAATAGTGTTTGTTTTATTAAGTGCAAACAAATAGCTTGGATCCTTAATAATAATAATTTATTTATATAGCGCCTACAGATTCCGCAGCGCTTACAATTAAGGGGTACAAACAAAGACAAGTATCAGACATAATATTACACAATAACTATTCAAACAAGAGGTGTGGGATAGGTTGAGGATATGTTGAGGCCAATTAAAGAACGTTATAGGCCTGTCTGAAGACATGTGTTTTCAGGCCACGTTTGAAACTATGGATGTTGTTGTTAAGTCTGAGGGATTGAGGGATAGCATTCCAGAGAATCGGTGCAGCACGAGTGAAGTCTTGGAGACGGGAGTGAGAAGTTCGGATTATAGAAGATGTTAGTGTGAGGTCATTAGCAGATCGGAGAGAACGTGTAGGATCGTAGACAGAGATGAGAGAGGTAGGGAGATGTAGGGAGGTGCAGCATTGTGGAAGGCTTTGGGTGTGAGACTGAGGATTTTGTACTGTATTCTGGACTGAATTGGTTACCAGTGTACTGACTGGCACAGGGAGGAGGCATCGTGTGTAGCGGCTGGAGAGGAAGATGAGTCTGGCTGCGGCATTAAGGATAGACTGGAGAGAGTTTGGAGGAAGGAAGGCCTATTAGTAACAGTAGTCGAGTTACAGTAGTCGAGTTACAGTAGTCGAGGCGGGAGTGAATCAAAGCAATAATGAGAGTTTAAGCAGATTCAGGTGACAAGAACGTGAAAGATGCAGGTGACAAGAACGTGAAAGAGACTGACTCTGATCTGTCTTTCACTCCCCATATTCAAATATAACTCCAAGACAGCAAGCCTGCTGCCCGGGAGATATGGTAGTACCACATACCGAGATGGAAATGTCAGGGTTAGGTACAGTATCAGTTGATGGAGAAAAAACAAGAAATTCTGTTTTCGAAAGATTTAGTTTCAGATATAAAGAGGACATGATGTCTGAGACAGCAGAGAGACAGTCACTGGTATTCTATAGGAGTGCATGGGTGATGTTAAAGGAAGAGGTATAGAGTTGTGTGTCATCAGCATAGAGGTGGTACTGGAAACCAAATCTACTGATTGTTTTTCCAATGGGGGATGTGTAAAGTGAAAAGAGTAGAGGACCCAGGACCGATCCCTGGGGAACCCTGACAGCAAGGGGAAGAGGAGAAGAAGTAGAACCAGAAAACGAGACGCTAAAGGAGCGGCAAGAGAGATAGGAGGAAAACCAGGCGAGAGCAGAGTCCTTGAGACCGATGGAGCGGAGACTACTGAGGAGGAGTTGGTGATCCACAGTGTCAAAAGCCGCAGACAGGTCCAAGAGAATCAGTAAAGAGAAATTGCCATTTGATTTGGCCATCAGAAGATCGTCAGTGACTTTGGTTAGGGCCGTTTCTGTGGAGTGAAGGGAGCGGAAACCAGACTGTAAGGAGTCAAGGAGAGAATTCTCGGAGAGATAGCGGATAAGGCGGGCGTAGACCAAGCGTTCCAGGAGTTTGGAGATAAAGGGGAGATTTGAGACGGGTCGATAGTTGGCTGCACAGGACAGGTCCAGAGATGGTTTTTTCAATAGTGGGGTTATGATAGTGTTTGAAGGAGGAGGGAAAGACCCCAGAAGAGAGGGAGAGGTTAAAGATTTTAGTTAGGTGACAGCTGATAGCAGGAGAGAGAGACTGGATGAGGTGTGAAGGCATGGGGTCACTAGAGCAGGTAGTGGGGCGGGCGGAGGAGAGGAGCCTGGAAACCTCATCCTCCGTTACAGGCTCAAAAACAGAGTAATGAAGGAGACTTGGCTGGGAATTGGATCAGAACTTATAGGGAACTGGGAGAGTATTTCATCACGAATGTCATCGATTTTAGTTTTGAAGTATTTGTCTCGCTTGACACCTCAACAGAGGACACGACGCCGCATGGAGAACCTTTGCCTGTACTGTGCCAGTACCGAACATTTCTTGAAGGATTGTCCTATCCGACCTCCACGCCAGGAAAGACGCACGCTGACTCCACACAAAGGTGAGACAGCTCTTGATGTGAACTCTGATTCTCCACGTCTTACTGTGCCTGTGCGGATTTCTTCTTCTACCTTCTCCTTCTCAGCTATGGCCTTCTTGGATTCCGGATCTGCAGGAAATTTTATTTTGGCCTCTTTCATCAACAGGTTCAACATCCCGGTGACCAGTCTTGCCAGACCCCTCTACATTGCCTCTGTTAATAATGAAAGATTGGACTGTACTGTGCGTTACCGCACGGAACCCCTCTTAATGTGCATCGGACCCCATCACTAGTGTTGCTCGCGAATATTCGCAATTCGAATATTATTCGCGAATATCGCATATTCGCGAATTCGCGAATTTCGCGAATATAGCGCTATATATTCGTAATTACGAATATTCGTTTTTTTTTCTTGTTTTTTTTTCTTCACAGTACACATCACAGTGATCACCCCTCTCTGCTTCCAGCTTGTGTGGTGTAAAGAAGGCTGTAATACTACTTTGTGAGACAGGTGTGCGAAAATTCGCATATGCGAAAATTAGCATATGCTAATTTCCGCATATGCGAACTTTCGCATATGCTAATTTTGTATATGCTAATTTTTACATATGTTAATTTTCGCATACGCGAAGTTTCGCATATGCGAAAATAAAACGAGAATATAACGAATATGCGAATATTCGCGAATATATGACGAATATTCGTCCATATATTCGCAAATATTCGCGAATTCGAATATGGCCTATGCCGCTCAACACTACCCATCACGAAAAAATTGAATTTCTGGTCCTCTCTAACTGCACTTCAGAAATTCTTCTTGGATTACCGTGGCTTCAACGCCATTCCCCAATCCTTGATTGGACCACCGGGGAAATCAAGAACTGGGGTACTTCTTGCCACAAGGACTGTCTTAAGCCTGCTCCCTGTACTGTCAGTCAAGACCCTGTGGTTCCCCCGTTATCTGGTCTCCCCAAGGCCTATCTGGATTATGTTGATGTTTTTTGCAAAAAACAAGCAGAGACTTTGCCTCCTCACAGGCCTTATGACTGTCCTATTGACCTCCTCCCTGGTACTACTCCACCCCGGGGCAGAATCTATCCTCTGTCTGCTCCGGAAACTCAAGCCATGTCGGAGTGCATCCAAGAGAATTTAAAAAAGGGGTTTATCCGCAAGTCCTCCTCCCCTGCCGGAGCTGGATTTTTTTTCGTTTCCAAAAAAGACGGCTCCCTACGCCCTTGCATTGATTACCGCGGACTTAATAAAATCACTGAAAAAAAACGCTCTTATCTCGGAACTCTTTGACCGCCTACAAGGCGCCCACATCTTTACCAAGCTGGACTTAAGAGGTGCATATAATCTCATCTGCATCAGGGAGGGGGACGAGTGGAAGACTGCATTTAACACCAGAGATGGTCACTTTGAATATCTGGTTATGCCCTTTGGCCTTTGCAACGCCCCTGCCGTCTTCCAAGACTTTGTAAATTAAATTTTTCGTGATCTTCTATATACCTGTGTTGTGATTTACCTAGACGATATTCTGATTTTTTCTGCTAACCTAGAAGAACACCGCCAGCATGTCCGCATGGTTCTTCAGAGACTTCGGGACAATCAGTTATATGCCAAAATGGAAAAATGTCTCTTTGAATGTCAATCTCTTCCCTTCCTAGGATACTTAGTCTCTGGCAAGGGACTACAAATGGACCCAGATAAACTATCTGCCGTATTGGATTGGCCACGCCCCTCCGGACTCCGTGCTATCCAGCGTTTTTTGGGGTTTGCCAATTATTACAGACAATTTATCCCACACTTTTCCACTATTGTGGCTCCTATCATGGCCCTAACCAAGAAAAACGCCAACCCTAAGTCCTGGCCTCCTCAAGCGGAAGACGCATTCAAACATCTCAAGACTGCCTTTTCTTCTGCTCCCGTACTCTCCAGACCTGACCCATCTAAGCCCTTCTCATTGGAGGTAGACGCCTCCTCGGTGGGAGCTGGAGCAGTACTCCTACAAAAAAATTATTCCGGGCATGCTGTTACTTGTGGGTTTTTTTCTAGGACCTTCTCTCCGGCGGAGAAAAACTACTCCATTGGTGATCGAGAACTACTGGCCATAAAATTGTCGCTTGAGGAATGGAGGCACCTGCTGGAGGGATCCAAATATCCAGTTATTATATACACTGACCACAAGAATCTCTCTTATCTTCAGTCTGCCCAACGGCTGAACCCTCGCCAGGCTAGGTGGTCGTTGTTCTTTGCCCGTTTTAGCTTTGAAATTTATTTTCGCCCTGCTGACAAGAACATTAGGGCTGATGCCCTCTCTCGTTCATCGGATGCCTCTGTAGTGGAAGCTTCCCCGCAACACATTATTCCTCCGGACTGTCTGATCTCCACTTCTCCAGCTTCCATCAGAAAAACTCCTCCAGGGAAGACCTTCGTCTCTCCACGCCAGCGCCTCAGGATTCTCAAGTGGGGACACTCCTCTCACCTCGCAGGCCATGCTGGCATCAAAAAATCCATCCAGCTCATCTCTCGATTTTATTGGTGGCCTACCCTGGAAGCTGATGTTGTTGATTTCGTGCGGGCTTTTACAGTCTGTGCCCGGGACAAGACCCCTCGCCAGAAGCCTGCTGGTCTCCTCCATCCTCTGCCTGTTCCTGAACAACCATGGTCTCAGATTGGTATGGACTTTATTACTGACTTACCTTTATCCCATGGCAACACAGTTGTTTGGGTGGTCGTTGATCGATTCTCCAAGATGGCACATTTTATTCCTCTTCCAGGTCTTCCTTTGGCTCCTCAGTTGGCGAAGCAATTTTTTATACACATTTTGTTTCCTCCCGCCAGGATGACTGGGCAGATCTTCTACCATGGGCCGAATTCTCGTACAATTTCAGAGTCTCCGAATCCTCCGCTAAATCCCCATTCTTCGTGGTGTACGGCCGTCACCCTCTTCCCCCCTCCCCACTCCCCACTCCCATGCCCTCTGGTTTGCCCGCTGTTGATGAAGTGACTCGGGACCTCTCCACCATATGGAAAGAGACTCAAAATTCTCTTTTACAGGCTTCATCCCGGATGAAAAAAAATGCCGATAAGAAAAGAAGAATTCCCCCCATTTTTTCTCCCGGAGACAAAGTATGGCTCTCCGCCAAGTATGTCCGCTTTCGTGTCCCCAGTTATAAACTGGGACCACGTTATCTTGGTCCTTTCAAAATCAAGTGCCAGATCAACCCTGTCTCTTACAAACTCCTTCTTCCTCCTTCTCTCCGTATTCCCAATGCTTTCCATGTCTCTCTCCTTAAACCACTCATCCTTAACCTTTCTCTCCCAAAGTTGTTTCTCCCACTCCAGTTTCCGGGTCCTCTGACGTTTTTTCGGTGAAGGAAATTCTGGCATCCAAGACGGTCAGAGGTAAAAAATAATTTTTAGTTGACTGGGAGAATTGCGGCCCAGAGGAGAGATCATGGGAACCTGAGGACAACATCCTTGACAAGAGTCTTATCCTCAGGTTCCAAAAAGAGGCGGAGACCCAAGGGGGGGGGTACTGTTACGCCGAGCGCTCCGGGTCCCTGCTCCTCCCCGGAGCGCTCACAGCGTTCTCTTATTCGCAGCGCCCCGGTCGGACCTGCCGACCGGGTGCGCTGCGATAATGTTCCCAGCCGGGATGCGATTCGTGATGCGGGACGCGCCGGCTCGCGATGCGCATCCCGATTCCCTTACCAGACCCGTTCCCCGTCTGTGCTGTCCCGGCGCGCGCGGCCCCGCTCCTTAGGGCGCGAGCGCCGGGTCTTTGCGATTTAAAGGGCCGGTGCACCACTGATTGGTGCATCAGGTTTTAATCAGTACCTTAACCTGTGCACTTCCCTACTTATACCTCACTTCCCCTGCACTCCCTCGCCGGATCTTGTTGCCATTGTGCCAGTGAAAGCGTTTCCTTGTGTGTTCCTAGCCTGTGTTCCAGACCTCCTGCCGTTGCCCCTGACTACGATCCTTGCTGCCTGCCCTGACCTTCTGCTACGTCCGACCTTGCTCTTGCCTACTCCCTTGTACCGCGCTTATCTCAGCAGTCAGAGAGGTTGAGCCGTTGCCGGTAGATACGACCTGGTTGCTACCGCCGCTGCAAGACCATCCCGCTTTGCGGCGGGCTCTGGTGAATACCAGTAGCAACTTAGAACCGGTCCACCGACACGGTCCACACCAATCCCTCTCTGGCACAGAGGATCCACCTCCAGCCAGCCGAATCGTGACAGCATCGCCTGAGAAAGCGGGTTGTTTGCGTGTGCCAGGGTTGCTGCCGTCTGTGTCGGGAGGTTTATGTTTTAGGGGGTGCCATTTGATCCAGGGTAGACTTTAGGGTGTCATGGTAATGTTTGGCTTCTAGATTAGGGCAGGAGAGGGAAGTGATTGGTGATAGTGAAGATTGTAGAATGTCTATAAATTGATTGGTGTTTATGGCACGCAGGTTTCTGTAAGTGTACAAGGATGGAGTGTCTGGTAGAGGATAGGAGTTACTGATAGAGAAAGAGAGAAGGTTGTAGTCAGAGAGCTCAAAAGGAGAATTAGTGAATTTAGAGACAGAGCAAAGTCTAGAGAAGATCAAGTCCAGTGTATTCCCATCCTTGTGTGTGGGAGAGTCAGTAAGCTGTGAAAGGGCATAGGAGGAGGTTAGAGACAGAAGCCGAGAGGCAGAAGAGGAGATTGGGGTATCAATGGGGATATTAAAATCACCCATGATGAGTGTAGGTGTTTCTGATGAAAGAAAGTGAGGGAGCCAGGGGGGCAAAATGATCCAGGAACATTTGGGGAGAACCAGGAGGACGATAGATGACCGCTACTCTGAGAGACAATGGGCGGTAGAGCCTGAGGGTGTGGACCTCAAAAGAGGGAAACGTGAGTGAGGGTAGTGGGGGGATGACTTGAAAAGTGCATTGTGGTGCTAGAAGCACCCCAACTCCTCCACCATGCCTGGTGTCAGATCTGGGGGTATGGGAAAAGAGAAGGTCACCATATGATAAAGCAGCGAGAGAAGCAGTGTCAGAAGGTTGTATCCATGTTTCTGTGAGAGCCAGCAGATTAAGAGAATTAGTGAGAAATAAGTCATGAATCAAGGTGAGTTTATTGCACACAGATTGAGAGTTTAGGAGAGCGCAGTTAAAGTTTGTAGTGGTTCCGCAAGAGGCAGGTAGCGTAGAGCAAGTATTAGTGAAAGGTGGGCCAGGGTTAGGAGCAATGTCCCCAGCAGCTAAAAGCAGAAGAATGAAAAGGGAGAGCAGGTGGCTGGGTGGAGTGATGGAGCGACTTCTGTGCTGTACCATGGAATTAGGTGACTATTTCCATGGTTCCAGGAATATTTGTCCTGAGAAGAGTATTTATATCATACAGTATTTTAAAGGGGTTTCTCTACTAGATGCCCCTGTCTATACCCCCTATAGATATGATAGAGGAGATTTCCCCACAATAGTAAATTTCTGAAACGTGCAGTGGATCAGTCAGGTAACAAGCATATGTCCATCTGACCCTTTAGGTGATGCTGTGTAAATCAATATAAACAAATAGCTGAACACAGCATCAAATCAGCAGCAGATAAATGTGAATATACCCATGAAGGAGAATTCCAGCAAAAATTTACTTATCCCCTATCCACAGGATAGGGGATTAGGAGCTGATCACAGTGGGGGCCAACCGCTGGGACCACAGTGATCTCCAAGGTGGGCCCTGGCTCTCTCATTGAGGAGCGCGTGTTGTCTACCGGTAGATGGCATGTGCTCCGTCTATTTCTATAGGAGCGCCAATGATGCTCGAGTGCTGTTCCCGGCTTTTTTTGGCGCTCCCATAGAAATGAATGGAGTATGTACGGTCTGCAGAACACCCTCAGGGCCCTTTCCGAAGATTGTGGGCCGTCCCAGCAGTCAGGCCCCCTACGATTAGCTACTTATCCCCTATTCTGTGGAGTTCTCCTTTAAGAACACCAGGAAAGTCACAAGGGCATGCAATTTATAATACATTTTTTTCACAGGACAAACATTTGACATTTTTAAAATTCCAATAAGTCTAAAATGACAGAATTTCCGACTGAAATTCCGGCACAGCAGAATCCCATTGCTGTCAATGGGATTCCGCTACACAGTGTACAGTACAGAATTTCAGCGACAGACATTTTGCAGCTGAAATTGCGCCTCCAACAGAATCAGCTCCATAGACATTGCCCTCTATGGGGACTGACAACAAAAAACGTGGTCTCAAATGGCTGGAGGTGCTCAACCCCAAATGCGGTTGTGCATTTATACTGGGGGAGCAGATCCTGCCCTTGTAGTCCGTTGCTAAGGGCAATCCCCAGCATAAAAATGCATACAATGGAGGATGCCTGCAGCGGACTACAAGTGCCACAATAGAATCCTACACCAGATAAACGGTGTGGATGTGTAACAATTAGAATACAATACAGGAATATGGGTGCACTACTGTGGTAGATGTACACAATGACATTGGCTATCCCTCAACACTGATGTTAAAATTGAGACATTCGCCAGTGTATCCTTATATGAAGGACACACCAGAGCCCGCACACCAAAGCCAAGGTTTCTCAAATTGGTGCGAGACCTAACGCTAATCCTACCTGTGCTTGATAAGCAAAACAGGGGCCAGTGGGCAATTACGGCAGCATTCGGTTGACTCACAACTTCCTCCCAGATACCCTCCAGCGTGACTGAGCACACATGCAATGGGAGGGGGGAGGCAAGCTGCAAGCCCCACCTGAGTTGGCTAATATGGGTGCCTGGCCTCACAGGTGCTACCTTAATGCTGCCTTGTAGATATTCAAGGCGCATTAATTTTGGAGTTTACACACCTCCAAATATAAAATTTAAACAGACAACAAAAAAACGTGGCTCTGGGCAGGATCTGCTCCCCCAGTATAAATGCACAACCGCATTTGGGGTTGAGCACCTCCAGCCATTTGAGACCACGTTTTTTTTGTTGTCTGTTTAAATTTTATATTTGGAGGTGTGTAAACTCCATAGTTAATGCGCCAGGGGTGTTGGTGCTTGGTGCTCCTGGCCTTTGGGTATATGACAGGTAGTCTTTTTTAGGTATTTCCTATTTATGTCTGTTGTATTGCATTGCTGCTTCCTATGTTACTTCAATGTATGTTAGATATTATATCTATTGTTACGATATTATAAACATGCAGCTACGCTAGCCTTATATTATGTATACTCTTGACTGAATACCTACATTACCCATACCAGGTCCACTGGCACCTGTTGTCTCCTGTGTAAGGTCATCCTCTGCCTCTTTCTAATTTTTTTAAATTGTTTTTTATTGTCTAATAAAGATTGTTATACTTTTTGAAATAATATTAGTATTGTGGGTCTCTTTGTTTTTGGCTATATAGAGTTGTAGTTTCACAACAGCTGGAGGCCCCCTGGTTTTTAGTATACAGTATTAGGTTTTACATGCTCTGGCCGACCCCCGCCTGCAGCCACACACGGGAGCCGGTCCGGGCACATAAAAAGAAGTATTCATATCCCGGAGAGCACCCCCCCCCCCCCCCCCACGAGTGGCTCTGCCACTGGCAGTGTTTGTAACTTGTGCTGTGGGCGGGCAGGGGAGGTGGTCATTATCGGCACATTTTTTGTTGTTTCGGCATTTTGCCGAAATAGCTATTTTCGGCCGATGTGTATCGGCCGCCGATGTGTATCGGCCGCCGATATATCGGTGCATCCCTAGTGGTAATCCTTTTTTTTTTTTTTCCCCCAGGGAAACTCGTCTTGGACATAAAATCCCTTTATGTACTTGTTTCATACAGGATGTTAATGCTGTGCTTTTTTATTTATTTATTTATTTTCTTTCTTCTTGCATGATATATTGTAAAATTTTTGCAATAATACAATAAAGAACTTAAAAAAAAAAAAATTGTGTGCTTTAGCATAGGTGTTTTATTATTTCTGAGTTATTACTGAGTTATCCCCTACAGTTTTCTTATTACAAGTCATGTGATTCTTTATCATGTGACTCAAGTATTTATATTGAAGCATTTAGGGTGAGAAAAACACCAGAAAAAAAGCCAACATGCACGCACACATAGGGGGAGATTTATCAAAAGCTGTTTAGAGGAAAAGTGGAGCAGTTGCCCATAGCAACCAATCATATCGCTTCTTTCATTTTTAAAGAGACCTGCGAAAAAAAAACATCTGATTGGTTGCAATTGGCAACCACTCTTCCTCTTTATCTCCCCATATAGTTTTTTTTCCCCCACATATAAAAAAAATGCACAATGCCTTGAAATTTTTTTTATTTTTTAAATACTACCACTGAGCATTAAAGGGTGAAAAAAAACACCAAAAAGAAACTCCATGTACTTTGTTTTGTTTACATGTATTTCCCTCTTTGCTCTCAGCTAATATTCGGTCACAGCATTTTTGTCCCAAAAAGAAAATGCCATGCGGCAAGTATAATTTCCTACATTTTCCAACATAATGTATTGCAAAACAAAAAAAAAATACATTTGCTGGATAATAGTCAAAAATACAATTTGTTCATTTTATTATTATAATTTTTTTAATACAGTGTATTCAGTACAACAGTGTTACTTTCATTTTGCAGTATGATTGCAGGGGATACCAAATGCATAAGGTTGTGAAAAATAAAAATTGGAACAAAAAACTTTTAGGCTAGGTTCAGACTACGGAATTTCCGCCTGAAATTCCGCTTTGAAATTGCAGGCGGAAATTCCGCTTGCTAAAATTTATAGTGTAGTGAATGGGTTTCCGGTCACAAATTCACACTTCGGAATTTGTGAAGCGGAATTTGTGAATGGAAAATCCGCTTGGAATTTTCCACCTGAAGAATGGTGTTGCTTATTCTTCAGGCGGAAATACTCGCGTGCAGTGTCCGTGCGGTCCTAGCGCCGACTGATACAGATTCCGTAGTCTGAACCTAGCCTTAGGGTTAGAACATGGTGCGTTGTGCATTTGCAATTTCTATAGTTATTTTACAGCAGTGTTTTCCAATCAGTGTGCCTTAAGCTGGATCAAAACTACAACTCCCAGCATGCCTGGGGTTGTATTTTTGCAACAGCTGGGGGCACACTGTTTTGAAAACACTGTGTTAGGGCTTTTATTTTGAGGACTGAGATGTAGTTTTTATTGTTAACATTTTGAGGCAGACAGGACTCACAGTAAACACTAGAGGGAGCCTGGGAGCCTTTCGCAGGCAGCATGATAATGAAGATTTCTTGCCTAGAGAAGCACCTCACCGTTTCTTACCACCCAGTAACCAAGAGTAAGTCAACTGCCAGCCATACATTAGTGAACAAAAAATCCTAGGCAATAAAACAGCTGGGCCTAACTGAACAGCCCATGTCCAGGGCCACATCAACTATCCACCATCCCAGCAAAAACATTACACATTTAACTTATGCACACTGGCTCAATGGTTAGCACTGTTTCCTTGCAACACTGAAAATATGAATTCAATTCTGACAAAGGGCAACATCTGCATGGAGTGTGTTCTCCCCATGTTTGGGTTGCCTCCATGTAGTCAGGCTTCTTCCCAACACTGCAGATAGGTTCATTTGTAATTTAGATTAGTTGGGAAAGGGATCAGTGATGGCACCCTCTGTAAGCACTGCAAAATATGTTGGCGCACACCATAGTCAAAGCTCACAAGACCAACAAGGGATGGGCACCTCATTTTACACTCTTATTCACATCTTACAGATCACGATTACATATTTTCCATGAGGCCAAATAGACTTCAGTAGCCACAGTTGTTTTAACAAACTGCATACATCTATAGTACAAGAAAATGTACTAAGATACTGTATTATCAGAAAAAAATGTTTTTGTCCCTCTTCCTTAACTTTATTCATTGTGCAAAAAAACTGCTCAATTCTGTCTTGAGGGATCAGTTCGTATGTTGCTTATACAAGACTATGAAGAGAGGTAATTGGAAGGCAAGTGGGTGGAGAGTACTAGATGTGCTCCAAGGCTTGATTTAGTTTATATTGCTTAGTACTGATCTATAATGCCCTCTATGCTGCTGCTGCTTTTTAGACTGTACCATAAAGAGATTCAAAAGCTAGAGCCCCTCTTCTGTGTGTATTCATTATATGGGAAACCTCATTTAGGCTAGGTAATTGGAGGGCGAGTGGGTGGAGAGTACTAGATGCGCTCCAAGGCCTAATTTAGCTTACATTGCTTAGTACTGATCTATAATGCCCTCCATGTTGCTGCTGCTGCTGCTGCTTTTTAGACTGTACCATAAAGAGATTCAAAAAGCTAGATCCCCTCTTCTGTGTGTATGCATTGTATGGGAAACATCATTCAGGCTATGTAATTGGAGAGCGAGTGGGTGCAGAGTACTAGATGTGCTCCAAGGCTTGATTTAGTTTATATTGCTTAGTACTGATCTATAAAGCCCTCCATGCTGCTGCTGCTTTTTAGACTGTACCATAAAGAGATTTAAAGAGCTAGATCCCCTCTTCTGTGTGTATGCATTGTATGGGAAACATCATTCAGGCTAGGTAATTGGAGGGCAAGTGGGTGTAGAGTACTAGATGTGCTCCAAGGCTTGATTTAGCTTATATTGCTTAGTACTGATCTATAATGCCCTCCATGTTGCTGCTGCTGCTGCTTTTTAGACTGTACCATAAAGAGATTCAAAAAGCTAGATACCCTCTTCTGTGTGTATGCATTGTATGGGAAACATCATTCAGGCTAGGTAATTGGAGAGTGAGTGGGTGCAGAGTACTAGATGTGCTCCAAGGCTTGATTTAGTTTATATTGCTTAGTACTGATCTATAAAGCCCTCCATGCTGCTGCTGCTTTTTAGACTGTACCATAAAGAGATTTAAAGAGCTAGATCCCCTCTTCTGTGTGTATGCATTGTATGGGAAACATCATTCAGGCTAGGTAATTGGAGGGCAAGTGGGTGTAGAGTACTAGATGTGCTCCAAGGCTTGATTTAGCTTATATTGCTTAGTACTGATCTATAATGCCCTCCATGTTGCTGCTGCTGCTGCTTTTTAGACTGTACCATAAAGAGATTCAAAAAGCTAGATACCCTCTTCTGTGTGTATGCATTGTATGGGAAACATCATTCAGGCTAGGTAATTGGAGAGTGAGTGGGTGCAGAGTACTAGATGTGCTCCAAGGCTTGATTTAGTTTTTATTGCTTAGTACTGATCTATAAAGCCCTCCATGCTGCTGCTGCTTTTTAGACTGTACCATAAAGAGATTTAAAGAGCTAGATCCCCTCTTCTGTGTGTATGCATTGTATGGGAAACATCATTCAGGCTAGGCTCCACCTGGTAGTTCAGAAGAAACTGAAAATGAGAGACAAAACCTGCAGAAGAGAAAACTGGTGGAACAAAATGCATGTACAAATTATATAATGGCCATAAACAGCTTTAGACACAACACAGCTTGTCCTATAACAACAGGTACTCTTACAGTATGAGTATACAGCAATGTATGCAGACATTTTTATGCAGAGTCTCATAGTCATGAGACCTCAGGCAGCTTCCTCTGTGTGTTGTGCGGCTTGGTTTATAATGAATATATCATAACCTGTAATTATAGAATCTCTCCTTTCCGCTGCAATAGAACTATTTATTGTGTAACATGGATGATATAATCTAAGTAAGCATGTGGATAATAATAGGTCAGAAATCACATTAGGTAAACCTCACAGACAGAAAATAATGTGCTAGCTACGAAAAGATAGGATGTCTATGATTAAAACTTTTAATGTAAAATATAAAAAACGGCAAAGCTGCCAGATAGGTCTACCTGGCAGGTTAAGACATCAGCCTGAAAGGGGTCAGTGAGAAGGATTTAACATGAGGTTGGCTGCCCTGAGGCCTGTGGTATAATCTGGTTGGTTTAGTCTTGAGGAGTAGTGGACCCAACAGGACAGTGATATATGGACGTCTCAAAGGCAATGGCACCTTGAGGTAGGCTGAAAACAGGAGTGATCCCTTTCCTCTGTACTCACTGAAAATTGTGTTATAGATTTGAAGCTGACTTGTTGGTTATATGAGGTGCAGTGGGAAGCCATCACTGACCCTTGGTTGTCAAAAAATGGCACAAATCAGAATGGCCTGTTCAATAGTGTGGAAAGTGCAAGCAAGAGCATCACCTTGAGTGAACCACAACCAACAAGCTTCCGTGTCCGGTATGAGTGCTGTGGTACTGTACTGTGAAAAAAGAGATTTATTCTTAACCCTTCTTGGTCTGCAACTGTTTCTTTGAAGCAAAACCCCTTGAGTAGCACCTCTTACGGCTTTATACCTGGGGACTAGACTTATATTTGATTCCTTAGTCCTGGTCTTCATATCGTATTACTAGTAACCAGAACTTGATACAACAACATGATGACTCAGATGTGTTTCCAGTCACTGCTCAGCACACCAAACAAAGAATATCACAGTGGCGTCACACAGCAACTAGGTTCATTGTCAACATGTCCTCTTCTTCACTCATATTACTCACTACAGTGTCCCTAATTGCCTCTGGGAGTGATGGTGAACCATGGCCAGTGTTTAGGGTTTGGGCTAGGTGCCTTATTATTTCCAATGAGGACTAATAATAAGGCCACAACTTGTGCACCCTGTTCCAAATTATTATGCAAATTATATTTGTCTAATTTACCTAAATAATTTATGTAAATAACAGTCAGCATAATTCTCATGTTCTCAACTGTTAAAAGTACAATTCAAATTTTATTGACCAAACCTCCTAATGATAATAGTATTTTCTTTAACCCCTTAACGACCACGTACGTAAATGTATGTCCTGGTTTGTCGGGACTTTGCGCACCAGGGCGTACATTTACGTCCTCTGTATGACCGGAAGCATCGGAACGGTGCTCGCGTCATACACGGCAGGTACCCGCCGGTAATGACCGACATCCGCAATCGCGCGGATGTCCGCCATTGACCCCTCAGATGCCGTGATCAATACAGATCACGGCATCTGTGGCAGTGCGGTACTTTGAATGGATGATCGGATCACCCGCAGCGCTGCCACGTGGATCCGATCATCCAGCATGGCGGCCGGAGGTCCCCTCACCTGGCTCTGGCCGTCTTCCGGGGTCTTCTGCTCTGGTCGGAGATCGAGCAGAAGATCACCGACAATACTGATCAGTGCTATGTCCTATACATAACACTGAACAGTATTAGCAATGGGGACATAAAAAGTGTTTAAAAAAAAGTTGAAAAATGTAAAAATAAAAATAAAAATT